>NC_043760.1:14619662-14925210 GCF_902148845.1 Salarias fasciatus
GCCGGGGCCCAAGATCGCTCACGCTTCAAAGGGCCATAAGTGTGTGAGAGGGATAGACTTGGCAAACAAAAGGATTTGTTTGTTTGACCTCAGCGTTTACCGCTTATTAATTTGCTGCCTATTAAATATGTGCATAAACAGTCGACAGGCATGTTTGTGTATATGCATGCGTGCTAAAATCTTGCCGCAGTTCGCCGTGAATGGGTTTTGTTTGGCCTGCACGAGTGATTGGCACCGGCGGTTCGGACTGCAAATGACCATCGCTGGCTTTTTCTAATGAGGCCGTCTTCCCATTGGCCCATTATGTTGAGGTGAACGCATCCAGTTCAGGGGATTAGGAATCGTTCTACCAAATATGTAAACACAGCTCCCGCCCCCCCCCCCCACCTTCATTCCAGGTGTTGTTAAATACGTTTGACTTTATATTTATAGGAACACGGAGTTGCGCGGTTGAAGGAAACAGACCAACTTACATACCTGCTGCTTACATCCAGCTCCTGAACAAGTCTTCACAAGTGCAGTGATGCCATTAAACGTGCACCGGTGAAGCACCAGTTTGTCTGGCCTGGCCACACCCTTTCTTTTCTGCCCCCCTTCCACCCCCTCCACCCCACACACACACACACACACACACACACACACACACACACACACGCCGTCTGTCCCTTTGGGTGGTGTCGAGTTTCCCTCCTGCACTGAAAAACCTGCCCAGTTACCAAGGATGTCATTGGCTATCGCAGCAAGTCGCTGCAACTCCATCACCACCCCATTGGTCACCGGGGGGGTTGCTGGGACATCTGTGATTGGCTGGGGGTGCTGTGCACCAGTTTGAGGGTATTGATCACCGGCAGAGGGCTTGGCACGATCCAAGGTGGTTCTCCACAGAGCTGATATCGATCAAGGGCTGAATGACACACAGGAGAGTTTTGATCCTGAAGTGGAGGATTTATGTGCTTGAATCACACTAAATATGTTCTCCCCTGACTTCCACAGCAGATTTTCCTCACTGCCATGATCTTCATAACAGTGCTCGGTTAAAGCAATAACGCTAAACAACACCGCCAGTTCTGGATTGATTTTAGAAAATCAAAGCCTGCAATTATGCACAATGAATGAAAAAGCACGCCGACGGTGTTTGATCAAGGCACGCCGCATTCCAGTTACATTACCAGGCTTTAAAGTTGGCACGTAGCTTTGTTTGTATTCCTATTTCCCCTGTGTTGTGTAGGGTTGTACTCTTGTTTGTGTGTAAGCTGCTATGTTGTTTGCTTGTCGCAGAGAAATAATCTGATTGCACCAGTTCTCCAGTTTGTTGCATGTCAACATTTGTCTTTTTTTATATTTATTTATTTATTTATTGCTCTTACCGTCCATGTCTGAGCGTCACGGCAGTCCAGTGCCCTGGATTATACATTTAAAGCAGATTAAAATGCCACAGATTGAACGAAGTACTGTAACACAAGCAGACGGTTATACCCTTGTGCAAGGCACAGATTAGTTCTGATGTCAACTTTTTTTTTTTCAGTTTTTATTTGACAGACCTTTAATAGATTTCAGCGCAAATCCCATTTTCAGCCACTCCCACTAACATGACAGATGTGTGTCAGGCACATAAAGTGCTCTGATTATAAACTGAAGTAGAAGTGTAACACAAGTGAAATTAATCCTACAAAGAATGAAATAATCGAGTGAATTTAACAACAGCAGCTCCATATCGAAAAGAAATGTTAGATAATATTTTGTTCATTTAAGCATACGAACTAAAGCATTCCAAGTAGGTTTAGTTTTTTTTTAGTTTCTATAGTGTCAGAAGGATCGCTGCTCTTCTCAAGTTTACAGGTTTATGTAAACACTATTTGGAGAATCTTCCTACAGGCTTTTTCTCCCACCACTCAGATGATCTTTTGCTTTTTAAAACCTCAGACACATTTTGTGTTTTTGGAGTTTGGCTAATGCTCTTAGCCAGTGTTTACAGATCTAAAACAGACTGATGTCCTCAGTGTGGCGATGTTCGACGAGGCCAGCGTGACTCGTAATTCTGGAACTGTCGCCTTTCCAGCGCCCGGGCCGCTGACGTAACCGGTGTTGGATCGCAGTCGGCACGCTGCTTTCAGTTCTACTGTTGAAGAATATTTTTAAAAAAGCGGAGCTGGAATAATTGCCGCGAATGTTTTCCTCATCAGTTTTCTCTGCTCTCCTCCTCCAGTGGACGTGAGCACAGCAGCGCTGCCCACGCAGGTGCCCCCCACCTCCACAGCCATCCTTCCCATGGACCTGCGCGTCGTGGACCACCCCCACCCCCACCACCACCACCAGCAGCAGCCCGCCTTCGGCCTGGTTCCCCAGCCCCACCCCGCGCCGGCCTCCTCCGCCGCCGAGACGGGACGCGGCCCGGGCATCAGTAAGCGCCATAAAATCGCCGACGGCGAGTTGACGCTGGTCACCGTGATTGTCGCGAGTGACGCCGTCTTCTTGAACCCTTGCCTCCCCAGACCCCCCGGAGCAGCACCTGCAGCAGGAGCTGGTGGCTCTGAAACACAAGCAGCAGCTCCAGAGGCAGCTCCTGATCGCAGAGTTCCAGAGGCAGCACGAACAGCTGTCCCGGCAACATGAGGCCCAGCTGCAGGAACACATCAAGGTGAGCCGGCGGTGGGAGAGGGTAGCAAAGGCCCCCCTCTCCTCCGAGCGGAGGGCGAAGGGGGAGAAGTGGGAGTTCTTCCTCGGATACAGCTGCTGCAGGACTGTGCTCAGCAGAATCGCGCACTGTGAAGGGCAGAAGGAAACAAGTGCATGTGTACATTTATGCGTGTACGGCGCTGTAATTTGATCTGGTGGCAGGATTCTGCTGCTTAGTTATCTCCATGGGAACCTTGGCCCCAGAAAACCTTGTGCGTGCACGCACGCGCGCGCGTGCGTGTATGCATGTGCGCGTGTGAATTTTGTTTGCGGCTCGCTCTGCTGAAAAGCCTCGCTCGGGTGTTGCCGCGACCGCAGAGCAGGCCAACAATGATGATCGGTTTTGGCTGAAAATAACTCCGATGTGCGGCGTCCAATCTGCTCAGATTATTCCTGCGCTCCCGCCGGATGATGTCACCGTTTAGAAAGGCTCACTCCGAAATGACGGATCGCTCGCCGTGACCCTCGGCAGCAGCGGTCCGCACAGCATTCAGACTCCGTCTTCACCTCCGTCCTTCTCTTTTTTAGCACCAACAGGATTTGCTGGCGCTCAAACACCAGCAAGAGCTGCTGGAGCATCACAGGAAGATGGAGCAGCAGCGGCACGAGCAGCAGCTGGAGAAGCAGCAGCGGGAACACAAACTCCAGCAGCTCAAACACAAGGAGAGGGGACAAGAGAGTGAGTAGTAAAGTAGTAGTAGAAAATGAGCAAATGTGGTGAGACCGTAGCCTCAAAATGAGTATAAGTCAACACTTTTTTTCTTTTGCTTTAAATGTATATAGCATCCTCTACTCAAAAAGGAACATTTAACACAATACAACCTCATTAGGAACTAAAAACAGTCCCAAAAATGACAAAACATCCACTGCTGTTTCATTAAAAGGGAACAGAATCAATCAAAACAAAGATTTAGCCAAAAATTAAAACCTTTTTAACAGTTTGAACTTCAGTTGTCAGTCCCCCGGCTCAGCCTCTATAGGCTACCGGGTTTCTTTATCCCCAGTGATAATTTTCTCCCTTGGGTCTCCATTGGAACCATATTTTTTTTTTAACACCCTGCTTTTTCCTGCACTAATGGCATGTCAAGAATCCTGACATGCTGATAGTGAAAATCGAGTGTAACCACACTGAGTAGTTGAGCAGTGCAACAATGTTTTGCCTCTGATCAAAAACACTTTGTCCTGTAGAAACCCTGCAGTTATCCATCCATCCTTCATCCATCTCACCTTTCATGCTGGTTTGTGCAATTCAGATGTTTTAACAAATTTGCACCTAGAAGTTATGGTGGGTGGATTTTCTCCCCCTTCGTCCAGGGAGCTCTAAAAAAAAAAAAAAAAAAAAAAAAATGGAGTTGCCATGTTTGTCAGAAAACATCCTCCGTCTCTTGTTCGCTGTACCTGCGCTGAGACCCTGTCATGGCCGCCACTGCGGGGGTCACAGACACTTGGCCCGCCTCACCTCCTCTGTCTGGGCGCCCGTCGTTACCGCGCAGCTGCCGGAGCAGCCTGACCTCTCGCACTCGCCGCAGGCAGAGTCGGGAGAACACGGCCAAGACCGGGGTCAGAGGAGGAGAGACGGCGTCCCACTGTCGAGTACATCCGACATGGAAATGAGGGCGATCGTTTTCTGTTCCTTTCTTTCTTTGTTGTTGCGTAGTACAGATTTGCTTGATTTATGTCCAAATACTCTTTCCCTTTAAGAGCCAGGTACTCTGGCACTTTGTTTTGTGGTACATTTGCAAACTTGCCAAAAAAAAGGCTTATTTATTTCTTTTTCATTCCAATGTATTGCTCATATCTCATCAATTACTGTGATTAAACCTTTATATCCAATAAAGTGGTTCTCAAGATGCAGTGTAGGATAAGAGAGCACAAGGCAGCCCGAGGTTATGCCTGATTTGATCTTGACAAAAATGTCTTTTTTATTTCATTAAAAACCAGGTGTCACTCAGCTGTGATGATTTGGAAAATGGGAAATTATTTGTTTTCTTAGATCTAAAATAATTGAAAACCACTGCGGTATTACTGATCATTAAGAGTTGATCACACTGGCTGGAATCAACATCGACCGGCTCGTCCAAATTTACTCACTTAAAATGAGCTTTGATATAATCTGCTAGATTTTTAAAAAAAAGACACTTCTGCAATTTCAAACCATTTACTTGTCGACTTCTTGTTGTTTTACACCAGAGAAATAAAAATTGTCATAAAAGAGTCTCGTCAGGAAGACAGTGGCGGCTGTTTTGTTGTTGAAAAGGACCAGACTCTTGAACCAACCTTCCTTGAACAGTGGATGCTGCTCCTTTTTTTTTCCCACTGAATTAAGAACTTGAGCGTCGTAACCTTCAGAATTTGGATCCAGTTTTTGGATCCCAGTGTCGCGCTGATCGTTTTCTTGTCGCGTTTTTGTCAGTTGGTGGTAAAACAAGCGAGATCCGCGTGCGACTGTTATCCTGTAATTCAGATTTCCACATCAGATTATCTCAGGCCGGCTTTGGCTGCAAGACGGGGACACTGACTGTGAATATACAAGCAAACGTGCACAGTGTGTGCCTTATGTAACGAGGAGAAAGTGCTTTATTAGTGTGCTTTATTGAATAATTCCAAGAAAATAGGTCTGTTAATCTCTCAGTCATGGCACCTGTTGGCGGGTGGGATATATTAGACACCACAGAAATATAATTTCTTCAGTGTAGATGTGTTCATAGCTGGAAAACTGTTGACTGCAAGGATTTGAGCGAGTTTGACAAGAGCCAAGGGTCATGAATGGGAGTCTTATTGCTGTGCATGTGTGGTCCCATCCAACCTATGAGCTCCTGTAACTGAAGCTGCTGCAGACGTTGACGCTCGTTCTGCACAGTGCATCATAATTTGGCACATAAACAGCCGCGGCTTCTGAAGCTAATCTAAAAATTGGACGGGTAGTCATAATGTTATGGCTTGAGAACCACTTGAAGTTTTTTTTTTTTTTTTTCTTCTTCTTCTTCTTTTCCCTCCTCAACAATCCAGCACTGGGAAAAGTGAGCCTACAGTCTGACGTCTATGGAAAAGGGATCGGGGTGGTAAACAGAGGAAGCTTTGTTAAGTACGCCTCTAAATTGCATTGAAAGCAGCCTCATAAAAGCCAATTTGCTTCAGTGGCAAAGCGGACATATTAGGATGTCAGCGCTTCCAGCTGCGCTGTGATTTAGACAACATATATTTAGTCTCGTGTCACTTTTGCGCGCTGGATTTATCACTTCGCTTCGGAGCTCGCCACATCACCTGTTAACACTCTCTCTGTCACTTTCTAATGATAAAACACCTCCGCTGTTTGTCTTCGCTTTGGTTGCACAGTCACCTTTGTCGAAGTCCTCGCCCCGCTCCTCGTGTTTTTTTTTGTTTTTTTTTTTCTCCCGGTCTTTCCTTCCTCTCTCTCACTCATCCCCATCTTCCTCCCTGGACAATTTGCTCGTAGCTGTGAGAGGAGGCTGGTAATTGAGCCGAGACCGGGAGCTGAGTGAAACTCCTGATGTGCGTCTTCGAGGCGAATTACGCCGCGGCTGCTGTCGTCTCTGTGGAATTTCAATGAAACTCTGATGCAAGATTGTGCTCCCTGCTTGTCGTGCGAACCCATTATCTGTCAGAGCATGGATGGATACCGTTATAATCTTCATGTTAGTGTCACGGCTGAGGCTGCAGGTACAATAGATCGGAAGCTCTGAGGCGCAATCTCCGAAGAAATGCAATAATGAAAGATGTGTTTATATGGAGGGCAGGAGGCCTGCGGGTGTATGTGAGCGTCGGTGTCTGAGTGGAGTTGTCTGGAAGAAGTGTACTTTCCTTCTTGTTTACTCTTCCTCTGGCCTCCGTGTCTCTCTGTAGGTGCCGTTGCCAGCACAGAGGTAAAGATGCGACTTCAGGAATTTGTCCTCAACAAGAAGAAAGCGCTGGCTCAGCGAAACCTTAACCACTGTCTGCCCAGTGACCCCCGCTACTGGTATGGGTGAGTGTCCCCGCCCGCCGCCGCACAGCCTCCTGAAGGACTGAAGGATGGAAACAGACTTTTTCCTTTGTAATTGCGAGAGTTGCTCCTTTGAGTGTTCACAAATTCTCAAAAAAACAAGTGAGTCTGATTACTGGGGGAGTTTGTGCTGCATGGTATTAACCCTTCATGTGCACATCAGCATTGGTGGTGGTTATTTCTCACACATTTCTCAATAAGAGATCCCCTTACGAACAGCTTTTTCTGTTATATTTTCATGTTTAACCAAGTAATTGTAAGATCTCTCTGTTAAATCTGTTAATATGCTTATAAATACAAGTCCCTCTATACCATCAGTTATATTTCAGCCATGCATATTGCATGATTTCATGTTTTTCATCTCAATTCGTTGAAAGTAATGAAGGTTTTAAAGATGAATGAACCTCTTAACAATTAGTATTTTTAATATCTTTAAAACTCGGAGCGATCGGATATCACCACGTCTTGTTTTTTTGTTTTTTTTTGTTTCCTGAGGTATGAGACGTTGAGTCTTATTATCGCCGAGGATGAATATCAGACATGAAAGCCGGTGATGAGTGACATGAAAGTCCCTCATCATCGCGGCTTTGCAAACATGACGAAACCCCGCTGCGTTACAAACCCCGGTTGTGTGGGCGTCTGTCATTGATGTTTCTTTGTGTGCACATCAGCATTACGCTTTTCTTAGTAAAAACTACAGAGGAAAAGAACAATGAAGCTGAGATGCTTTATTTTTTTTCCCCCCCCTTTCGGCGCAGTGTTTGTTGTTTGTGATTGACAGATGATCTGCTTTGAGGCGTGTGTTTGAAGTGGGCAGGGAGAGAAAAAATGAAGACAACAGTACCTTTCCTGTGCTTTAAATATTTGAAGAGCAGAAGAAAGCGTTCCTGCTGCCGCTGCACACAGTAATAGAACAAGCTAAAGACAGTGCCGGCGTCTTCACATTACCTTCATTGTGCTTTCCTGTTCTACCTGTTGGTGTTCTTCTCTCATCTTCCATATGTCATTTGCCTCCCCCCTCCTTTTTATTTAGTATCGCTCTCCTATTTGCTCCCCTTATCCCTTCATTTTCTAGCCTCCCTCCAGAGAGGAGACCAGACCCGGGCCTCTCCTCAGGTGCAAAAACACAAAAGATGCTCGCAGCTTTTTTGGCTCGGTCTCTACTCTTTATCCACTCCTCGCTTCTCCCTCCATTCCTCCCACATTGTTGTCCTCTGTCTGCGGCGTCTTTTATAGTGTTGACCTTGGAGAGGCGGATAGAAGCTGCCTTTTTCCCTCATGTGTGGGTGTGTGTGTGTGTGTGTGTGTGTGTGTGCGTGCGTGCGTTGGGAACATCAAGTATAGTACTAAACGTTGCCTTATGTATGGAGCTATTCTGACCTGATGTTCTATTTCTTGATAAATGGAGGTATTTAATAATGTTTCTTTTGTTGTCCGTTCTCTCTCCATGTAGAAAAACACAGCACAGCTCTCTGGACCAGAGCTCGCCCCCCCAGACGGCCTTATCGGCGTACAACCACCCGATGCTGGGCACGTACGACTCAAAAGACGACTTCCCCCTCCGCAAAACAGGTAGACAGCGGACGGCTTTGCCACTGTCATATTTTCACCTTCTTTGCCTTTTGAGAGCAGTTCACTAATCTCCCCTCTTTTCTGCTTTAGCAACCGAAAGTAAAATTGGCTTATTAGATTTCAAAGTCGGCGAGGAGTCAGCCAGTGGAGGATTACAAGGAGCACCTAAAATATTCTTTAAAAAAAAAAGATATCAAAGTTATTTCATGAAGTCCTTTGATTCATTCTGATGTTAATGAGGGTGGATGAAAGATAACATGGCCGCTCTAAAGTGGAACATTTGAAAGTTAAACATGAGCTGAAGGAACGTTGGCTTTTCTTAGGTGCTGGTCGAAGCTTTGATTCCCGAACCCCGGGGTCTGAGGCCCCTTTAGGGGAGGGGCTCCGGGGATTTCACGGTCTGCTTTGATGTTGTCAAAATTCTATCTGAACATGTGAAACACGAAAACAAGGCTTAGACCCTTGAAACTTTCAAATGCGAGAGATCGTCTCCTCAAAACCAACAAGTTGATTTGTGGTGCATTGTTCCATCTTTTGACTTAACATTCTGCTTTTACTGAGTTCAGTAATGCCTTAGCGTTCCATTGTTGCTCGGTGGTAAAGCTCCCGCGCCGTGCCTGACCTGGCCTCATGTAAAGACCAACGTTCCTGTGGCTGCAAACATGGGCACAAGTAGTTCCTCTGTTTACACAGCTGCTTCGGTTTAAAATGCTGGCATTGCACTTGGTGTCTCCGCACCTCGTATATAATAGCGCCAGGCGATGTTTTCAATGATTCCAGTCTCGTTTTTTTTTTTTTTTTTTTTTTGCACCTGTTTATATTAGCTTAGCATGAAGCCTAAGTACAAATGGAGCTAGCTATCCTGGCTCCGTCGAGCGCTACCAGGAACAAAACGCTTTTTAAGCTAAAAGACGAAAATTTTTTAATCCCATAAAGTGTTGATGCAGCAATTTAGTTTGAAAATTTTACAGTAAATACGTGAATTGTGGCTGGAGATGCATTTACAATAGATTAAATGGACGTACGATTACTTTCTTTCATAGTTTGTTGGCTGCCTCGGCTGTTTAAATCCATTCACTCAGACATTGATTAACACATTCAGTCGCACCTCCTCGCGGACGTCATCGCTCATTCTGTTCAACAAAACAACTCTCTACCTTTGTGAGGTGTCCTAGAGAAGGCATGTGCAATCACACTTCCTGCGATCTGAATGAAATACACTCCGTCCATCTGTCCACACTGCGGACGGCCAAACTGTGATTATTCACTTAGCGTCAGCAGCTGCTTCGGCCGTATCGCTGGCTGCTTTCACAGCTGGAGGCCAAACTCCGTGTACTCTGCACTCCTGCCCACCTGCCGCGAGCTGGCGGCGGGAAGGATTTTTCCTGGCACAAAACCTCAGACCGCGAGTCTCAACTTTCAGGGACACTCAGATGTAAGACAGGAATTCTTCTCTGGAGAACTGTCCACTGTTTACAAATGCATAGTTTGTACTGACACTAGACTCATGAGTCAGTTACCACGGTACACTTGTTTGGAATAATGCGTTTGTTGGAAGAAGATTTGAAGGCCTTTGTAGTAGTTTCAAGTCATCCCTTGCAGGGCTCGCCCTTTCTGAAGCATGTATAGGTCTGACGATGGGGACCGAAGGGGCAAAACGGACCTAGAACAGTGGATGTTGACCATAATCTGTTTGGGGAGACGTGAATACATTACCAGTGTCCCACCTGCTGGGAAGTGCATAACATGTTTGTCTACGTCCATTTGGAAAATAACATGATTTGGGACCAGAGTTAAAGATTTCATAAGCCACTTAGAATGGCCTTTTAAAATCCAGGAAGCTTTCCCTCCTGGATTCATTTATTTTGCTTCCTGTAATGTTTTCAGTCCCTACAACTCACTGTATCTAGAAAGTCCCCATTAAGAAACACACACAGTTACACCATCGTGTTTTCTTTATTCTTTAACCTTCCATAATCAAGCGCTTTCACGTTAGACTACGTCAATGAATACAAGTTTAATAATTGTAGCCGGTTCCCTAAACTGAACCCTAATGTGGGATTAAAAACCCTGTTATTTCCCAATTTATTGTCCTTACATGAGTCCCAATCAGACACATATGTCAAACAGGAGGCACATTGAGAGAGTGTGGTTCACTGTAGCTTAAACACACCGGTGTGCCTCCAGCTGTTGAGGAACTCCAGCGTCAATACTGTGCAGAAACAGATCAGATTAGACCATCCGACACAGATCTGAGCCCAGTGCAACAGGAAGTGAGTGATGGTGGTCACTGCAGTCTCTGACGACTGAAGCTGTCGTCAATGACGCGTTTTATCCACTCTGGTCATGCATCCATGTGAATTATAAATGTACATTTAAAATTCTTTTGCCGTCAAGTCCAGGCGCACAGTATATAACAACAGGGGATCATTGTCCGAGTCTTAAGGGGCTTTGTGATCGTGGCTCTAAGGACACAGAGGGCCACTTTCAATACTGTGGCAGGAAGTCTGTAAGGCCATCATGACAGAGGAAGACTTGTCAAGCTGACCCTCTAATTCTTCCTCCTGCTTTTCACACACAGACATTCCCATACCACACTTGGCACTGGACCACTGCCGTGCTGCAGATCTGCACAGCACTTCATCGTTCTCACATTGTGGCCGCTGTACATTTTATGCACGCAGAATTCTGTAGGAAGTGGAGGGAATATTTTCCTTATTTTGTGTGTGTGCGCCCATGCGTTTGTAATATCTGACGGCGTGTAACAGACATGGGCAACTGGTGGGATCATTTATGGAAAAAAATGGCCATACAACCAGGGAACGGAGGACTAAAAGTGCCAAAATTAAATAAATACACTACTAAATAATTGTTTAAATGTGTCAATAATTCATCAAAATACCAATCTCACTAATCGTGCTCTTCGTTTACCGTATTCTCCTCATTCTTCGTGTTGTGGTTTGAACAACTAAAGGTTTAGATTTAGATACATTCTTTCTCACTTTTACATTTGTGCATTTGTTTTAATCAACAACACTCCATCAAGTAGATGCAATATCGGGAACAGCGTCGCCCAGTATATCAACACATGCTCACTAGCTCAATCCATTATCTGGGATCGATCTATCTTGACTTGATGTGTACGGTGACCAATCAGGTGTAAGGATTCACCCTGTTGACTTTGATTGTTGATCTTCATCAAATAAATTCATGAAGTAATGCAACACTGGACCATGAAATAATCCATTTAATAGAGAAATAATCATGTGTATTTTATTTGAAATGAATTTATATTTTAATGAATTATTGACATCAATTTCATTGTGGTAGTTTTAGTCCTCCATACCAGGGAGGTCATGTGGCCACATTTTAACCTAACATAAATTGCAATTATTTCTGAAATATTGTATGACCGAATGCAATTTATGGTGGAATTGACCAGTTACAGTTCTGTGTCTGTAGCTCCAATCCTTATTATTGTTAAAATTAATTACAACTTGACTGGTAAAGACATGGAATCTTTTGTGGCCTCCATTATCGAGGTGTCATACCCTGCCATGGAGAGCAATCCAAGTGTTTTTGGTCGTTTTAGACGCAGTAGTTCACCATCCCTGTGGTGTTGTCAGCTAATTAAAATCATTTTGTGAATGAACGGTGCATTGTTGTGAGAACACGGAGCGAACTGAGACGCACAGACTTCTGTTACACTTGAGGGTTTTACTGAACGTGTGGAGATGGGTTTGTATTGTGTTGCTTTGATCTCATTGCAGACGTTTCCCCTAAGACTTCATGAAATAACTCTTGCATCATTTCAGTACGTCTGAAGTGCAGCGCTGCCTGACTTTGCACTCAGTTGGAGAATGTCATTATTTACTCATAGGCCTGGAAGACAGAGAAAATCAGTTATTATCTGCTGGAAAAATTGTTCACTTTTTCATTGTTTTTTCTATCAGTGTTGAGCTGTCACACATAAACAGTCTATATAACAGTGATCTAACCCCCTTTGGCTTCTCAACTCTCACAGCTGCAGTAACAGACCTGAAAGAACCAAAAGGAATATTAGATGAAAATATGATCGTTATTTTGGCTTTAAACCATAAAAACAAAAACGATTTTTAAACCACAGAAGTGCCATGACTTTAAAAACGAGCATCCAGCTCTCCAGACAGATTCTTCCCGGGCTTTAGACTGCCAGAGCAGGGCCGCTTAATTCCACCGACTGTTGGTAAACACTCATTACCTCCTGATATAAAGCTAAAATGAACCGTTAAAAGCCTGGTATTTCCTACGGTTAATGTCAGAGCCTGTTTTGTTGTTTGCAATGCTGATGGAATTTAAATTGGGTGTGCAGGTGCACTCTCTGGTTGCTGTGGTATGTTATAAGTGGCAGTTAAATAGCTGCAATGTAAAAAAGAAAAAAAAAATATCTGATCTTCCACCCACCTTACTCACATACCACTCACTTATTACAGCGAGCGGTAAATGGACGTGATGGATTTTAACATTCTGGTGTCCCCTCCATGAGACGGCCTCATTAGTTGTCCCATCAGAGGGAGAAATCTCAACCTTTTGGTCTTTTCTGCTCCCGCGTCTATTTTAAAAGCACAGCGAAAGGATGGTTAAAAATGTTGATGGGTGTACTTGTCGTTTCGGTAAAGTTTGAACAGCGCTGGAAAAGACGTGTGTTTGTCCACATGTCCATCAGGCTCTCTCCGATCTGTTCGTCTAATGTATCATCCACACATGATGTTTCTCGGAAGCTCTGTTGATGAGCTGCACCGAACGGCCCCTATTGATTCCTATAAATCTCCCATCATCTCCCTCCTGTTCTTGGCAGGACCGCGCGGCTTCCCCCGGCTCGGGACTCCTATCTGTCAAAACAGATGAGCGCCTGATCGATATGTTTTGTAGCAGAGAGCCGAGTTTCCCCGTGAACTCCCCGTTGAAATATTAAACACCACTCATACACGCGTTTAGCCTGAATCTCATGATGGCGATCTCGCAGCAGAGCAGTGGATCGGAGGGAGATTTTCAATGTTTTAAGATATGTAACTCAAAGGGGTTTGTTTATGGAGGAGTTTGAGCGTATAGTGTATGAACTCTGAAATGCATCCAATGTTTGTATTGGGAGCTGGGCCTTAACAGCTAATTTTCCCATCTGTCTTAAAGCCCACAGAAGTAGACTTGCTATAAACTCCCAAAGAAACTCTGAATGTTCGAGAAAAGAGACTTTTTTCGAGTCATTAATGTTGTAGAGCAGATCAATAACGCGAGTTGATTCCAGAGAAACTGGTGAGGTGTAGAATCGGAGGGAGGAGGAGGAGGAGCCGGGTAGAGGTGAAGGAGTGAGAGAGGGCTGCAGCAAACTGCCAGCATCAGCAGTAAAGCCAGTCTGGGCCCTCTGCAGCGAGTGTGTTCGCACGTGTGCGCGCCGGCGTGCTTCTGCCCAGTCGGCATTAACACCCTTCAAAGTCACAGCGTCCTGAGGTGAACAACCTCGGCCGGCGCCCCTCGGACACCCGGCCCGACTTCTCCGTCCCCCTCCGTCTCCGTCTCCATCCTCGTCTCGTCGTTCTCATCTGCCTGGTTCTCTCAGCAGTACACATGTACACAAAGTCTTTTCATGTATCCATTCAGGATCCTGGCACATAATCTTGAACGGCCCTTTCTTTCCCTTTCACTGTCTCCCTGGGCTTTGTCTCTTCCTATATCGTGCGGTTTTTGTCCCTCGTTCTGCTGTCTGTGGGTCTTCACAATGGAAGCTAATGAGGTTTCCTGTGACATCTATTTAAAAAAAAAAAAATATAGAGGATCATCTTTGTTCGGTGGATCTGTGAGAGGCAGCAGATGCGTTAAAAGCAATAATGGGCTCACAGCTAAAGCTCATATAGCTTCATGAAGAGAACCGATTAGCGGTAAATACAAACAAATCCGTTCTTGACCTTCTAAATTGTTTATTTGCAGCCATGAACTGTAAACACAATGCTTATTCTTAAAGGCAAACATGATTATACACGCCGGGTGACAGGCATAGGTTGGAGGCTTCATGTTTCCAGGTTGTTTGTTGGTTCGGTCTTGCCATTATTTTTAATGCTAGGTCTCAGAAAAAGTCCCGAGAGATTGTCTGCCAATTTTTTTCAATTGCAAACTTGAAATGAACAGATTATATTGCTCTGGTCGCATGTCAGGGTCATAGTGACAATACAAAACAAAATATCTAGCCATATTTCAGCAAATCGTGAGGCAGTCTGGCTCGCTCTCACTCTGTGAGAAAACAGCTTTCCACTCAACTTATCCACTGAAAACATGGAAACCTCTCAGTCTGGGTGTGTGTGTATATACATTACATGAGTCTGCAGACTCTAATAGCAGCCAGATACTCAGTGATTGGCAAAGGGATACTCCCCCCGTCCATGTCGGCCACATGCTGAAACAACTGGAGCTCTTTATTCTTTACAGAATGATGGATCCTTTTAAGAGGGGAAATCCGATTTTTCAACTAGTGTTTTACAATAAATCTGACAGTGCTGTGGTTCTCATGATGTTAAAATGTCAAACAATTACAATCCGGCTCACTAAAATGAAGCTTTTATGCTCTGTGCTCCTTCTCTCATCATCGCCGTCTCCTCCAGTCCTACTAATGCATGGCATTTCATCCTGACCCAGCCCG
Organism: Salarias fasciatus; assembly: GCF_902148845.1. Taxonomy (NCBI): domain Eukaryota; kingdom Metazoa; phylum Chordata; class Actinopteri; order Blenniiformes; family Blenniidae; genus Salarias; species Salarias fasciatus. The sequence continues at coordinate 14,634,584 of NC_043760.1, forward strand.
TCCCTCTTAACAAAGACTTCACAAGAGTGCCCTCCACTTATAAGTAGCTCCTTTTTTTTTTTTTTTTTTTTTTTTTTTTTTTAATAATTGAGTTTCAGAAGTTCAGCAGTATTGTTCCCCTTAAAATCGAGAGTGCACTTGAAAAAGTGCTCCGACATTATAGATTCAGGTTATCTCGTCCCCGCTGACCAGGAGGCCTAATGAGAGCTTGCACCTCTTTGAAGTGCATTAAAACTTTGCGCTTTGCCCCGCGTTGATTAGCGTGTCACGGGCCGGGGGGGCGCTCGCGATGACCCAGAATAAGTCTTTTAATGCAGGATAAACCCACGACAGTATTCAAATAGGAATCAGTTGCTTCCGCTCGGCCCCGCCTCCGTCCGCGAGGCTAATGAACATAGCACGGCCTGTCTGATTTGAGTTCATCGGCCGAGCAGAGGGTCAGCAGTTGGTCAGCTGTCCAGCTTTAACTAATTGAACGGAAGGAAGCCAGCGGGAGAGGGAATAGGAGTGTCTGTGTTCAGTGCAGGGCGACAGAGATAGAGACGTGCTGCTTGTCGTCCATTCCGCACGCATGCGGCTCACACTTGGTGCACAGCAAAACCCTGAACAAGAGCATCTGTTTGCAGGAACATAGAAGCAGCAACACATCTGCCAACTGCATGCAAACAAACGTGAAGATTCACACTGCCTTTATTTCTTTTTTTCTTCTTTTTTTTTTTTTGTTTCCTGGTTGAAATTATGTGGAAAACAAGCAAATGTTCATTAGCAGAGCATCGAGGCAGCATCATTAAGCACAGGGTCAAGAAAACTGCCAGTTGGCTGCTCCCCCTGTTGCTGCAGCGCTTCCCACTGTCACACGACGACGGCTAACCTCGGTTTGCCGAATCTGTCGGCCAGCGCATACAGTGTGGCCTATAGGGGCGAGCTCATTAGCGCCGCTACGTGCCAACGAACAAGCTCCCGCTTGTGTGACCCCAGCAATCCAGCACAGCTCCGACTGCCAGGATAGCAGTTTCAAGAGACTCTGTCATTTTTTTTTTTTTTTTTTTTTTAAGCATTTATGAGGCTAATTTGGGCTGCAGCACATTGATATTTCTGAATTATTGGCTCGATTGGGAAGCCAACACTTAACCCTGGCAGCAGCTCAGCTCTGTCTCTTATTAGTGATCCGCTTCACGGGTGACACACGGGGTGCAACAAGCAAATACAGATATTGACGGCACATTTTTTTATTTTCAAAGACCAAAACCAATTTCTCCTGTGAAAATCAAGGATTTTTTTTAAATTCCCTACAGAGATAGTTGTTTTAATATATAGAGAAAATGAAGCTTTTCTCAAAAGGCGACTTAAAGATTTGTCATGAAGCTGGTCTTTTATTTCGCTTTGTTAAGTGTGGTTCCCATCTGTGTATTCTCAGCTTCTGAGCCCAACCTGAAGCTTCGCTCCCGGTTAAAGCAGAAGGTGACAGAGCGTCGCAGCAGCCCTCTGCTCCGCAGGAAAGATGGAGCCATCACTTCTGCCAAGAAGCGGTCCTTAGACGTGGCCGGTGAGGATCTTCTTGTATGAAATCTGTTGTGTCGGCGTTATGATTAAGCCAATAAAGAATATTCCAAAATCTTATCACAAACATTTTTCTTCCTGAGGCACCAAGTTTCACCTCATTTCATGCTTTGCGGAGATTGTGTTATTTCAGATGAAGTCATAAATTAGTTATTTAAATCATTAACTTTAAGTGGGTTTGGGAAATTAAAACTCTAATCAGAATTCATGGTGGAAAATCTGATTTAATGGATTTAATTCCTGTGTTGTTTGTTTTAGAGTCTGCTTGCAATAGTGCTCCAGGTTCAGGCCCCAGTTCCCCCAACAACAGCTCCAGTAACATCCCCAGTGAGAACGGGGTCGCGATCTCCAGCAGCCCCGGAGAGGTAAGCAGCACGCCTGTATGTGTGTGTGTGTGTGTGTGTGTGTGCATGTGTGTGACTTATATATGCGTGAGTGTGTAATGTATTGAAATCAAGGAGATATGTGACGTGCTTGTGTGAAAACCTTTGAAAGGGTAAAGTCTTCAAATATTTAGGTGAGAGTTTATATTCAGGTTTCACAGAGGGTTGGGTTGCATAAATAATAATTTTATTATGCATGTATGAATGTAAGTCAGTCGACTCTGCCTGGAAATGTCTAAAACGGGCGAGTGTATGCGAGGACTCAGGTCTGTTTCCCTTCTCATTATGGGAACTTGCCCTCACATTTGGGATCGAACTCAAGTCCCATTTGTCTAAATAAACCATTTTTGAGATGAAAACACATTTCAGGTTTGGTCTCAGTTAAGATCAGCAGGTTTCGGTTATGGTTTGGCAGTAACTAGTTATGGGTAAGTTTACAGTCACTCTGCAGGATATAATAAGTCAATGACCTGAATTCAGAGGACTAGAAGGGACCATGTGAGTGTTTTACAACATGACTGTGGGAGCTTACGTCTGTCCCCCTTCTGATGTTATAAAACTGAAGTAGAAAAGTCATATCCTGAATATGTAATAGATTAAACTTTGAGGTGAGGTCATTTTTTAATGCTTTGAGCATCTCTTAAGGTAGTTAATGGAAGGCAGCGTGAAGTGATGGAAACATATTTTCGTGTGTGCGAGGAGAAATCTCCTGTTTGCTGTGCTGCGTCTGCTTTGTGTCCACGCCGGCTCATTTTTCCGCTGTGGGTCTCCAGGCCTCCCTGCTTCAGAGGCTGGCTGCCAGGGAAGGTTCGATCAGCCAGCTCTCGCTCTACACCTCGCCTTCCCTCCCCAACATCACCTTGGGACTTCCGGCCACCGGTCCGAGCACAGTGAGTGGACGTAGTGAACAAGAGTTACACGTTTAGATGGTCAAACATACACCAGGTGTTATTGTTATGATATGGGAGATGCACACAGAGGAGTGAAGGCTGGATCAGGATTCATTGACTCTGTCTCTTCCTTTCTCTCGCCGTCTCTCTGTCGAGGTGGTGTCGGGCCACCAGGACGGCGAGAGTCATCTGGCGCTGCCGGCGTTGCAGCAGGGCATTCCCCTGACCCCCCCGTTCCTGCCCGCTGCCCACCTGCCCTCCTACTTGGCATCCTCGGCGCTGGACAGGGAGGGGGCTGGAGGGGGCACGGCGGGCCACAACTCTCTGCTCCAACACATGGTCCTGCTGGAGCAGAGCCACAGTCCGATGGGTCAGTGTCCTCTGCAGCTTTTCACTCTGCTCTCTGCCGTCCGGTGCCTGGAAACGCACTTATTAATGAATCAGCAGCTGATTAGCTTTTGATTTGAGTTTTTAAGTGGGTATATATGTTTTTAAGATGTTTATAACAGCCCCTTCATCCGTCATCTATACCAACTTCTCCAGTTTGAGGCAATTATTTTAGTTGTAGTCCATCAGCAGTCCTCACTTTGTAACATACTGCACGCAAGTCCTCACAGTAGTGGAATCTGTTGGTAAGACGGACGTCTTCAGCTCGTTGTCTTTATTTACTCTGCTCATGCCTCAGTTGGTCTAGGCGGCCTGCCGCTGCCGTCGCCCTCCGTCTCCAAGCTGGTGCGGGGCCACCGTCCCCTGGGGAGGACGCAGTCGGCCCCCCTGCCCCAGCAGCAGTGCGGACAGGCCCAGGCGCTGCAGCAGCTGGTGGTCCAGCAGCAGCACCAGCAGTTCCTGGAGAAACACAAGCAACTGTTCCAGCAGCAGCAGCAGCAGCACATCATCAACAAGGTATGCCGGTGTGTGTGTGTGTATATATGTGTGTGTGTGTGTGCGTGCGCGCAACTGTGCCGTCTCAAAAGCAACATTTGAACAGCTGCGGCAGAACGGCCAGCTACATGTTTGCCCTCATACACTCGAGCGTATACTGTGTGTGGGAGCGCCGTGTTTGTCTGATTTGGTTAATGTCTGTGAATCCTGTCTCTCCTCCTCGAGCAGGATGAATCAGGCGGCAATCAGCAAGTCTTTTAGCCAGCTTTTCTTGTCCCTACTTCTCCTTGTCACCCTGGCAACTGTGCACAAGAGGAAGCGGCATCCATATATGCTCACACAGGAAATGTGACTCATTGCATCGCTGTTTAAATGCGCGCGTGTGTGTGTGTGTTTCTGTGCGCGCGCAAAAGGTGATGTGGGAAGCTGAAATGTTCCAAGGTCGTTATAGACAGCGAGGCGTTTGTTTATGTTTTGTGTGCGTCCGTACCTGTAGATGTGTGAATAGATTCCCTGAGGATTCCAGCAGCATTCATTATCCGGTGGAGCTGTGTCGTTGGCGACTCGCTCCGTCTCACCAGTTCACATCAACTCGGGTGTAAAAAGACGTCTCGTTTTCACGCGTTAGCGCTCTGAAAGTTAGAGAGACTTCGATGACCTGCTCTCAAAAACTCGAGCCCAGAATGTGACGTATGCTTTCTCAGAGGTGTGATTATATACTTTCCTGCTGTTTTCCCATCGGCGGTCTGGACTCCATCAGAGGAATACAGACCGTTCGCTTCAGATGAAAGTTGAATGCTAACCAGATATACAATACGCACTCCAGAAGCTGATGCAGAGTAATGTTTGACTGCTTGACGCTGGAAAGATGTAATCACAGCAAACGGTTTGGCTTCGCCTCCTACACTTACTGATGTTCAGTATTCAGACACATCATACCTTCATAATGTACGCAGATGCAAACCACATGTGTAAATCCCCTCACATCACCTCTGGAGGCTCCGCAAATGTGATTTTGAAGCAAGCCATGTGTCAAGTGGTCTCGTTCTGGATCCACAAATCTGCTCCCGACGTTTGGATTTACAACATTTCTGCACTAAAAGTTATTACCTCATTACTTTGTGAGTGAGAAAACATGGAACAAGCATAATAAAGTGCAGTGTAGCTACAGTGTGTGTTATTCCCGATTCATAGTTCTGACTGTTCCATTAGCTACAATAAACATATTCATTCTACCGCAGCAGTTTCACAAAGTTTATGTAGTTGTATCATGCTTTAAATTTTCATGACACATTTTGCTGTATCTTCACTGCCAGAGGTGGGAAAAATACATTCTGTAGAAGACCTGTTTACTGCGGCTGTGTTGTGCAAAAATAGGTTCTGAAAAGTTGCTTTTCCCCCGTATACACGGACATGGAATCTGTGGAAAGTTTCACCCTGACAGCTATTTTAAAAAGTTGTGTTTCCAGTGCCTCTGAGCACCGTTGTTTAAACTGTACCTTCATGTGAAGATAGATGTCTGTAAAGGCTTGACTGAATCATACATGCTTTTCATTTCAAGCTAAAATTTTTTTATAAAATTAATTAAAGGGAAAGTAAGTCTAGTGATTGAATTTCAAAGCAACAGCTCTTTGCTTTCAACATTTTTTCACATTGTTAAAATTAGATGAAGAGGAACATTAGGGAATTGCTTCATAAATAACGTACCAGTCAAGTCGAGCAATAAACAGAATCACCGATACAATGAAACTAAAAGTCTTTTGTGTCACTGATCATAAAAATACCTGAAGCATCTCAAGACTTTCATACCCAATTAAATTATCATGCGAGTATTTTTGGACACAGAAATTTTTACTCTGCTGTAAATTCAAGTCATCATCTGTTAAAAAAAAAAAAGAACAAAAACAACTATCTTCATCTTCATCATCAGCTTTTAAACAAAACTCAGTAATGAGATGCCAATCAGCGACTGCTTGAACTGTTGATGCAGTGGATAAAAGTTCCATACCAACTTAATTTATATCAAATTCTGTCTCAAATATCTGAATCAAACTGAGCAAAACCAACTTTTCATCTCTTTAGTTTTGTTTGATCCATGAGAATCTGATAGCGGTGAAACACACTGTGCTTCCAGAAAGACATATCTTGTTAGTCATGGTGGTTAATCGAGCTGATGTTGATTGGCAGACATCTTTAACCAGAGAGCTGCTGCTCACCAGGTCGCTTCAGCAGGTCGTCTTGATCACGCCTGCAGGCCGAACTGAAGGCTCGGAGTCGGCTTCTGACAAGATGTCAGCGTTCACTTAGCTTTATTGACAAGACGAGGCTGTTCCTGTGAACAGATACGGCGGGGAGAGGCTGGCGGTTTCCCAGTTAATTGGATATTGTGACGTTCACTACTGCTTGAAAAGGTCACTTTGCGTAAACGGCCTATTTGGAGAATGAAGCGTCACCTGTGTAACCTGTCATTTAACGCGCTCCATTACCTCGAGTATCGCCGGAGAACACGTACAGATCTGACAACGCTGATACTGGCTCACGTATCGTATTGATTGGGAAGTTATTGAGTTTTTATAAATTATGAGAAGCTTGTTTGGTGAAATAGTAACAAAAGACTTCTTCAGTGGAGAATAATCAGCATATTTGCACCTTATAGTGGACACAGATTTGCTCTGGGAAGTATTTTTAGAACTGTCCTTTTCATGTCTTTTGCATTTCGCCAATAAATAGCACGTTGCGAAACCTCTGCAGCTGTTATTTCCTTCCTCCTCCATTTTTTTTTCCCCCTCCTGTCAGCAGTGAAAAGAGGGGCTGCTGAAAACCTGAAATGTGGCTATAAGAAGCAGTGAAAAGAGGAATGAGTCTTAAATCAGCTCCAACCTGAGGCGAAACCGTGGAGTGTTTTATACTGTTGTCCAAGTGTGTAAGTGAGAGAGACCGAGATGGATAGAAAATGTCAACTAGTGTCAAGTGTTTGTGTATACAACTACCTCCCCTTCCCACCTCCTGCTCTTTCCATCTTCCAGCTGATTTAACAGGCTTATTTAGTGCCTGTCCCCCTTATGGTTCACAACCCAGCAAGTATTTCCTCCTGCTGAAGAGAGAGAGAGAGAGAAAGCTTTAGAGGACGGAGGGGTGAGAATCCGTGCGGCAGGAGTGGATGAGTGTTTTGAGTTTGTTTGGAGAAGAGGGACCGGGATGAGGCAAGAGCCGGCTCTCTGACGTCAATGGACTGTTCCCTGGGCAATTCGCCAAGCCGTGTGTGTGTGTGTGTGTATGTGTGTGTATGTTTCCGTGTATGCGCGCTCTCCACGCACAAACCAGTCTGGTCCAATCATGACCTGCACACACGAGGGTTGGGGTCTTTGACGACAGGGACGGGGACAGCTGCCACAACAAGATTACTGCAGGCGCTCCTCTCCTCTCTCTCTCGCTCTCTCTCTCTCTCTCTCTCTCTCTCTCCTCTGCTCTCTCTCTCTCCTCTCATTCTGCGCTCACTCTCTCTCCCTCTGCAGCCTCGGACGTCATGAAGTTAATGACACAAATTACAAACAGCGGTGGAGATTCAGTCTGGTTCTCCTGGTGATAAATAACCGCAGCGAGTCCAGAGTTCAGCGCAGGAGGTTTTATCTCCGTGTGTACAGAAGGTAGAGGGGGTCTGGCTAATGTTAGCCCTTGTTTGGTTAAACTTGAGGTCTCTTACGTTGTTTTTGTACTTGAACTATTTTTGGAATGAAAAACATCTTCAGTAGAGGATCGCTGGTTAAAGTGGGGCAGGTTTAACCCCGTACTTTCTGTCCCTGATGATAAAACAATGATTCTTCCTTTTTTTTCTGCTCTGGAGGTTTTCCTGCCGTCCTCTCTGGGTCCTTTCTGCTCACCATCTCTGGACACCCACTATTAAATTCCCTGATCTTAGCATTTGGTGCACATTTCTGTCACCAGTGAAAATCAAACAACAGCAACAACAAATAGTGTATTTTTACTTTGTGAAAAAATACAAGGCTGGCAAATAAAATCAATTGTATGGAAAAAATAAGACACAATTTAAATAATTTGAAACCTGAACAGAGCCTCTGCTGTCATTTATGTAGTTTGTGTCTGTGTCATAATATGTGCATATATAGTCACATTGGTGTGTAACATGCATTTGTTTGGTTCAACAAACAACAACAAAATACAGGATTTTCTCTCGATTAATTTTCTTTCTGTATTTTTGGGTGATTTCTTGCTGTTTTTGGCAGATTTTGAATGTGATCCCATCGTTTTTAAGCGTTTGATCCTCTTATCGCTGGATGTATTTAGATTTTTAGGGCTTTAGGAGTATCAGAAAAATGCTCCTTCTGCTTCTTTTTCCTATTTAACCTTCGACATGTCGGTTTCTGTGCCTATTCCAGATGTGTGACATGCTAATGAATGGGCACAAACTTCTTAATCTCTGCTTTCTGGACATTTTGGACTTTCCTGCATAGTTATTGTGATGAGGAGTTCACGTCTCGTCTGGTCAGTGGTGATGGATCAGGAGTATAAAATTAGAAACCATAAGAAATACGAGCATGGATAAGGTGACGGAGGCTTTCATAAGACAGGAGCATGAGCCTGCTGTGAGATATTTGACCACCGCGTTTTTCTCCTCCTCCAGATCATGTCCAAGCCCGGGGACCCGGTCTCTGTCTCGGCCCCGGGTCCCGGCGGCTCGGGGCCGGGCAGGCAGCACCAGAGCCACCCGGAGGAGACGGAAGAGGAGCTCAGGGAGCACCAGGGCCTCTCCTCGTCCTCCTCGTCCTCCTCCTCCGTCTCGGCGCCGGAGGCGGCGATGCTGCGGGGTCTGGTCATCAAGCAGGAGCCCCCCGACCCGGACCAGGACGACCGGGAGCAGAGGGAGAGGCAGGCCGAGCAGGACTTCCTCTTCAAACAGGTGAGGATGAAGAGCAGAAACTTGGAAATAAAAGGAAGAAACTTCACTTTTATACCTTCATACAGTGAACAAAAATAGATGAGCCATAACATTATGACCTTTCTATGTTTACAAACTGCAGCATGTTGTGTTTATATGTTTCTATCCGTACCAGCATGAATGCCCGCCGCAGCTTGATTGACAGTCGCTCGTCTTTTAAACTGAAGACATGCAACCTTCACTCCTCACATACAGCAGTGAGCTCTGGCCTTCCACGACCCCGGGACACATTCACTGCTTCATTCACTGCTTTTCCTTTTCTTGGACCGAATTTATCCTTTCTTGGAACATTTCACAAGAGGAGCTGCAGTTTTGGAGATCTCCGACTCAATCGTCCAGCCATTGCTATTAAAACCTTTTGTAATTTGCTGAATTCTTATTTTTATCTTTTTTTTTTTTGCTTCTGGCGTATCAACTTGGTGGGCAAACTGTTTACTGTTGTGCTTTTTTTTTTGCATTGAACTTGTAGGAACTTTGTTTATAGAGGTTTTTTTCCTCACTTCAACAGTGTCAGAAGGTTTCATCTTGTCTCTTAGACTCACGGCTGTCACACAGTCACGTCACAGTGACGACGGCCGCCGCTGGCGGTTTGGCCAGTTTGAGCCGTGAACAGGAACAGGACTGGGAATCGAACAGCAAATATTGGAATTAGAAAACAGCTTCCTCCATCAATTCAGCTACAGCTGCCCTTTGTCTAATGAAATTATTTTTGTTTTACTCCAAAAAAGGACAGAAATAGTCCGATAGTAGAGACAGATGGAGCATTTAGTAACATAGAACTTTACATTTGATCTGCTTTGTGTGATTAATGACTGACCGGCTCAGGTTCCAGGGTCGTCTTAGTTACGTTCTGCCATCAAAACAAGCCCATTAAACTTTCTCGTCGTATTATGAGTGGATCATTTCATTTCAATTTTAAAAATTACACACCGTTTAAAGAAAGTTTGCAAAATCTAATCAAAAAGTGCACATCCTCATTATGTATCTCCTCCAGTTAGCCAACACACAAACCTTACTCCCACACAGAAATTATTCAGATGCATGAATTGCACCCTTATTTGGAGTGTGCGTGTGCATATACCTCACTGTGTGTGTGTGTGTGTGTGTGTGTGTGTGTGTGCGTGTGTGGCCGCGCTCTGTGCACCACCAGGACGGCATGTCCTCATCTCTCCGGCCCATCCCTGCTGTCCGCTCAGCCAAATTCAATCAGGCGCTCCTCTCACTGTCGCCATGGCGCCCCGAGCACAGGCGGACACGCCCATCGCTACGGGATAATGGGATTGCTTGGCGCGAGTCTTTTCAGAGTGTAAAGAGCCGTGAAGTGTTTCGCTCAGACGCTCTTGACTTATTCACATCATTTTTATTTATGGTGGCTGTTCAGACACATTGTTTGTAGATTTGACGGGTTGTAATTATGAAGCTGAAGCGGCTTTGGCTGTAATTACAGGAGGAGAGCAGTCATTATGTGACGCACTGTTGAAATTGAAGTTTTCTTTAAAATATTTACTCATGTTCTTTTTCTTATCAGTATAACTGTCTTATAAGATTGTGGAATTTATTACACCCTAAATAAAACTGTGCTTGACTCTACTGTACATTTGTTCAGTGTGAATTGTAGCAGATGTGGAAGTATTTAGTGCCATCTCCTGGTGTGATAATGCATTACATCACCGGTGTATGCGTTTGTGTGTCTGTGTGTGTGTGTGTGTGTGTGTGTGTGTGTGAGCAGCAGGCTTTGCTGTTGGAGCAGCAGCGGATCCACCAGCTGAGGAACTACCAGGCCTCCATGGAAGCGGCGGGCCTGTCGGTCAGCTTCGCCGGGCACCGCCCCCTGTCCCGGGCCCAGTCGTCCCCGGCCTCGGCCTCCTTCCCCATGGTGGTGCAGGAGCCGCAAGCCAAGCCCCGATTCACCACAGGTCCGCCGCCGGCAAACCCCAGACACGTGTCCGACGCGGCTGATTATGAGATGCTTCATTTAATTTAACCGCGCGCCGCTCTCACCCGGAGATCCATCACGAGACGGATCTGCAGATAAACAGTCCCCTGCTAACGCACGGCGTTAGGTTCCAGGAGCTGCTAAGGCTCAAGGCTGTTGCTAAGCATTGCCCCCACGCCCCAGCTCTACCAGTGCAGTCACAGATGCGGCACATTTCTCTGGACTCCCTCCATGTGATGTTTTTGTTTGTGATGTAGCAGGTGCAACTGATAGCGCGATTATAGAGATGTTGTTGTGACAGCTGCTCTAATGCTCGCAGCCACCGGCTTATGATCACACACAATCCGTGTGTGTGTGTGTGTGTGTGTGTGTGAATCTTCCAGGTCTGGTGTATGACTCTCTGATGCAGAAACATCAGTGCATGTGTGGAAACACCACCAGTCATCCGGAGCACGCCGGCCGCATCCAGAGCATCTGGTCCCGCCTCCAGGAGACGGGCCTGCGGGCGCACTGCGAGGTGAGGCCGGAGATCTGAGCTCGGAGAGACGGAGCCGCGCGTAGACGACGAAGTTATGAATGCAGTACTTTAATTCCACTGATTTTTGTAGTGACACATCAGTAACTGCCTTCTATCATTAAATTATTCATATAATTTCAATGAATGAAACTAGAATGGTTATCTGTGCGTGTTTTTGCATGCTATAAATAACTAATCGGTTATTTTACATTAACGGACACTAAGCTCCTTAAGTTCATTGGTTCATAAAAGACAGTTTAAATCAACTCAAAGTAACCTTTCATATACTGCAACACATTTCAAACAGATTGTCAAAGCCTTTGTAACACTCTTAAGTCAACCAATGCGGAAATATAAATCATCATTATATAAATTTACTTTCGAATCACGCGGTCCTGCTTTCCCAGTGAGAGACAACTAAAACGTCACAGGTGACTCTTGTGTCACTAAATATGACTTTAATAAGATGGATGTGAAGACTGTAGCTGGCTTGACGATTGATCCGCGCAGCAATTAGCTGTGTGAATAAAGGAGCTGAAAAACCAAAGTGCTTACGTCAAATATGAAATTTCATCTTGAAAAATCGAATATAATTAAAGATTTGTTTTTGGCAGTTATTTCTAAACTTCTCTTCTTTTCTGCACATCAGCCAGAAAGGTTTAAAATGTGGATTGTGATGATTGTGGTCTCAGATCAAAATAATTTCATCTTTTGAGACATATTTATCTCATAAATCTCAAATATATGAAAGTAACTTTGGGAGAATGAACCTTTTTCAGTGAACTTAAATGTTTCAGTGTGCACCTTGTAGGAAAAAAAAGAAGAGAAACAATAAGAAACACATTTTAAAGCTGTTCAACACATTTATACTTTATGATGAAGTTACTTGCTACTTTTAGATATTGCTACTTTTTTAAGGACAGTTTTTGCCACAAATGACATACTTTTGCACTTATCCTGAGTTCCCAGAAACATGATCCTAATAATAACTAGCTTTATAATCTTCAACATGAATGTGGCTGCTTTTCCCGTTTCGTCACGTGACTCTAATGGAGCCCTCTTTTTCCCTCACTTCTGTTCACCTGCTCAGCATTGTATTAAATGCATGTGCAGGTTCATATTGCAACCAGAGGGGGGCAGTGTCAACCCATGTTGTGTTGCTCTTTGGCTTCACTCTTTCAAGATATACATTCAAACATATTAAAGATCTGATATTTAATCTAAGTTGTGTCATAAGACTCCATTCATGACGACTGAAGTGTGTTTGCTTTGTTTTGGGTGACCCTGAAAAATAATCAGTTTCTCTTCTCTTCTTCTCTGTTCTCAGTGTATCCGTGGTCGGAAAGCCTCGCTGGAGGAGCTTCAGACGGTGCACTCAGAAGCCCACGTCCTGCTGTATGGAACGAACCCTCTGAGGCAGAAGCTGGACTGTAAGGAAAAAAAGAAGAATGTGTTTCACAGCACTTGTTGCACTCGGCTCAGTTTACAAATACACAAGCAACATTAAGTATTCAGTGACTTTGTGAAATTGAGCGAGCCCGTGTCTCCGGCCCGGCGCCCGTGTAAATGTCCCAAACGTGCAGCGTGCGTTAAAAGAAGTCTGCTCTAACGCTTAAACCGTGTCACAGCAAATGGTCCGTTCTAATAAAGTCCTGGAGGTGCTACGATAAGACGAGGACCCGCTGAAGCTGTTAAACTAAGTCACACAGGCTGCTCAGTCACTTAGGTCTGGCCTTGGAGTGCAGGTGTGTGTGTGTGTGTGTGTGTGAGAGAGAGAGAGTCTGTGTGTGTCTATGTGCGAACCCCAGCGGTCATCTTAGCTTTCATTCCTGCGGAGACATAAATTCCTCTTCTTATTAGTGCTTACACGGGAGTATTACCAGACAGGTGGAACTGCACACAGATACATGGAAACGGTGGAAGGGAAACGACTATAAACCCACCGAGGTGGCAGCCCGCCCCGGATTAAAGTATTTGTGGACACTATAATAAGTATCTGTCAGCAGCTGTTTTCGTTTGTCCGACATGGATGAGCACATGTGTCTATGATAAGGTAGAAAATAAAAACCAAGTGTTACCTGTTACCGGCGCTTCAGGTTTGATCCCCCGCCTCAGCCTGGACGCACGTCCCGATGTCCCCCGGCTACACACTCAACTGCAGATTCCCAGTGTGTTAATGGTAGAATACTGGACTGATACGACAGCACAAGTTGCCTAATTTAAAAAGAAATCATGGTTGTTGGTTTTTTTTTTACATGCATACAGATTTGTGAGTAGATCAGGGGTCGAGGATTCTTTCCTACCTCATTTTTTAATTTTTTAAAAGTTTACACTGCTGACAGTTTTCATTCCAGGGATTCGTCTGATTCTTGTTTATTTTCTGTTGTCAGAAACCTGCAGTTAGTTTTCCGTCCTCCGTGACAGGACAGGAGTAGAGCCCCACCTCCCTCTGCTTGATTGAGAGGTCAATTTTTCCCCTCCTCACCCAGTTTAAACACACCACTGTGTACTCTCGCTGTTAGATCAGGTCAGGAAGTCAAATTCTCCGTTCCAGGGGGTCGTGCACCTTTTTAACCCGCTAAACTTTTGCACCTCGCTCCTGTCGTCCCGTCTGATTTCTCCTTCTCTTGTCTCTCAGGTTCGGTCAATCCCATGTTTGTGAGGCTGCCGTGCGGAGGCATCGGGGTAAGTGTGGCTCGCTTTCCCCCTGCAAAGTCGCATTTGAGTCATTTCACAAATATTTGCTCTCCAATTAAGTGTTTCTAATTGTGCTTCTTGGAAATCTCTATTAAGTCGTCGTGCTGATTTATTCAGCGGAAAATTGTTGTAATCCACTGCTGTGTTTTTTGCGACGCTGTTTTAATCTAATCAATACCCATCTGGCGCCGCTCCATCGGACTCTGCACCCAAACACAGCAGCAGAACTTCAGCATCGTCAAACCGTGGTGTAATAACTGCGTCTCCCTCGCCCGCTGCCCCCGCCTCGCTCTCTGTTTTTTGCCCCCCGCCTAAATAATGGGCCCATTTGTTCTTGTTCCACCAAACAAACTTGTGCACACACACACACACAGTGTCAACACACACACACACGCAGCCCCTAAAGGTCCAGAGGCAACAAAAGCTGTTGCTTGCCTTTCCGCCGTGTTGGTAATTATAACCAGATGTTACAAGCTGTGTGTGTGTGTGTGTGTGTGTGTGTGTGTGCAGTGGTCGGGGGCTGTGTATGATTTTTGTTTGTGTGCACAGCTCTGTGTTTGGGGATGTTTGTGTGCTAAAGCAATGCTTTCGAGTTGGAAATGCTTGTCTTCCAGAATCAATGGTGCACCTGTACGTGTGTGACTGCATCTGTTTTTTCTTCTTCTTTTTCTTCTTCTTCTCCCACGAAGTTGATGGTTTGCAGAAGCCTGTCGAGCGCTCACCTACTCCTGCCCTGTTTTTGCTCTTTCTACATGTCTTTTACATGTCCCTCTCTCCTCCAGACCATCTCTCTCTCTCTCTCTCTCTCTCTCTCTCTCTCTCTCTCTGCCCTCCTCTGGGGTTACTGCTGCTGCTGTGGTGGGAACGAGAAGAGCCCGAGCCGCTCTGCTCTTTATAATAGCAAATGGGACTAAATTGTTGTCTTCCTGTCATGCACACACAGAAGACACACACACATAGAAGACACACACACACACACACACACACACACACACACACACACACACACACACACACACACACACACACACACACACACACAGACACACACACACACACACATACAAACAGAGGAAAGGGCCTGAAATTAGGCTGTCAACCTGTGGAGAGCCGTCATTCTGTCATACCAGCACGTTCCCGCTCTTTTTTTTTTTTTTCTTTTCTTAATACACACACACACACACACACACACACACGGCGCTGCTTCCCTTTCACTTTCTTCCTGGTTCGCTTGTGTCCCACTCCTGGCTGGAGGCAAAACTAACATCAACATGGGAAATAATAAACCGCTCAGTCTCCGCGTGCTGACTCCGAGCAGCATCTGTTTGTGCTCATTAACCTGACTTGTATATATGATTCAGTTTCCCACTCGCTCACTCGACTGTCCGCTCGCTCGCTCGCCCGCTCTCTCGCTCATTGACGGGGCTGCTGCACGCTGACTTCACCTCCATTAGTCACTCGTCAACAACGCGCTTCATAACTCCTCACTCTTTCTTTTTTTTTTTTTTCCCCCAGCCTGCTTTAGTCTATGTTGAACGCTGCACAGTTGTATTTCATGACAAAGTCTTTCTTGGCACGGCTTGAAAAGCTTCTCTGTGGATGTTATTGCGGGGCGACGGTCCAGCCTTGATCAGTTCCATCACTGGAGACGGGGGCGGGGGTGGGGTGGGGGGGGGGGGGGGGGGGGGGGGGGGGGGGGGGGGTTTAGGCCGGCTGGCTGAAAAGCTGTCGACTCGCCTAATACACCGACTGGTTGAGGGGCCGAGGAGCCGACTGGGTGGCTGAGGTCGATGTTCCGCTCACCCAGTCGACCCGATGAAAGCGCTGCAGAAAGAGTGATGTGAAAACAAAACACAGTTCTCTTCAAATTCAAACTTCTGAACGTCAGCTTGAACGTGGTTGAGTCTCTCTCATTCTGCAGCTTCCATGCTGCATGTGGGCTCTGTAGGAATGCACAGCTTAAAATGATGACTTACTAGGACGACATTAAGTTCCGGTAACAAAGAACTGTATGTGTAATTACAATTAGTAGATTTCCTATAATCTGTTTAGTTGGAGATGAAAGCTGTTGCAGAGCTGCTGTCTCTCTGTGTGTTACTCTATGAGCCTGCTGGGATTCATTCGTAACCCTAAAGAACTATGAATCAATCTTGATCCAAAATAACGTCTTTAAATCGCTTGACTTCCAAATGTAACTTCAGCAGAAAACGCACACTGTTGGCACCTCTGAATTAAAAGTGACAGGTAAAAGTAATGTACGAGTTCGCTGCTTTTTTCCACAGTAACTTCTTCTGTTTTCATCATGCAGTAATCCAAACTTTAAATGCTGATCTCTTTTAGAATCTAAATTCAGAGTATTAGCCGCTTCTGGCCGGCATGCAGTCACTGCTTTTGAGCCCGGCGAAGGACTTTAAAAGTTCTTAAGCAGATTTCTGAGGTATTTAACCCCATTCAGAGGAAATATGGTGCGCATTTCAGATAAATAGTTATTTAACCAGGAGTGGACATCCCAGCAAAATCCAGCCCGGAGAATTACTATTGGATGAGGGGAAAAAAAGCAGCATCCAACAAACATTTATTTGCTGGATCTGCAGGCAGTTTATTTAGAAGTGAACTATAATCAGGTGGGACAGGAGCAGGTAATGTGTTAATCTGTTGAAATAGTGTCACGATGACCCAGAGACAGATCAGGAATACAAGTCAGGTTCAGTGAAGCTGAATTGAACGGAAAGAGGACAGCTGGGCACACAACACCGTCCATTTGGTTTTGTTCTTAAAGTAACTGATTTAAATGAAAGAGCCATTAGCTAAAATGATCCACTTCAAATGGAGTCGAAAAACTGAGACAAACAAACATCTCAAACAAGCAACTAACTGAAACCATATAACTATAAATCAGAAAAATAAAAAAAACAACAGACTTGTTCTATATCCTCACACACACACACAAGCGCATTTGTACAGCTATAGTTGTGAGGACACTCATTGACATAATGCATTTCCTAGCCCCTTACCCTCATCCTAACCATCAAAAACTAATGCCTGACCCTAACCTGTACCCTAAACCTAACCTAACCTAACCTAAACCTAATTGTAACGCTGAACCAAAAATCAAGTCTTAACCCTCAGAAAGGTCAAAAAAGGTCTGTTGAAAAGTAAGGACCTGTAAAAATGTCCCCACTTTCCAAATTTGTCCTCACTTGTAAGGTTAAAAACCCTGGTCCTTACAAAAGGTCCTCACAACTTTAGCTGTGCAAGTACACACACACACACACACACACACACACACACACACACACACACACACACACGGCTTGTAACAACAATAAGAAGTGCTTAATACATGATTAAATGTTCAGTTTTTAAGAAAAGCCTTTGTAGTTACTTGGCTGTGAATGTCTGCTCTGGTACTGTGCGTGATTAAGCGTCTAAATCTGTGTTCCTGTCTTGAATTTTTTTTTTTTTTTTTCATTTTTATTTTATTCCCCATTGTTTTCCCAAAACACATTTTTCAGCCTCTCCCCACGCTGTCGCTTCTTCACCCGAAGCAGACGCGCCTCCAGAGCGCCGCTTTGATCCCGTGAAATGACACAAACTGAACTATTTCTATGCAGCTTTACGACTTCTGTCTCGCTGACGTGTTGTAAATGAAGTTGTGTTCTTGCCTCTATTTGAAAAATGTGACATCACAGTCTGGGTGTGTGTGTGTGTGTGTGTGTGTGTGTGTGTCTGCAGGTGGACAGCGACACCATCTGGAACGAGGTCCATTCGTCCAGCGCGGCTCGTCTGGCCGTGGGCTCGGTGGTGGAGCTGGTTTTCAAAGTGGCGTCGGGAGAGCTGAAGGTGGGTTCGAACAGGGGGCCGCACGGTAGGGCAGTGGGTCGCACTGTCGCTGAGGATAGCCACAGCTTGGGGAGACTTTCTGAGTGGAGTTTGCATGTTCTTCCTGCTGTTTCTTTCCACAGTCTAAAAGCATTAAAGTAGTTTTGAAGCTGATTATCTGAATGTGGAAATATGGAAATAAACCATTGACTTTTTAATAGAATTTCTTAAGAGTATCCGACACAATGCTGAGACCTGAGCTGAGATATCTTGTGACACTGCCATGAAAGATGGCAAACTAGCATTAGAATAAAAACTATGCTGTCAGGCTGACATCGTAAAAACATGTATCCAAAATACTAAAAAAAACTAGTAATCTTGGATCATTTTGGGCATTTTAATGTGTTACAGCTGAAAACATCATTAACATTGGCTTTATGTTGAGATTATTTTGTTTTTGTTTTTTTGGGAACCAATTATGAAATATTTTGCAACAAAAATGTAAACATTTCAAAAGTTATGCTTAGTGCCGCAATAAAAAAAAACCCCATTAAAATTTAAATTTAATGGTTATTGTGAAACTCTTTTTACCAGTCTGAAAATCAAATTCTAAAAATAAAATTAGCCCCTGAACTAAAATGAGTTCCACAATCCAAACTGAAGGGCTTGATGTTTGTCATGTCGGTGTGGTTTCTAACCTTCACTGCAGACACAAACTTAACGTTTGAGGGGGTTAATGTGAAGTTTGTGTTTTTGATAGATTGATTAGCTCGCATCATATATAAACCATTTTATTGATTGTTTTAAGTTAGTCAGAATTTTTTTTAATAACATATCAAATATTCCGTGCACGTGGGCGAGCATGTGATCATTTAATGTAAAATCCATCCACACCTCCAGAAAAGGGAACCCTCCTTCCCAGAAGCATCATTAGCACCCCCAGACAGACAGACGTCCGCACCTCCCCCCCCCCCCCCCCCCCCCCCCAAGCCTCCATGTGTCTGTGGCAGTGGCTGCTCACTGTTTGAACCCAGCGGGGAGCCCCCGGTGCTCAGGCACCGCGAAACGCCAGCCGGCCCCGCTAACAGGCCTCTTTTATTAGCGTTACACCAGAGCCACCTGCGGAGCAGCGGTAGCGCTCGCCGTTAGCTTAGCACCGGCGCACCACAGACTAATGACATTCCTCAGGGAGAGACAGTAGCGCACCACGCTAACACCCACACGGTTTCTGGCTCGCAGCCTACTTTTTATGTGGGCATGATTTGGTCTTATATATATGTGCCTTGTGCACGATTGGCAATATTGCGGCTCCAAATAAAAACCAAATGTACAGTTTTAATCAGAACTCGACAGGCGTTTGGGGCCACTTTTCTGTGATATGTAAATCTGTAGTTGTAGAAAAACTGTCCTGAAGGGGGTCATTGTTCAGAGGGTCTCACGCATAAACTGAATTTCAGACATGCATGCATTGGTGTACAAATGGCCATACATGCATGCTCTCACCCTCACTTGCTTTACACGCATGCAGATGGTCCTCTGAGGATCGACCGCAGCCAAATGACCAAATTCCACCTGCACCAACAACCCTCTGAACTGCACAGAAGGCCGTAAATCCACTCCAGTCTCGCACACTCAGACACACAACCGTCTCCACCTGCGGACTTCAATACTTCTCCTCACGCCTGCTCTGATTTAATTGTTGCTTTGCCTCCTTCTCGTCTCCTTCAGCGAAGGGACAGTGTCATGAGGAGCGCTTTAGCCGAGGCGGCTGTCCCTGTGGTAATCATCCGGCTGGCTGCTAATCCACAGCAGCTGACTCAACATCATTAGCCCAGCTCGCCTCGCTCCACATCAGGCCAAACATTTATCTAATGTCCCCGCAGTGGGAACCTCCAGAAATAGTCACTTGGAAGGCCGCCTTGACAAAATTCCCCTTAAATGACCCACTGCGAGCATCTGCTTCTGCGTGTGCGAGTCTTCAAAGTGGTGACGTTATCTGGAGAGAGAGCTGCGACAGGTGGCACGCTGGATGGAGGTGACGTCTTGAGTCAGTCCGGCCCTGGGTCCAGGGTTAAGGCGCTCTGGACGCGTCGCCACAGCATCACTAAAACAGTCTTTATTCATAACGCACATGTCAGACAATCAAAGGTCGCACAAAGTGATTGGCGTGATTTAAAAAGTGACCATCATTGCTCACCAATACACACATGCATACGATAAAAGTCCAACTTTAAAAGGTCAAGGTCAATCTCAAGTGACCTCAACAAAGAAATCCCAGGTCATGAAAACATGAGGTCATCGGTGCCTCACCCAAAGGGGTTAAATCTCCGAGCTCCATGTAGCTAAACTAACCAGCCTCGTCCAGTGAGCAGCATGAGCTGATGAAGCCGTTTGGGTCTGGAGCAAAACGTCTTCCAAGTCCAGTTGACCCGGTTCAACGTGCTCTGAGATACATGAAGACGCGTTTAAGCAAAGCATAGATCAACCTGGTGAGGAAACAAACGTGTGCAAACTCTCTACAAAAGGCCCTGACGGAAATCAACCTCGGAAATAAATGTATTTATTTATTAATTTACCCATCCATCTTTAGGATGCAGGATTGTGGAGTTGATCCAGGCTCACAGTGGGTGACTGGGTTTGTGTTTTTCTCTGACAGAACGGCTTCGCTGTGGTCCGACCACCAGGTCACCACGCTGAGGAGAGCACACCCATGTGAGTGAATCAGCAGTTTGATGACGACGAACAAAAACACAATACCTCTCTAAAATGCTCCCCTCGCTTTCCCACAACTCTGTCAGAACAGTGTCGCGTTGAGCGTCTTATCCACTCGGTATCTTCTCTTTCATTTCTCAGGGGCTTCTGCTACTTCAACTCGGTCGCCATCGCAGCCAAACTTCTGCAGCAGAGACTCAACGTCAGCAAAATCCTTATCGTGGACTGGGTGAGGTTCACCGGCTGTTTCTTTCTGCATAACATTCACTTTTGGAAAACACGCTTTTGTATGACTCTTCAACTGTCTCTTCATCTCATTGATTTTCATAATAATAGAAGTTGTATTTCCTCCCTAATCAGCCAGTGATTGTGATCCAGCGTGTGGATATTTCTCCCAGATGTCGTGATCTGGCAGAGATCACTTTGGCGTTATTAAATTTCTTCAGCGGACTTTGAACGGCGTAAGAATAAAGGACGAGCGTCTTCCGTCCTGCTTTCAGTCGGAGGACGATATTTTCACTTCTTATCTCTGATCTGTTTGGGGATTCTTTGCAGCCTCCAGAGGAAAATTCCGACTTATCGCCGATCCCTGATCCCTCTTCTCGTCACACTTTTCGGCCCTTCTGAGTAAAGTAAATCCACTCACGTCCAGGTCACGGCCCGCGCTTTCATGTTCTCTATTGTTTGGAAGAGATCAGCTTTGCGAACTGGTTTATTAACGGCTCATCACTGGAAAATGGAATAATATTAAATCTGCGGCTCATTTTCCTGAGGCGGAAATCTTTTCATGTTGTCACAGTTTTGACTTCGCATAAAGGAAAAAAAAAAAGTTTTAATTGCCAAGCCTGAAAACGTATCTGAAGCCACTATTTGACTTGGCTGCAGCAAATTGTGAATGGAATTCATGAGGAAGTTTCCAAAATATCTCCAAATATCTGTTGGGGTTTGCAAATTTTCTTCAGTTGGAGGTTCTGACAAAGGTTTTCCGATAATTTTAACTTTTTTTTTCCCCTAGCAAAATATCTACATAGTTGGATATTTCTCTAATAATTTCAGCTTTGAGAGTTGAAGAAATAATTAAAGAGGCTTCAGCATATCGGTCTGCTTTTTCTGCAGGATGAGGTTTTCATTCAGCTCCTTCATTTCTTTTATTTGCCGCATTTGGCTTGATGTCAGATGACAAAATGATTTATGGACAAACTAAAGAGTCCATATTTCTGTTTTCGATTGTGTATCTATTTGAACAAGGTAATTTCCTATCAGATATCAGATAGTGTGGCATGCATGTAAAATTCTGGGAATGCAAACTCAAATTCCCTTTTTGGGTTTTTGTGACATTGTTCAACATTTGTTTGACATTAAAGTGAAAATTGTGGTGTTTTCTTTCATTTCCGTGTCTACAAATAGTCCCAAGTTGCCCTGCTCTGTAAGATCAAAGCTTAAATTCTCATTAGTGGCTGAACTTTTCACCTTGTCTTGATTTTTTTGGGAGTCAGAAACCATCGTCTACATCCTCTCCTCATTTTTTTTTTCTCCCCGAAGAGACGAAGTAATTCCTGCGTAGGTATGGCAGAGCCTCCGCCGCGTCCATGTCCAGAAGCGATGCTCCTCTCCTCTCCTCTCCAGCATCCCCGCCCGGTCACGGCCATTTCCCAAAGCCTTTGAAGGGCCCTCTTTTCATTTCCTCCTCCGCCGTCTGTCGCAGGGGAACGCGCTCATTGTCATGCCACTGGTCTCCGGGGCTGCCGGGGACATTTCGCGGATCGGCGTATTAAAGCATTCTTGGGGTTATAGAAAAATGAGGTCATTTAATTGATGTCACGTTGTTGGCAAACAGGCGGCTATTGAAGTGTTTTATTGGATCCTGCTGACCGTCGCACAGACAGTGGCAGTCTCCCCAGCTGAAAGGAGGCAGCTTTTCATATTTGAATCAGTTAATTAAGAAAATATTACTATTTTCAAACTAATGACACATATTTCTGGAACCTGTTGTTGTCCCCAGGACGTTCACCATGGCAACGGCACCCAGCAGGCCTTCTACGCCGACCCCAGCGTGCTCTACCTGTCTCTGCATCGCTACGATGACGGGAACTTCTTCCCTGGCAGCGGAGCGCCCGACGAGGTGGGAGAACGCCAGCGCTCTGTTTCTGCCATCGCCTGTATACCTGTGTATGTTTCCGTTTGTTCACGGGTGTGTGTGTGTGTGTGTGTGTGTGTGTGTGTGTGTTGCAGGTGGGTAGTGGAGCAGGCGTGGGCTTCAATGTGAACATGGCCTTTACCGGAGGACTGGAGCCTCCAATGGGCGACGCGGAGTACCTGGCTGCGTTCAGGTGAGACGATGGTTTCACAGAGGTCAGAGGTCGCACGGTGCGTTTAGGATTGGTTTGCAGGATGAAGCTCCAAGTTGTGAAAAATTGCAATTTCCTCCTGCAAAGGTGGGCAAATTCAGGCATTTGTGCTGCTAAGGTTATTCTTGTCAAGTGAACTTTCCCGACTGGAACATTTTAAAATATTCATCTTTATAAATTCATTATTTCCTCTTTAAGAGAAAAATCTAGAGAGAAATAAAGTTTCCAAAAGAACTGAAGAGGTAACAGTTCAAGTTTGTACTGTACAATATCACAAAATCAGACCTGAATCTGTAGGATCTGATTTTTATTGGATCCACATACCTATAAATAACCACACACACACACACACACACCCCGCACATACTCATGAACGTGATGCAGACATGTACTTGTCTCGTGCATATTTCGGCCTCGTACAGCTGTGATGGAAGCAGGTCTGGATTCGTTCCAGGCTCCTTTGAAGACGACTCGCTGGGTTTGAGCCGCGTGTCCATCTGGCCGGACTCGGCACATCAAACCGGCAGGCCACTGTCTCCCGGCAGCTTTCGGCACGCTATCCCCCGGAAGCACACCTTAGCCGGCTAATGCACCCCAGAACCCCACTCACTCTCCCTCGCCTTCATTTTTATCCTTTTCTTTCCTCTTTTCATTCTGACCTTTCGACCCCTCTGTCCATGTGCACCGATGACAGCCAAGTGAAATGTAATAAACAGCAGGTACAGCATGCTGCTCTGGAACTCAGTATCTTGATAAAAAAGCAGAATATTCTTTACAGATTTATACATTTTCATAAAATAATCCACACATTTTGACTCGGTTTAAATAACCTTTAGTTATCATGAGTTTTATCCAGAACTTGAAACATTTCCAGCTGTTATTGCAGGAAATACCTGCTAAGCTAAACCATTAAGTTTAAAAAGTAGTTTTATTTCCATATTAATTTTTTTGGCCTTCTAGTTTTTTCTTCGTCGCAGTACTTTCAACCTCTGGAGACTAATAACATTCACAATCAGAGATGTCTGACCAACTTTATTGAGCACTTCACCGACCATGAACACAGGATTTTAAATGCTACAAATTAGAGTTAAAGTATATTAGAATCTGGAAGCTTTGTAGTCCAGAAGATGGCAATTCACAAACAATGAAAAATTGAGAGTAATAATTATATAAAAAAAAAAACAAAAAAAAAAAAACAATTGAATGCGTAATGTAACATGTCACTGCAATGGGGAAGATCTGAAGGAATACAATTTCAACAAACCTGTTGGAAACAGAAACAGATGTTAACTTTAGGATTACGCGATGTTAACCTGCCTCATTGATCTCAGCAGGAGTTCATAGACCTTTTTCTGTTAATCCAGGAGCCACAATCTGCTAAATTTGATTTTTGTCTGTAAAATGGGTGCGTACACCTTTAAATACAGTATTTCAGACATTTCTAAATGTTTTCCTTTCCATTTGTGAAAGAAATTATAATATAAAAAGTTTACATTGATATTCGTATTTCTTTTTAAAAATAAGAAGAGTTGAACATCCCAAAGAAGTGTTTGAGCACTTTCATTATTGTTCCTTTCTTTAATGACGCCTCCCGGTGCAGCCATGTCTTCCATGAGTGTTCTCAACACTTCGGCTGCACCGTCGATCCTCCAATATGACCGAAGACTTCCACCGCCGCCTGGTCTGTGAGAAGCTTTTCTCAGACTACTAACTCAAACAGAACTTTACAAGAACAAAAAGAACAGACAAATAGTGCTGCAGCCAGGTGCATCCTCATGCCGATGTCTTTGGAGGAATTAATCTTTAACATTTACGTATAAGTATTCGCTGTTTAATCAGCGCTTTACTCTGTGCTGCATACTCACAGAGTGGACAGCCTTAAAAAAATCATACGTACACTTGTTTTCCTTTACTGCTAGAAAACTTAATGATAACAAATGATCACGCTCAAGCTGACAGCGTCATCTGGAAGCGTTTACTCATATACAGTAGTTTTGGTATGTTGATTGTTGAGGGGGTGCATTCATGCATCTCCAGCGAACATGCAAGTAGTCGCCTGTGTGTGTTTGGGAATCAGGCTCCTTCACATTAAAGGAGAATACCAAGATATGAAGAGATGGAGAGATTGAGATTCAGGCGCCATTTATTCCCAAAGGGTCAAATATTATCTGCACAATTTCTGGGCCTCGCTGGACGCTTACTTTTTTATTTGCAGCACATAATGCGCAGTGACTTGACTAATGTAAGCACGAATACACAGAAAACACCTTTAACATCAGTCTGTGTGCACATGTCACCTGATGCGCGCACACACACACACACACACACACACCCTCTGTTTGCATTCTGAGCGTTGTGGTCCTCTCCTCACCCTCTCGGCTCCCTCCCTGTGATTTCGGGGAGGGGGATGCATGCGTGCCTCTGCAGCCGGCACCTTCCCGTTTCTCCGCTGGCCTGTGCCACGTTGCATTTGCAGGGGATCAAGTCTGAGCCTCCAGAAAGCACAGAGAAAAAAGATAAGAAAATTGGCCCTAATGAAAACCAGAAGCACCGTCTCTCCTCTCTCTCTCTCTCTCTCTCTCTCTCTCTCTCTCTCTCTCTCCCCCCCCCACCCCCCACCCCCAGCCCCCTCTCTGCCATGAACTTGGAAAGACGAGAGAGAAGGAGAATTAAATTTAATTCAAACCAGCTCTCCGCAGCGCCAGATGACAGGGCTTTGATGTGTAAGTGTGCGTGTGTGAGTCTCTCTCTCTTTCTCTCTCTCTCTCGCTCTCTCTCTCTCTCTCTCTCTCTCTCTCTCTCTCTCTCTCTCTCTCTCTCTCTCTCTCTCCCACTCTCCCACTCTCCACTATATTTTTATGAACGAAGGGGGAAAGCCTTCAAGCTCTGCAATTTAACCCGCTCTTTGCTGGCATGTGAAAAAAAGCTCCCTCTAAAGGAGACGGAGTGACATTCTCTTTCAACATCTGCTCCACCTCTTTTCAAAAGTGAACAGTTTTTAATGAGATTTTTTTCTTAAGGGAAAAAAAATGCTAAATCAGCAGTCATGAATCCAGTGGTGTTGTACATGAGTGAGTAAACTAATCTGCTAGAATTATAATAAATTGAACATTTAATGCATGAGCATTCATCATGTCAGTTTATGAGCCACATATATTTCAACTCAAGTGCGCTGGATCAATAAAATAACATAAAGCCTTTTGAAATAACAATCAAATTCCACATTTTCCCTTTGTTTTGTTGCAAAGAAGTAGGTGTCTGGATTTTTTTTTTCTTTTTTTACAAAAAAGTTCAAAATTTTATTAGTTCTTTTTACTAGATCTGAACAAGTTGACATGAAGAGAGATAAGTTCAGATTTCAACATTAACCCATTTGTAAGTGTATCTTTAATTTGACACCAATATTTTCCCTTTAAATTCCGCAACTCAAAATGAGAAGAAAGCTTGATGTTGTCTCGTCTTTCAGTGAAACAGTGTGAACCCCAGTGGAAATGTGAGTAACAGCAGTTACATTGATTGAACATTTTCAATTAATATCCTCTTTGTCATTTTCCCACTGTGGAAGAAAAGTCAGACCATATCTAAAGTCTCGAAGTGAAGTGTTGACTTTTTTTCTTTTTTGAGTTTTGGTTTCAAAAAATTCTGAGACATTCACAAAGAAATCATGATTTCATGAAAGGGTTTTAAACCCTGGAGAGGACGAAAGGTAAAAGTCGAGATTCGACAAATCATAAATTGCAAAGCTGAGTGATTTCATGAAGACGAGTAGAATCCATGAGAGGAAGTTTTCCTTGGCTCTGAAGACGACCACTGAATTACTGCGAGGTTAGAACATTGATGAGCACTTAAAAGCAAATTTAGAGCCAACAAGTGAACGAAGTGGTCTCTGGGATCCAAGGTGGAAAATCGCTGTTGAGGATTTACAAAAAAATTTACAGTTGTAAGTACATTGTTGTAATGACAGGCAAGTGAAAGAGCAGTGTTTAATATTTGAGAGAATAAATCATTAATCAAAGACAGTCAAAGACAATCAAAGACTACTTTCGTGTTTCCTCTTATTGTAAATAATGTTACGATATGCAACATGTTTGCCTGATATACAGCTTTGATGCTTATCTGTTTTGTATTTCTCCGTTTTAAACACATCCACACATGTGTTGATGGTCTCTCCCCCGTGGTTAGAAGTCTTTGAGGAACGCTGTCTTCATACTGGCAGACCTTCCATAACGTGTCTCAGCTCGTCTTTTTAGTTTACTAGCTGCCAGATTGATTTTTGGGAGTAGATCCATGATTTTAGAGCATGATCCTCACACCACTGATTCGGAGTGTTTTCCTTCATTTTGTATTTTGTGCCGCTTCATATCAAATGGTTTAAAATCAGGCAGTCTTCACTGATCCGAACCAAGAGGACACGGGTTCAGACCCAGTTCGTGTTTTACTCATACTGGTGTTTTAACCATTGGACCAGAAGAAGCGAACCACATGTTAAGCAGCTGTCAAGGTTAATATCCTGCAACATCAACTCTGGAATAATGTTGTGTGTTGAGCTGAATGCAGGAATATGAACTGAATTATTTGCTCCATTTACAGAATGTTTCACGTAAAAAAAGCTTCTTTTGCATTTTTACATCAGAAAAGTTTTGCGTCATGACGCTCTGGAGGCCGCCATTGTTGTTTAAGTCCATCTAATCACACATGTGCTGAACTATTTACTTCAACACAGCAGCAGCGGAATTTTCAGGAAGTTGTTTTCTCCCGTCTGCATGGAGACAGTTGGCTTTTGAAAAGTTCCTCTTTCGGAGCTCACGACTCAGTCGTAAACTCGACCTTCTCTCAATTAAAAAAGACGTCTTTTTCATCCTTGCATTCATGGCTGCTGATTCACTCACAATTATTGTCCCTCCAAAACCACTGGCTTCCTCCTGCTAATTGATCGCTGCGGCTTTTCTTGTCCTTTAAATGTCAGGGCACTACTCCAGGGGGGAGGAGTTAGTTCTGATCACATCAGCGAGTTTTCTGCATGTTGCCGTCCGTGTCGGGGGGGGGGGGGGGGGGGGGGGGGGATGTGAACAGTGGTCAAGGTTCCCCTCACATCAGAGTCTGTGGTGGATTTTTTTTTAGTGCGCCGTCTCGATTGGTTTCGATGTTAATGGGCCAAATCTGTGTGTGTGAGTGCACATACTGGAGCAAATACAAAGAATAATATGTGGAGTCCAGTTATCTGTGGGCTTCCTCTGATGAACACGTTTCTGTTGATCTGTCTGCCAATGAAGGAACAACAAAATGTGTTTTGGACTACTGTCTACCTCAAAAGCCAATAAGCCTTTCTCATCGTGTTCATCTTTTCTGTGCGCTCATTTCTAGCCACATTCTCTCTCTTTTTTTCTTGCCTTTTGCCATCTCCGTCTTTCTGTCTTTCATCTTCTTCGCATGACGTTTCCCTCTGAAACTCTGCCAGATGCACGCAATCACACGGTGACGCACGCACTCCATGCATCCCTGCTGTCTGGGACTCCCAGAAAACCTCCCAACGCTACCTCCCACCTCTACCCTCAGACAGCTGTGTGTACGTACCAGCGTTGTGTTGTGGCAGTGGGGGTGGGGCGTGGGGCTGCTTGGGGATGTAATTTGGCGGTGAGCAATCGATGGAAAACCCTGTGGCCGACGGAGCTCTGGGCACGCTGCTCGCCCGCGGCCGGCAAACCAGCGCCGTGTTCTTGAGGTCAGAAAAGTACAGGGAACCGAGAACGGAACCCTGTGGTACTCCCGTCTCTTGCAGGCCTCACCAAAACACCACTCGCTGAAATATCCAGGGGTCCAAAATAAAACCCTTAGCCAAGAGCCAGAGGTTCCACAGTGAATCAGAGCGAAGCACTTGCCATCTGCGAAGTCCAACTATTTATGAACTGAGCGCGACATCCTAAATTATTCCAGACCAAAATGCTAGGACACACGATACTTTTCTGCTTGTACTGTGCTGCTCCTGAAATTATCGACTTAAGTGGTGATTGATTATAATGGGTTGTAATTTATAGGAGTTCCTACAGTAACGAACATTCAAAAGACTTCCGTAATTAGCTATTATTTTAAAGCCGCAACCTGTTTTTTGTGGGTATCCCTAAATCCACCCAGCTGCTCCATGCATTTTCTAGGAATTTGTCACTCCTGCTCACGGATGAGCTGCTTAGCTTGGTTAGTAGGTGATCGCTGAAGAAAACCTTGAGGAAATGTCTAAACAAACAGTTGAATGGACTCCAGGACAAAATTGTCAAATTTGATTGGGAAAGGTCAAGGTCAAACACTGTTTAGGTGCACATTCCCACATGGCTGATGACCGCTGCCATGCTGGAGGTGCACCCTCCATTGGGAGCGGTTTGGGGTTCAGTGCCTTGCTATGGGGCACTTCGTCATATGGACGGTAAACGTTTTGAGAAAAAGGCCGTGAGCCGCTGCTCGCTCTGATGTAACCTGTTCAGTATGATCATTAGTTTGTGGTCACTGTTGACGTGTTGCCCGTTGACTCGCGATCGTTTTATCAGTTTGGTCAAAAAACATCCTGCCAGTAATTCTCTTTATGACATTTGTATTAATTACCTCTTTTGTAATTTGATGTTTAGTTAAGCTCCCTGGGGGGAAAAAAAGAAGTTTATAGATTTAAACTACTTTAATCTACTGTTTATTTGCAGAACAGTCTTAAAAGTGAACACACATCCTGTATGATTTTTTTTTTTGGTTCCCGTCAATAAGGGCGATCGTATAAACCCCAGTAGATTTTCCAACCGCAGCTCGCAGTGAATCATTACACAGGATCCCGCTGCTGATTGGGTTCCTCTGTGTAACACGTTATTGCACAAAGCTCTATCTGCTCCGTTGTGTGTCGGATGTAGGTCGTAAACAAACCACACCCATCCAGCAGTGTCAGAAATATCCTCAAACTTCACACAGATCTCTTTATATTTCCCTTTCTGTGTGTGTGTGTGTGTGTGTGTGTGTGTGTGTGTGTGTGTCTGTGTGTTCGTTCCCTCCTTATTTCTGTACTTTCCACTTCAAAAAAAAGTATGTGGTAATTTACTCACAAACACATACTGTACACACACACTCGTTGGGTGGATGTTTGCTTTGAAAATGAAAGGAAGTCAAAATAAATACAGTTTTTTAATACAACAGAAGAATTTGACATGAAGCATCTTCAGATGGATTTTAACTCAACATCACCTGGACAGGATTGACACAGGGAGTGTGTCTGTGTGTGTGTTTTATTTCTCTAAAAACCATCTTTCATTCTACAGAGGTGAATAGATTCACTCAGCAGTTTCCCAACACAAACTTCATGATTTCATTAGTTGTTTTTTTTTTTTTTTTTGTTCCTACCACTGAAAATATGCAGAATTTACATTTACTTTGGCCTTTAATGCCCTCAGCGCTTCAGTTGAGTTGAGGAACCTCTTGTATATTCAGCTGTGAGATCCTCGTCCTTTGATTCAGTTGCATGTGTTGGAATTGTGGTTGTGGAAAAATAACAAACTGTTTATATTCACATGGGATCGCGTCCAATATTGGTATTATTAAATCTTGAAAGCTTTGCTCATCAAGCCCGGTGGTTTGGTGTGTATTTAGAGTGAATTACATCTGATGTGTTTTGTGTTGGTAGCCCCCTGACTTCCTGGCAGTCCATATAAAGAGATCTGCATATTCAAAAATATCTCCTATTGAAGCAAAGCTTACAGTAAAGCTGCTTGAGGGAAAAATGGACCACATTTAGTAGATTTTAAATGTCCTTTACTACTTTTGGCTGTCAAATCAAGTCAATGCACATGCTCATTTGCTCAAATCTCATTTATGATCTTTATTAAAATAAAACTTCAATAACTGGTTCATTAGCTTTCATGGCAGCGTCAGTGTTTTCTTTGAAATTCGTACCCTTCACTTGGTGGCTCAGTGGCTCGGGTTGGAGCCTCTTGCGGGTTGGTTTTGGGTCACAGGCATAATGTTTGACATTTCTGCTATAGATCCTCATTAATGCATCACTATTTACACATATCAACAATATCACAAACAAAAAGCTAAAGTCAAGGCAAAAGAATTCTCTTAAATAATCCATTCTCAACCCGGAACTGAGGCTTCATCTTCAACAAGGTTCCACTGTATAGTTATACATATTTGACATTTCATACTTGATCCTCACACTATTGCACATATATTTAGTTTCTTCTCCACTGTTTATTTGAATGTATTTTGTCTTGCTTGATAACCATTTTTATTGCATATTTTAATACCTGTTAAACTTTCCTTTTGAAGCTGCCTCACTTTCGTCACCTAGCAGTGTCTGATTCAGTTTTACCTGGAACGTAATGTTTTACTGATTTCGTTGTACCTGTGTTTCCTCCAGAACGGTGGTCATGCCTATAGCCAACGAGTTCGCCCCGGACATGGTGCTGGTGTCGTCTGGCTTTGATGCGGTGGATGGACATGCCCCACCGCTGGGCGGATACAAGCTGACGGCCAAATGTAAGCTCCGTTAATTGTTTCTGTTTTCACCTAAACCGTACAGCATTCTCCCAGCAATTTTCTAAGAGCTGCATATTTTACCGTTGCACACTCGTACCGTCTGTTCCCTGTAACTTGCGCATTCAGGCCAGGGCCTTGGCGTGCCAGCCCAGAGCTTTTCCTAAAACCGTCCCGCAGATCTCACATAAGCGCAGGGGTCCTGGTTGTCTCAGGGGGTGAAATAGGAGATTTAGAGAGGACTTAAGGAAGAAGGAACGGGGAAGAATTTCAGGCTGAAATAAAGCACGGTTGAATGCATATATTAGAAGTGCCCTTCCTCCTGAGAGGAAGAACATCAAAGGCTGCGACCAGGACCAAATGCAAAGCCGCATTTATTAAAATTAAACCTGGCTCGTATTAGGGCTTGTTTTTTGGCCCCCAGTAAATCTGCATTGCTGCCTCGTTCTCTTTTCCTCCCTTTAATGCAGTCATCCCTCCCTTCATCCACGCTCCAACCCCTTTTTCCGTCTCTTCGCTTTGATCGATATCCAGAGAGGAAGTTGATGGAAGTCAGAGCCCGAGCAGCAGTCCGACCCTCGTCTCACTCTCTCTGTTGCCCTCTCTTCCTCCTCCTGCTGTCATTTCCTGTGCATCCAGGTTTTGGCTACCTGACCAGGCAGCTGATGGCTCTGGCGGGCGGGCGGCTGGTTCTTGCCTTGGAGGGAGGTCACGACCTCACGGCCATATGCGATGCCTCTGAAGCCTGCATCTCTGCTCTGCTTGGCAATGAGGTAAGATGTGAGCCGAGAGGAGGGGGAATTAATTACCGACATATCCTCATAAATTATTCTCAAACCACTCTTGAGCAAGGCAGTATGGATGAAACTTATACGACACTAATAGCATGCAGTTGAGGTCCTGGTTTTGAGGTCCAATCCGAATTCAAGCCAATTCTGACAGTCAGTGCAGTTTATGTATTTGACCACTGGGTAGAGCTTATTCTCTTTCCAGACCAATCTGAATTATGCGTTGAATCAGTTCAAGTGATCAGAAATACTACTGCGTTAAAGATCATTTCCAGAATTTGACAAGTTATTCTGATCTTAATATAATTTGCTTTTTTGATTTCCAGCTGCATTTCCCAAACATTTTCTGCCTTTGAAGATGTAAATAGTGCAATGGAAATACACCGTGATCTGTCATTTGCAAAGGGTATGATGGACTGAGGCATAATATTGGCATTCAAATTTCAGGCTTTTCATCTGTTGTAGGATAGTTGATTAAATGTGAACTTCTTAAAGATATGATAATTTTTTGTAATACTAAACAAAGACAGAGCTTCAGAGTTGTAGTTATTTATTTATTAATAGTTATTTATGATAATGCACTTATTTATTGGTCTGGGTAAACTGAGATTAAATTGCGCAGTTTGCAGCCCCTGAAGTAAAATTGGTTACATCTCGCTTCATCGTGAGATTTTTACTGGTTCAAGTCCTGGTTGGGTTTGCATGTCTTTCTCACTGTGGTTTGCATGTTCTTCCTGTGCATGGGTGAGTTTTCTCTGGGTACTTCAGCCTCTTCCCTCAGTCCAGAAACATACATTTTGAATCTAAATTGCTCAAAGGTGTTAATTTATCTGTGATAATCTGTCTCACTGTATTTGCTCAAACCCATGCAGTTGTGAAATAGTTGATTGCGTTTCAAAGGAAGATTTTAATACAGTAAATATTAGCAAGCTGTTAAAATACTCGCCATCGATCTCGGGAGCTTTTGAAGTCTGGGTTACATTTCAGACAGACATTAATTGTAAACATCTCCGCCAAAACCTCTCACATGGTTTCATTTTAATATCAGTAAAAATGATCTAAAATCTCACACAAATATCAAAGATTAGAGTCAAAGTCCAAAAATTGAAAACACATTTGTGTATCAAAGTTTTTCTATTTCTTCTTTCCTGTTCCAGTAATCATGTCGTGACCCTTCAGATTTATCAGCCGTCACTAAAAGAAGTTCAGACTCACTCGGCTCAATGCAGCTTCAGTTATTTAATGCTGCTAATGCACTAATGTTTCACAATGAATTATCAAAATGTGTAAAAGTTCATGCACTGACATGTAGACGGAAAATAATGGATCAATTATATGTTTTACTTAACATTTTGCATTTTAATACATTTTTCCAATACTTCTGTCGGTGACTTTTCTTTTTCCGCAAAAAACCAAACCCATACTGCTAACTGGAAGTCGGCACACACGCGCACGTCAGCAGCAGAGGATTTCCAGTCAGAAGGTTAATTGTGCCAGTGTGTAGGTTGGGACACGGAGCTCGGTAGACATCAGCCCTCTGATTCACGGCGAGCAGCAGTGAGTCGTTTCCCAGCAGACCGAGAGGCTGGAGTTTCAGTATACATTCAAGATACAGATATCACAACTTCTTGTCGGAGAACTGCTGAGTGGTTTATAAAGACAAAGATTTACTTCAGTGAAATATCATCTGAAGAGTTGCTTTAAATAAGAAGATATGTAACTATATATCTCATCCGCTGACACGTTTTTGGACACATTCACTGATTGGACAGGTGAGAAATTGTGCAGAACCTGGTGTCGGTGCGCTTGCAGATTATAAACTTTTGAAGAGTCAAGAGCACCAACAGCTTACATCCCAAGTAAACACTGTAAATCAGCAAGTGAAAATCCAGACGGACGTTTCATTAAATTCCTTTATTTTCAGAAAGTGACCTCTCTCAAGTGTTGCTGCAGGCCTCGGCCGCAAGCACGCCCTCGCACTGTTCGGTTGTCGCTGGAATGACTGGTGTACCTGCTAAAGCCATTATCTGCTGCCCGGCGAGCCGTTCAGAACACCGCTGATGCACAGCTGTCTCCGAAATATGCTGGACTGCAGATAGCAGTTACATGGTGTGACAGCGCTGCGGTGAGAAGAACTTTAATCTGAGCTAAGAATAGTTCATCTTAAGTTCAAAACAAAGAGTCTGTATTGATCTTAAGAGACTTAAGGCTACATTTCTCTTCAGCGTTTTTTTTAGCATTCAACTGCAGAAAGAGCTACTTCAGTTAGTAAGCTGAAACAACCAGACCCTGGATTTGATCCCTTTGGCGGATTAGACACTCGTATAACTGTTGATGTTCTGAGAGCTGAACTGTGGATTAATTGGAACACCGTGAATAAAATCACCAACATGGGATAAGTTAGATTTTACAATCTGCATCTGTAATGTTTCCTCTAAATCTGTCCCGACCCTGTTGACTGGAGAGACTCGGCGTCCCTCGGCTTCTTGCCTCCACCTCTGCAGATCTCTCGAGCTACAAATGAGTTCATCGAGTCATTAAAAAACAAAAAAAGTGTGGCCCTAATCCATGTAGCTCTTGGAGCATGAGCAAAACAAACAGAAGAATAACACAGGATCATATGAATTATAGCCCCAATAAACCGCTTCATGTCTCTTGTCCAACATGGAGATACTGACCACTACTGACTGGTTAAACTTCACGGACTTGAGGAGTTGCTGGTCCAATGGCGGGTCATGAAACGCACCATCTTCACCCAACTGTTCAAAGAAAGCCGACGATTCAACAATATGCGGAAAGCTGGAGGCTGAGCCAAACAGTCGGTCTGTGTTTACCTGCTCTGTGCCCACCTGTGGTTCAGTTCTGCAGCTCGCACCGCCGCCGGTGCAGCTGGGAATTCTTCAGGACTTCAAGGACTCTGCAGCAGGGCGGATGCACTTTGCTGTCACGGAGGTTCCAAGCTTGAAGGACGCTCCTGTTATTCAAAACACCGCCCTGTAGCAGAAATAATGAACCGGACCGGGGGCTTTTGCGGCTTGGGTTTCAGCAGCCTGCGGAGCGCGGGCCGTGGCCGGGGTTTGGAGGAGCTCCCTGGATGGATGCCACGGGGAGCTGAAAATTTGAAAATAGGCAGGAGGCAGAAAGGGGGTCGGGGTGGGGGTGGCGTCAACTGCCTGGACTCCGCATGGCACCTCTCTCGCCCTCTCACCCGGGGCCCCGTCACCGATACACATCTGAGAACGGTTACCCTCACACCTCTTCCAGCAGGGTCAGCCTGGGTCTGGGGGATCAGATAATAAAAGGAAATAGCGCAATCATTTGAAGCTTGGAGGGAGGAAACTTTTGTTATTAAGCAGCTGCACTGTGAACTGTACCTGTGCCGCTCTTTAAAGTCAAGAAAGGTAAGGAAGGATTGTTAATCAAAGACAGGTTTGATGAACAAACTCCTGTATGGGATTTTGGACCTAACTTTGTACTTTTCATTCTTTTGATTCAATTTTGAATTTCTTTGTTCAGAATTTTTCCAATACTGAAATCAATAAAAGTAATATCCCCACAGAAAATACTGTGAAGAATTGATGTTTTGTTTCTACGTACATGCCCAGAGCCGTCTTGACTTACTTTCTCTGGCGGCAATTGATGTCAGCTGTTTGAACAAAACAGAGATCATCCAGTGGCGTGCCGCTTTTACAGCTAATGGCGAGAGGGGGAGAAAAAAGAATAAAATGTCCCCAATCAGATCAAAACGACAGGATGAAAGTGTTGTAATCATAAACTCAGGGGAAGGTCTCAGTAATGGAGGTGGAATGTAGCTGGAGAATGTCAGCGGGGGGTCGAGATAGAAGGGGAGGAATAAAAAGCCTGTTTTCTTGTTTTGCGTTTCTTTCACTGTCAAAGTTTGGCAACGGCTACAGATTGCAGATCTTGAAATCCAGGATAACCAGGCCTGAAGGCGGTGAGAAACGAGTGGCCATCAGTCGAGAGGAATTTTTTTCACTGATTTGTTCACTGAGCGAGGTTTCTTTTTGTTTTTTTTTGTTTTTTTTTTCTTGAGAGTATATTTCTGTGCGTGTGCGTGTGTTGACTGAGTGGGCTCATGCATAAGACCACCACAGTCGGATTAACTTGACAGCTGTGCTTTTGTTTATGTTGTATTCAAACCGCCTGAGAGTTTGTATTGTCTGGAGGTGTCCTGAGCCCAGCACGTCACCATAACAGAGACGCTGATCCAAGTCTGGTATCTATAGCAGCGTCATGCAGAAAGTGTGGGTTGTCACAGTGGACATTCAGAACCGATGCAGTTCCACAGTCATTAAATTACAGTATAAACAGTTATTAGCTTTTACCTGTGAGTAACATTTCTGTAGCTAGCGTTTCTTTTTTAATTGTCTTCCAGCTGGATCTGGTAGTTAAAAACATCCTAAAGGTGTTTCTTATATCCTCCTCTCCATCTGTGTTGCTTGTACTTTTAGTGCTTCGCTGTGGACTCGTGTGAGAAATGTAGCCGTGCTTTTATTGGCAGGTTAAGACAAGCTTTGCTATAATGAGCGTTGGGTTTCGTTTGAAAGCAGCTCAAATTAGCTGGGAAAGAGAGGGATGAAAATTGCTGAATGGACTTTACAGGCTGGTTTTTTTTTCTTTCTTTTATTCCCCCTACTCACCCAGCCCATCTCTGTAATGTGTAATAGTGAAGTCTCCCTAGTTAAATAGCTCATGAATGATGCATTGGCGACTGCACTAGTCAACTCTGAACTCGGGACTAATTGATGATTGCTCACAAACAGATGTTAGCCCGGCTCGAAAAACCACAGTTGTTAGCAATTATTTGATAAACAACTGGCTAATATGCTAATTGTTAGCAGCTGCCGGTGAGGTTATTCTGTGCGTTTACACTCCAGTTACAGTAAGACGCTCGACTTCACCTGCGCCCCCACCTTCTGTCCGATTTGCTTTTTGCCCCCCCCTCCTCCCAAAAACCCGTAAAAACAAGAGTGAACCTACTCTCTTTTCCAAAAAGGTCGCCTGTGTTGCACAACACAAACCATTAGCTTGTTCAGTTAGCATAACATAATCTCCCGGTTTTAGTGACTGCCAGCATATGTCCAGGGACACAACGGTAAACAATGAATTCATTGTGCGCTTTTCTTTTGCTGAACAAGTGGAATTCCTCCTCCTTTTCCACTGTTTTGGTTATAGCCTCCCTCAGGAATGTTTTTTACCGGGGCACATTCCTCACGTTCGGCTCCTGGCTTTCCTTGGTGTCTCAGGTCTGCTTGCCCGTGACTTTGTACTTCGGTCGGATGTGTCGCGTCGAGAAAGGAGACCTCCGCAGAAATCAGTCAAGCCACACTTTAAAGTTATTAATAAGTTATTTAAAGAGAATTCCACACACCCGATGGCACCAGAAGTACGGTCAGAGGGCGGGATCACAAACTCAAACAAACAAATGACTGTCGTCATGGCGTGCAGACGTGCGTTTGAACGGGGCGCGCCATACCTGCCGGGCGGGGGCCCCCTGGAATACCCCTGACAAGAGCCATTAAAGTTTATAGGCGTGAGGCCCGGCTGTCAATCAAGCTGACAGGCCGGCCCTGTCCAACCTCGCTCTGGAGGTGAACCCCGGTGAAACCCCAGAGAACTCTTGACCTTGTTCTGACAGGGAGCTGAGGCGAGCGGGATCAGTTGGCCGGGCTGGGACTCACACGGGTTTTGGCGGGTAGCTAAGCGATGGCTGTTGCCAGAAATTCAGCAATGAAGATTGATATTAGAGTCAAGGGATGGGGAAATATTGGAGTGGCACTGATGGATGAGCAGAAGACATTTCTACCCCGGCCGTCGATGACTGTGGACAGAAAGATGCTCGTGGTTTCATCCATGTATCACTCTGGCAGTCCTAATGGAGTATTAAGACTGATGCTCCAGTAAACAAGCTGCTTGTCATCTGATCGCTTGCATATACAGTTTGTTCCTGCAAATGCATTCGATTTGTCAACATCTTCTTGCTGCTTGTTCTCTGGCCCTCATTTTTTTTTACGGAGCCTTTGTCACTGGAAATGTTGGTCTGACTGTGATCCAACGCGACCGTTTTCTGAACACAACATGAAAGTGACCCCCCTCCAGTTATAATCTGAGCTGAAGTGCAGTGTTTACATGTGTACTTCCAGTTGTTTATTGGAAAAGCTGTGGATCATGCTTTATAAAAATAAAGGCAAGTGTGCAGTCATTTGATATCAAACAGGATGCTGGAGTCAATAGTAATGGATGAATAGCTTCCAGACAGGGATTTTCTTTGCATTTCAGTCTCTCAATATTAAATTACAAACCATTATCTGGGTTGATTTTCTTGCTTTAAGGGCCAGCCAGACAGCCTTTCTTTCCTTAACCGTGCAGCAGTTAAAGGTTTCCGTTTAGCCTCTTGATTTTAACTATAAAACCGTGGAATAAATAGGATTGAGCTTGGCTTATTACATGGATAAACTGTAGAATTATAAAGGGATTGATATGACGTTGGATTTGCCTGTCATTTGAGGAGATCCAGTCTCGTCTGCTATTTGAAATATTGTTAAGTTGCTCCGGATGAGAGAACAGAAGTCAATACAACACACTCTGCATCTGCTCAATGGGAGTGTAACACAACTGTTGTTTTTTTTTTTTGTTTTTTTTTAATTGCATAGTG
Source organism: Salarias fasciatus (assembly GCF_902148845.1). Classification (NCBI taxonomy): domain Eukaryota; kingdom Metazoa; phylum Chordata; class Actinopteri; order Blenniiformes; family Blenniidae; genus Salarias; species Salarias fasciatus. The sequence continues at coordinate 14,673,257 of NC_043760.1, forward strand.
CTCATAAGTTACCATTGTCACTGGATCTAGTTTGGTGTGTTCTCACAGGCTGATGCTGACGATGCAGTGATTGTTGTTCACTGAGGATGATGGTGGTTGTTCTCCAGGTTTCGGATCCATACAGCTCTAACATTTGTGTGACAGATTTTGAGCTCGGATCTTCGCGATAGTTTTGCTTTTCCAGATTTTATTGAGAAAATTGAATACTGCTCTAGTTTTCCCTGTTCTTACCTTCATGTCCGCCTCTGTTCCACCATCCACTACACTTTTTCCAGCATCTGGCTCCCTGCAGTTCTGGGATTTTTTGCCATTTTTATCTGCATGAATTAGGCTTTTCGTCCATTTATTTGCAGTTGTGTCAAACATATTGAACTTCTTGTTTTATTAAATAATCCCGGCTGCTGTTATCGTGTTCATACTTTATCTCAGTTCTTCTCTTGCGTCTTCTTCTTGTCATCACTTCATGAATCACTCCTGTCGTCCGGGTTATAGAGCATCTTCCTCCAGCCAAGTGATGCAATTTCCGCCGAATTTACTGACTGACTCACGGCATTAGAACAGGAAAGGAGAGAAGTCCGGAGTGTTTGTGATGTGTGTCTGTGTGCACACGCCTCTGTCCTCTCCTCGGTGCATGATGCAGCCTGTCGTGCCACAGCAGGATTAAAGTATCCCCCTCCCTAGACTGCCTTTTCCCTCGGCCCGCGCGGACCCCTCCCACACACTATTTGTTTTAATTAAATGAAAACTTCCAGCCTTGGCCAAGCGAGACCAACCGTCGATGACTTTTTCCTCTTCTCTCTCTGGCATTCAGCTCTTGAAATCCAAGGCCAAACCTTTTTTCTCTCTCTCTCTCTCTCTCTCTCTCTCTCTCTCTCTCTCTCTCTCTCTCTCTTTCCCTTCTCGCTTCTTTCGCTCCATGTTTCTCAGTCTGTCCTTTATTCCATTGAGGTTATGACCGAGCAGAAAAGTCGCTGTATGTCGCCTGTGGAGGAATGTCGAGCTTGAATGAGCCCGTTTGACAAAAACGGGATGAAAAAGTGTCGTTCCTGGAGTCGGCCAAACGGGGAAATTGAATCATTCCGGGTTGGGAAGGCTCTTTGGGGAATAACCCCGTTTCCTCTGAATTGTGGTTTGGAGACTTTCATTGGCTCAGCCCTGCTCCCTGAGGTGTGTATGTGTGTGCATGCTTGTGTTGGAGTGAGCAGGCAGTTTTCCACGTGCGTGCATCTGTGTGTGTGCGCGCGCGTCCTCAGAGTGGGATTCAGTACAAAGCAACACATTGTAGTGTGTGTGTCAAAAAAAGTAGCAGCGCCTTGGTTGAGTGGGAGGCGGCGTGCATCTGTACGTTGACTTTCTATTGTGTGAGCAGCTTGAGATTGTTCCCGACCTCCTGGACGGACTCGACGCCGGGCCGCGGGCCACATTTCAAACCAGGAGGGAATAAATAATCCTACAGATTTGATGAAATGATATTTATTATGCTGATGATCGAAGAATCGTGCAAAAAAAAAAGTTCTTCTTTTGAAAGATATGTTTTGAAGGATTTTTTTTTCCTTCTTTTTAATATGCTTCTCTGTGTGTTTCAGTTGGATCCCATCCCTGATGAGGTGCTGCAGCAGAGACCCAACGCCAATGCTGTGCACTCCATGGAGAAAGTCATTGAAGCGCACAGTGAGTTATTACACATCACAAAACATTTCATTAATTCCATCAATACCAGACTATGGTGAGCAAAGAATTCAAATGCAGTGCATCCAAAAATCTTAGGCATGTAGGAATATGAAAAACATATGATCCCCTTCCTGTAATTTGTGTAATTTAACAGGTCATATCTTTAATTTTTTTATAAGACATTATTCAGTTCAGCTTTTTGTGTCTGTGGGAATAATTTCTGGTTTATTATATAGATTTCAATTGCAGTTCTAAGTGCTGTTCTAATGGTTTTTTTCTTGAAAGTGTATTCAATAGTTGTAATATTGCTCCATATTGTCTGTGCTTTCACTGAAATAGTTAGTTTTTCTTTCCACTTTTCCTTTTCATCTTGATTCTTTCTCAAATATAACATTAAAAAATAATGTTTGGTAAAGTCTTGTTCCCTGACTTTTCTAGTTTTCACCACTCTGGCCTGGTTTCATTGATTGCTTTCCATTAATTTATTCTCATGCCCGGATCAGTCACTCACTATTTACAATATCTATATTAAGAATAATTTGTAGCAATAAAAGCAATAAAAAAAACACAGAGTCATTTGGAGGAATTCCCACCTATCATGGAAATAATTGCATGCTCATAGTTGTTTTATAACAAGTTCTGACTTTTAGGGCTTCAATTAATCCCTTGTGAGGAAAATCACCTGCAAACAATAGAAACTTCACACACCTGGTGATTTGTCCAGGACTCGACTGCTTCACTGTAGTTCAGCTCGAGGCTTTTTCCTTCTCACCTTTCACACAGGTCAGACATTTAAAGCACTGCCTGCAGATCCTCTGATTAAATGTTCTCGGACAATTCCTTTTCCGTCACATGTTCAGCCGTCAGAATGAATTTATTTGGATGTTTAATGGAGGACAAATCAGCACCTGCTTGAATTCTTAACTCCGCGAATCAACTGAAAGTCTTCTTATACCAGTTTCAGGGTTAAAAATCATTCACACCCCTTCTGCTGCAAACTACAAACCTCTTCCTGCCTTTCATAGTGTTATTATAACCCTACACACTTCAGTAGGCACGAGACCAGAACTGAACATTAAAGTCCTAATAAGAAATGTCGTATTTTCTCTTGAGTAATCTCAAACCTCTGATATCTTGGTTCCATTTAAGGTGTTTTAACAGCAGGGCTAAATCCATTTTCAGTGTCTGTCCAGTCCTTTTATTAATGAAGATTCAGACTGTAATGAATGTGACAGACTTATATGCATATGTATGGATATATCTGGATGTTGGTAGAACTATCAGTTTTGTCCTGAAGTTTTTCCTCCAGTAGTGCACTGATAAGTTAAATGACAGCAGCTTGCATGTCTCTCTGCGTTTGACTGTATTACTGAGCCGCCGTCCCTTTAATCTTGGGCCGTAGGTAAACACTGGCGCTCCCTCCAGCGCTCGGCCTCCACACTGGGCTGCTCGCTGAGTGAAGCTCTCCAGCGTGACGCAGAGGAGGCCGAGACCGTGTCGGCCATGGCCTCGCTGTCCGTCGCCAACAAGCACATCGGAAAGAGGTTTGTGTCGCTGCTCCGCTGTCGGTCTCTGTTGGCCTCGCAGCTTCTTTGAGCTGCATGTTTAAGTTTGTAAGACCCGTGATGAGGTTCCCATCCGTCCTTTTCAAGCGTGCCCAACGGGTAGGTTTATGCAACGACTTTACCAAGAGCAAATATTTACCTTTTTTTTTTTTTTATGGTGGTGTTTGTTTCCCAGAACTGAAGAGGAGCCAATGGAGGAGGAACTCCCCATGTAGAGAAACAAGGCCGCCTTTGACCACTCAGATCAGTCTTCACATTTGATTGTTCTCCTGCGCCTCGCCGCTGCCGCATCGAGGAGGCGTTTTATCCCGGGAGACGGCGGGCCGAGCCGACTCAAGTGGCACTCAAAGGAAAACGTGACGCTGAGGACGGGCGGTGCGTTGACCGCCCGTCGGTGCACGGAGCCATCAGCTTGAATGTGTTGCATCGCAGGTGGATATAAGAGGACCGACTCGGTTAACCTGCGTCGAGCACCTTGAGTGCCAGTGCTTTTTGAAAAACACTACACAGTTGTACCTTTTTTTCCTGATCGCCAGTCTGGAACGTACCGTACGCCGATGATCTGCACTCGTCTACTTATCATGTTGTTCTGTTCTTTCTGTGCTTTATCTCCTCACTTTTTGATCAAGACCACCAGAGCTAGTGTGATTGTGACTCTGCACTAAAGACGGATCCCTGCAATCTTTCAAGGTATCTCAATCGAAACCGTCACGTTTTGACAAAATGACAAAAAGTTTCCAGGATCCAAAAACAAACAAATTGTCAGTAAAAAGACTGTGCATTTGTGCCTTTTCTTTGTCAAACCCGGTGGATTTTTGAACTCCACTTGAAGAGCTCTGCCTTAAAAACAGGTTTGGGAACGAGGCCTCTTCTCGCCAACCTCCCCTTGAACATTTCTTAGCTGGCAAAATCAGCCACTGCCTGCATGTTGTTGGCACATAGACTGGAGGACCTTGGCATGTTTACCTATAAATTCCCTTCGAAGCCAGCCTACTGTACCTTTGTCGCTCTCCATCCTTGTGTTTTTTGTTTTTTTTTTCTCCCCCTCTCATTTTCAATCTCGACTTGGAAGGTAGTTCCCATCCGCGAGTTGGAGGTGGCTAAGTTTTCGGTCCATCATGTTAACACGGGAAGAGAAGTAGCATGCACTTTACTAAAGCAACGACGACTTCTTTAACAAAAGAAAAAAAAGCTGAATTCTAATCATAATGCAAGTGGTAGTTGGACAACAATGAAGCCAAAGCATGTCGGGCATTCGAGTCGAGCGACTCGCTAACTCACTCACTCACACACACACACGGAAAAGCCTTGGCCTCTCTCGGTGCAGATTATTGAGGGATGAAGACGATTTGATTTTTAACGGGCTAATTCGCCCGACGGGCGCGCTGCGGCGGTTACAGGGAGCGTACCACCTGGGGGTTTCCAGAGGGGTGTTCACGTCACTCCCACAGCTGCTTGTTAAGCACATCTGCTCTCCAAATGTCAGGTGCTATGAGGCAGATGTGGGCACACCTGTCCGTTTGTATACAGTGAAGCACAAACTGCTCTTTTTTGAAAATTCTGCAGCCTCGCACGTGCATTTAAATAGCTGCTACAGATGAGGTTTCGGTTGTATTTTCCATTTTCAATAGCACATGTAGCTCAGTCTCTTCTCTGGATACGAAACCCTCTCGCAGGTTCAGCTTTCATAAGTGTGTGATTAAATTTAAATGCTGCTTCTGATCCTTCTTGAATCAACATCATAACTGGCTTAATATTTAAGAAAACATGAGCTAAAGGTTTAATAATTCTTAATGATGTGGGATGTTTTAAAGCTAAGTCCACAGTGAAGCTGCCAGTCCAGTCAAAATAAACACACTGAGCACCACACCAGCCACCAGCTTAGCTTTTTCCCTTTTTCTTCTTCTTTTTTTTCCAGCCACTACAACTTTCCTGTGTATAACCATCCTCTCCACTTGTGTTTAGCCCTCGGGCAACTACCTTCTGCTGCCTCCATTTCATCCACAAGCCAGTCATGTGTTTAGCATATCTTTTTTTTTTCTTTTCCAGTAAACAGAAAACAGAGTGCTGCGGTGTTTACTGTTGTTTACTGTACATAGGACACTGATCTCCCGAGTATTCCCACCACACACGTTCATCGGCGACCACCTTCGCCGGCCCCCACCCTCCCCCTCATCCGTGTCTCTTCCCTCTGCTTTTCGTTGCCTTTTCCAGTGGACTCCAGTGACTTATTTTTGTACTTTTTTAGCCGTGTTCTCCCTGGCTGTTTTTTGTACATATCGTCCGCGCTGGCCTCTCCGTCTCTCTGTTACGTTGTAAAGCTGACAAGCCTCGCAGCAAGTGAGGGTTCACACTTGTTTCTAGTGGACGTCGCTCCATGGGGGTGTTTTCCGGGGAGGGGGGGGAGGGTTCGGCTTGTCGCGACGCAAATGTTTCTACTTTGTAAAATGATGGACAATTGTGTATTTACTGTCTGTTCATAGTAGATTTATATATATATATATAAAAGAAATGAGTATATTATATATATCTATACATGCTGAAATGCTATGATCTTGTTTCTGAAGTTGGTATTGAACCTTTTCATGGGTCTGGCGAACAGTACTGGCCCTTTTCCGGTGTCCCTGAAGGCACCGTCTGCTGTCCCGGGTCACAGCTGATTATGTGTTTTGTGCAGCGTTTTACTGGCTGTCCTTTTTGTCTGTCAAACAGCGACGACTGGTTTTTCACTTTATTTATCCCACTGGTACCTTAACACTGTTACAGCAGGTGTGTGCAGCCACGCATGTTCACACACACACACACACACACACGCGCACACACACACGCACACGCGCTCGTTTCTAGTCAATATTTTTCCAACCTGTCTTTTGTGTCGATGTTTTCATAGAGAAACGAGAATCTTCTAGCTGGCATTGATTTAATTGTCTTATTTCTAAGAAATGTGCTACAGAAAGTTGAAGTCTGGATTTTACTTTTCTCTCAAATGATCAGTTGTAATCTTTTGCTCTAGTTTTTCTTCCTGTTAAAGTTTCAATCATATTTGATAGAACAAAAAATAATTGTTTGGGCTCTTTTAAGACCTTTGCAAATTATTTTACGGAACAGTGATTTGAATACGTTTTTTTTTTTTTACTTGACCAAATGTCTCTGGAGCACATTTATGTTTGCTGGCGAGAGTGTCCGACAGTTGTTGGGCTTCTTGATAAAGTTTTTGGGGAAAAAAGTATCTTTTAATTAATACCTTGACTTTATGCTCCTCCCTTTAAACCCACCTCTGACGTCAAAAGCCAGCGTTCACATAAATTCAAGTTCTTGTGATTTACAGCTGTGGCTTTTATAGTTTGAGGGATGAGAAATCATTTGGTCAGGGGGATGCCTTTTCCCATCATGCATTTCTTCTTTAAATCGTTATGAAGAAATTGGAGGGTGAATTTGTTAAAATGGATGAAACACGAGTATCCATCACAGCGTTAGACAAAGCACATGGGGTGTGTGTCTCATTGTCCTCCTCTCTGATCTCAACAAGGACTTTTTCCATTGTCTGCACAGCAAATCACTGCATTCGTACTTTTTCTTTGCATTCCCATTTTCTTAAACACACATGCACTACTTCCTCCTCTTCTACTGTTTGTTGTGTGGACGCTTCATTCACACACTTTTGTTGTTGTGTTTGGGATGTTAAAACGTATATAACCAGTCGGTCCTGAATGTCATCTGTCATCTCGACCGGGACGCGCTCGACGTCTCTGCGCGTTTGGACTCGCTTGCGGAGACGCGTTACAGTAATCCAAGCCCAGAGCATTCCCAGAACCCTTTGCACTGCTGTGCCAGTCGTGGCTTTTCTACCGTTTAATGCTTTGGTTTCTTGAGCGCCGCCAAAACTAGCACTGTCTGGCCGTTCTGGCCATTTGTCTTCACTGTCAGTCTTAAAACAATGTCCAGTAACCAGAAATAGAGAAGCAGCAACATTCCATTTGGTTCTAATTTCCACTTATTAGGAGGCAGATTTCCAGGTTTTGTGCGTTTGAGCCTTTTGTAGGTGTGAGAATTGCCTGTTCGGGTAGTCCGATCTGACTCCACTCCATTCCTCTTCTCTCTCTGCATGATCTGTCCGTCTGCATGCACTGCCCACCTGTCTGTCTGTCTGTCTGTCCCCTGCCACATACAAGGGATCGAGCACTGAAGGACAATAGTACTTTCACTGTATCCAAACTGTCTAATCTCTCTGACTGCTTTTTATTTTGTTTTTTGGTAGTGTGGATGCTTTTTTTTTTTTTTTTTCCTGCCCCTCTTGTCGTGCTTTTAATTGTAGCAAATGCGATCATTAAATCCGGTGAACCTAAGTTGAAAACTTCACACAAAAAAAAGGGAAGAAGTATCTAGCACAGCTGATAGATTTTAATGTATTTATGTAGAAAAACAGGTTGTTTCAGCGGGGCGCTTTGTAAACTGCATCAATTGTCTCTCATTTTATCTTCGTGCCAGGCGAGATGTGACTTTGGTGGCTTTTATTTTGGAAGAGTTTTCAGTTCTTTGTCACATCTGGACTTGTCAAAGGGCTCCATCCAGATGCCTGGTTCTCCGTGCAGTCGTCCATTCCCATGAATAAGCCAGTTATCTCTATGACCACTGTGGTTCAAATACAGCTCTAGGTTTACATATGTATAAAATGCATATTCAATATTTGTTTTTGTTTTGTTTTTTTTTATCAGATATGTTCTTGACTTGTTCCACCATTGTTACAGAAATAGTATAATTTTTCTCGGGAACCTTTGCTCTAACATGTTGTCTTTGACATCTACGATATAAAGTATTGTTTTGGAAAAACTGCACTGTCTGGTTTTTATGTCTATGAAGCAGGTTTGCTGGTTCTCATTGGAGAGAAAACGCATATTCACGAGCGAGGTAAAGCCGTCTTAAAGCAGATGTTGAAGATATGTGCATCTCAAACAGGACTCTTCCATAAAATCATAAATGAATTCATTGTGTGATCCTTCATGTATGTGTTTCATTGTGCTTTATCGTACTTATTGTTGCAGAGTTAGGATTGTGATCCTTTCCTACGTCTAACTGCAAACCTTTATACAAACACTAGTGTGAAATCAGTACGTTGGAGACCCACCTGACATTGTAAATACAGATGAATGTAATACAACGTAGTGACGTAATGCTCAAGAACATTTACTTCTCATTCATTTTTCAGGGTTATAAAATAACTTTTTACTTTTTACTTTTTAAAAGTAGGTGAGCAAGCATTTAATTGGCGAATGTCACAAAACTAAGTTTAAGAACTTACATCAATAGCTTTTTTGTTAAAAAATCAAAATACTAATTAAAAGTGTCTTTAATATACTCTAAGGTAAGCCCGTGAAGTAAGCAGCTGAGGAAAAAATAGCGGTTAGTCAAAAAGTGTAGATGAAGAGAGTTATTTCTGGCTTCATAGAAACAATGAACAAAATTACAGCGGATTGTCTCATGATAAAAAAAAAACTGGTGTAGAGCCGCATGTAGAGCACAACAACTCAGCAGAGCTCCTTCAGTGTCAGACTGCGGCACCCAAAGTGTGTGAAGGAGGGATCTGTCTGTGACAGAGGAGTTGTGAGGCTGCCGTCTCTGTTAGTTTTAGCAAAAACTTTGGTTTTAATGGTTACTATTAAACTAAACTACTATTCAACTGGAGAAAGAGTGCCTCAGTAATTATTCACCAGCTGTTTCTGTAATACCTGTGATATGTTCAGTCCTAAATAAATGATATCTTTCTCATTGACGATAGCTTAATTATGCTTCTTTATTACAAGCACATATAAAATGCTTCTGCATGAGAGCTAATTTGTTGAAAATACCAGACTATAATAATGTTTCTGATAACCCCAAACAGCCCAAAATAGCATGCTTGCACCAATTAGTGACTGTCAAGTTCCTATTTTTGACATTAGCCTTTTAACTCGTCTTGATGTGTATGAATAGAAATCAGTAGAAGAAAAAGATACCTGCTGAAGAGAACTATGAGTGACCTGTGTGTAAGAAGCTGTTCAAACTGTGCTTTGCTGGTTCAGACTAATGTTCAACAGAAAAAGAGTTGGAGACTGATTCATAAACAATCCCGTTGTTCCAAACGCTGGTAGAACGAACTAATGTATCTGACAGGGACTAACTGCTCGGTGCACAGCAGAGCAGCCATGACTGAAGTGAGTAAAGAAGATTCAGCAGGTCTCAGCTGGACCGGAGCAGCACTACACATATTTCCAGATTTACACACATACACTGTCACGAAACCAAATGTGACCAGTTTCTACACATTATTGCTTTGGATGGCTAAGAAAACACAGCTTGAACTAAGATACTAGGAAAAAAGAAAAAAAAAAGACGATCATTCCGTTTTTGTTGGAATATTTGCTTTGTTTGGCATTCATAGGTGAGAAAAAACATTTTTACATTAGAAATGTTTTACTTTGTTTCATGGAAAGAGATGGTGATATTTTTCCCCCTTTTTAAAGGCAAAATAATTAAAAGTGTAGCTTATGTCTCATCAGACCTCGGCTAAGCGGTATTAATATATCAATGAGGTTGATTAAAGTGTTTCAGGAAGAACGACTCAAGATTCTTTTAATCGAATATTTAGTCAGAAGCTAAAAGGGTTGATTTGCTAATGTACAATATGCTTGTGGTTCTCTGTTGTTCTTGTCAAAAACTCTCCCTCTCACTTTGTAAACTTGTTGAATTTCTCTCGGGGAAATACCAGTTTTTATTCATTTTTGTCGAGGTGTCCTTTTCTGTGCCTGCTGTATCCAACTTGGTGAAAGAGCAGTTAACACATTGTTTTGAACTCCACATAGACTAATTCAGCCCAGAGAAAAAGTCTCCTTCCATTCGTCCTCCTCCTCCATATCAGGGTTCTAAAGTCACCAATCCAGCAAACGATAGACTGGACAGGCCATCAGTCCATCACTCACACTGAAGCAGGACATTCAGGGTCACCAACCTGTCCTCAGAAGAATGTTTTTGGACTGCGGGAGGTAACTGGAGTGAAAGGCTTGTCCTTTATTGGAACCCACAACATTTTTGCTATGAGACGAACCAATGTGAGTGTGAATATGAACCTCCTCTGTCATGCTGTGATGTGCTGTTGCTCAAAACCTCAGTGACGACATGACAGTAGTCACCAATAAGAGCAAGAACAGACACAATCGGTTAAACTCCAGCTCCGATCAGGAGGGCGATGTATCGCACAGAGTGAGGCTCCCTCTGGACCCACTAAAGGCTCAACACAATTTCTGACGTACAAATTGGTTCTGAGAACAGACTTTGTTGTGTAAACCTGGACGGAGTTCTCCTCTAAGTCCAGAGGGAGGCATCACAGGCAAGAGCTGCGGCACAAGCCCCACGGTAGCTTGGACTGGGATTAACCACCCATTTGGAGGGGTCAAAGGTCCGAGCTGGTGTCCAAATAAACAGTAGAGAATCCCTGTTGGTGGTGGAACTAAGACAACAGTCCCAAGGCAAACAAACCAATCCGGCCTTACCTCCCCTCAAATAAACATACATTCCTCAGCTTTCATTCAAACTCCGAATGTAGCAAGTAACAGTGTCAATAATCCCAACAGCAGGCTTCTCACAATCCCCGTAAATCACCACGGTCTGAGGCATCAAGCTGCGTCGAAGGCAAACTGAAAACCCACATCTCTAGCTCCGCCAGGGAATAAGGTTAAATGGAGACATGAGGGACAATATTTACGTTCTTACATGGGCTGAAAAGAGCCGCGAAGGCTCCCAGAGGAGAAATGGATGACAGTAAAGTTGGGAATGTGCCCTCTTTATTGTTCCTCTGTGGCCGGTGATGCTCTAACAACAGCGCTCGTGACACGCAGACTGCCCGGCTCGCCGGCCTCTGCTCATGCGGTGACACACACAACCCCGCTGCCCTGCGAGTCAGGTCGGGTCAGATGAGAGGTGGAGCCCTGCCTGTTGAACTTTACCCTCAAGATGGCCGCCTCCGCTCCACAACAGAGGACTGACGGGATCAAATCCGGGAACCCCCGCTTCTCCTTTTCTGTTTTATTCTGGTCTGTGGCGGCTCGCTCACTGTGCTCGTCTTCTCAGTTATCAGCTCTGTTATTACCCAGCCGCCCATACGTGTTAAAAAGAAAAAGAAAAAAAAAGGCCTCGTCCTTCGTCCTCCCAGCTGCACTCATCGCCACGCTTTTTAATTGCGGGTTCCAGTAACTCCGAACGCGCGATGAGGCTTTGGCCAGCAGCTCAGATGACAAATAAAAGTAATTATAGAAGACAGTCGCTGGAATAAAAACAAAGGTCATTGACACTCCTCGACATGTAAAAACACTGGGGATAGTCAACGGGCTGCACCGAGCGCCTGTGATGTGGAATATAAAGGCGGCCCAGTCAAGGTCAGTCTATGGAGCGTTGCAGAGAGAGAGGCCAAGAAAAAGACTATAAAAATTAGAACAAATTCAACAGTCAGCCTCAACTTATTTCATCCCAAGTATGACTTTGGAAACAATGGAAACGTGCACGAAGACGCCGCGTCCATTCGCAGTTCTTTCCACTGGAACTTCCACCGGTCCGGTTGGGACGTCTGATCCGTGGCGTGTTTGAAAAGCTGCGCAGCATTTGTTTGCCTTGCTACTGTATGTGTTTAGTCTGCTGTACCGGCTTCAAAGGAGGGGGAGGAGGGACACACACAGGGTGCTTTCGCAAACATCACAGCGAGACTGGGCCACCGTGGGCTTCGGGTGTTACGAGCAGAAGCGTCGGGGTGAAGTTCGGTGGTGGTCAGCAGCTTCTCCCGCTCGCGCTGCTGGCACTGAAATTCCTCTTTAGACTCAGTTATTCCGGTAAAGAGAGAATATGTCGTCAGACAGTTACCCAAAACCAAAATGGGATCTTCTATATGTAATTTTAGCGATATGCTTCAGCTTCTTGTATATGTATTTTCGTACATAAACAAACTATATTCGCACACTTGATTTTCAGCATCTGTTTACTTGAGGAAATGGTGCAACTTCGCCAAGCCTTCCATAACACCATGGATAATAACCCCAACCAGTCAGTATGCATCCATCCATCCATACGTACACCCAGCAGGTCCATTTTGGTCTTAACATAGAGATCAATATTCACAACAGTTCGCCAAACCTAACAACTATGTCTTTTTAATTTTTAATGAAGAAGCAGTAACAACAGGAGAAAACCAGTTTATCCAGACAGGCCTTGTTATCTTGCAGGTTTCAACATTATCAACAGCCTTCTCCCTATGCCACTCCCCAACAGGCTCATAAACATGTTATTTGATATAATAAACTTTAACTGGGCCAAAATTAGGTAATAGTGCATTTTACACAACAGTGACTGCAAGAAATATATAACAGCATATGTCTAATTATGAATCTGATGCTTTCTGTCAGTGTAATTACACACAATGCATTTTTAATCTTTTGTTAAAAACATGTGTCAACTAAAGTAATTTTTTTCGCTTTCTTTGATTGATTTTGTTATTAAAACTTCCTCGCTGAAAACCTGAAACTGGCTAAACTGGTGTAAACAAGAAAGTTCTTTTTGCCTGTTAGCTTGATAAATACTGATGACTGAGCAATGCTCTGTGTGCTTTGGGTTTAATTTCCCAGTATGATTACTTTTTTCTTCTATTAGTTTTTACCAATATAGAATCCAATCGATTATATTTCAAGACTACAGCAGTGTAGTCTTGAAAGGGGGAAAGGTTTCTCTTCCAAATTTGAACATATATCTGAATGGTCAAACATGAAACCTCTAGTGCACATAGCAGGAAGTTCAACAGGTGTGCACGTGTTGAGTGCATTTACAGGTGCATGAATGCAGCACAGCCTCTGCAGAAAGCCTGCTAATGAATCCCTCCTTCCACTAAGGTGTGTCGGAGCAGGGATGCTATAAATGTGCCGCACCGTGGCCCACCGGGACCACCTGCATGAATACCTCATGTCTGGTGCCAGTATCTGTTTCGGTAATAGCTCCAGACATTCAAAGCAAAAGCTTTCAAGGAGACATTAGTTGTATAAAATGGTTTTGGCGTAAAAGTGCTGGTGTTCATTATTGGCTTTGTGTTTCAGTCACGTGACACATAGCTTGTTTTTAGCAAATCCTTGGAAGTGTTTATTACCCGATGATGCAGTTTTATATCGTGAAGGTCTGACACAAGATTTCTTATTCAGTTTTCATCTGGTGTTGGGTAATCAATTGCAATTTGGCTTTATTTTCTTGGACAGTGTTACATTGAAGCCAGGGTTTGGAGTTGAGGTCTGGTATCCTGTTGTTTGTACTGTAAATCACCTGGTGAGTGAAGTGAAAGCCTATCCAAGTCAGTGAAAACGTTGACTCCTGAAGTGCTGCGACCCGCTGACTCCTGCTGACCCCTGTAGTTATCACCACTGCTAATGAAGTCCAACAAAGCGGAGACATGTCGACCTACAGACGTAGCCGACCCCTCCCCCCCCCCCCCCCCCCTCCCCCCCAAACATTACGGCCTCCCCACCTCCTCTCTGGTCTGAAGACTAATCAGGTTTCACAGCTGAAGGTGAGCCGGACGTTAAAGTTTGTTACTGGCTCTTGGATGCAAACAAGGCAGGAAAAGAAAAACGAGTGCGGCTTTTTCGAGCGAGGTCAAGGTGCCGCCCCGAAACCCGGCCCTGCGATTGGCCGGTAGGTAAACTGACAAGCCTCAAACCGTTAGCCAAATCATAAAACACGAGAAGAGAGACGCGGCTTGTTATTGTCTGATCCCAGACACCGTCCAGCATTAAATCAATTCAGCATGCATCTGAATGATTGACCGCATATTTATGGCGACTAAGTTTTGTTTGTGTGTTTGTGAAAGCAGTAAACAGTCAAACCGTGCGTGTGTTTCAGCGTCTGGATGACGTCTTCCTTCTGTCCTGAGCGCGAACCGGTTCGTGATAAATGTAATTATCGTTTGCTGGACACATCAGCCATGTTAACGGCAGACGTTTTCCTACTTTGTGGACACAGATTGGTGTGGATCCTGCTGCAGTCGGTCTTTTCCCTTCTTGGCCCACCTGCTCAGCAAGGTTGAATGCCAGTGCGGAGAAACAGAGAAAGATGGGTGAAGAGTGATTTATTCAGGCACGGAACAGATGAGGAACTCAGTTTATAATATGTTGTTATTGTCCACATCAGTTAGTTTACACTTCATGCATGTGTGTGTGTGTGTGTGTTTGTGTGTGTATGTGTGTGTGTGTGTGTGTGTGTGTGAGATGAGGCCAGATGGACTCGAGACAATGCCAAAAGAAAAGATGTTCTCCGAGGCTTTGAGCCAAAAGCTCAGTTACACACAGAACAATGAGCCACATATTCAAATACACACAATCCCCCACCTGCTGAGGTGAAGGCTGCGCTTAGCTCTGACTTTTTAATCTACTTATCATATCATTTCCCTGTCTAAGATTCCCAAACAGAGAGTGGGTGCCCAAGTCGACAAAACTTGATTTGCATATTTCAAACAAAATGAATGACGAACGTTTTTGTTGTTGTTGTTACTGTTTCAAATTGGAGAATTGATCAGGTGTCTGCAGCCTTCTTTAGAGGGTGGGGATACATGGAAAACAAACTTATTGATTTAATAAGTCCATACATATTCAGATACAACAGTCTTGACCACTTTAAAGGAAAAAAAAGAACAAACTCAGTTTTCACGCACGGCAACATTTTCATCAAACACGTCAACCCAAAGCTGAATTCATGTGTTTCTGTTCCGGAGTTGTCATCTTCTCCCTTCTCTTACAACAATAGTAATCTTGTACACAGAGATAGGAAAACAACATGACAGCTCGGGCTTTGATGGCGCGGCCTCCAGTGGGTCACAAATCAAAAGTGAAAGGTGTTTTCTGAACCGCAGCGCAGATGTTATTTTCTTGGAGGGGGGAAAAAAAAAAAAGAAACAAGAGGAAAAAATGCTCGTTCTCATACACTCAGGCTGGAGGACAGTCTTGGCTTCGCTGGACCAGCTTTTTACAACTATATTCTCCGGTCCAGCTCCCCACCCCCGTCTTCCAGAAATCCCTGATGAGCCGCGCAGTAAAAGAGCGAAGGCTCAAACATGAGAGCAGGAGGCACCGCAGGATTCACAGATTTTAATTAAAAAAAAACTCAACATGCAGAGATTTGAAGATATTATGCTCTGTTTCTCAAATGATGCAGCTTTGAACACGCCGTCACAGTCTTCTTTGAATTCCGTGTTACTCTGGGACCACGTGCAGGGGATTTTTCCTCTCACGAGCAAAATAAAAGTAAAAAAAAAAACAAAGAGAAGAAAAGGATCAAACAATACATTTGAAAATGCTTTAACACCCACTGATGTGATGCTTTTGTCTCCTGCTGTGATTTAGAGACACACAGCTTTTATTGGGGATTTAGAAACATCATGTTGAGTTGGGATTTTTGAGGTTGGAGGGTGTGGATCAATAGTTTTGAACAATCTAAACCAGGGATCTGCAACGTTTATGAGAAAAAGAGTCAGTTTTTGACCTCCTACCGATAACACTTCCATCTCAAAACTTCTATTGCATTTCTGAACTAGTTACAGTTATATAATCTCAAAGCCTTTAAAGAAGGTGATTCTGCCAGTTGGCGTGAGATGAGACGATTCTGAATGATGACGATGGAAGAAGTGAGATTTTACCAGGATGTGTGGGATTGTGCTTACTCCTGTTTAAATGATGAATGGATGGAAGATGGAGGTGAGCGCCACAAAAATACTGAACTTGGACAATAAATATGATCTCCGGTTGCTTTGAACTCATATTTTCTGCTTTTTCTTTGGCTCTTCTGTCCACATACATCAGAACTCAATGAGCTTTTCTCATCTCCCCTTTCCTGCTTTAGCATGTCCTCTTTATAAATCCCTGATAGATTATCGGAAATAAGGTCCTTAAAACATTTCTTGAATTAAATCTTGCTTTTTAAATTAAAAAAATGTAATCATGCTCTGTGTTGTTTAGTCTGGTTTAGTCCTTATTTATCTTTTTTTTCTGCGAAAGGCCGACTTCTGCATGAAAAGACAACAGCAGATCTCACGGCGAAGTCCCCGTTTCTCGGGTTCTTGAAGTGACTTGATAAAGTGACGCTCACCAGCACACAATGGGAGAAAAAAATGGCGGGAGATCAACACTTGATGCATATTTGGAGTCTGAGTAATGCTTTGTGTGCCCTTGTGGCAGCCTCCACAGCTGACTTCCAGGTCTGCCAACACACACACACACACACACACACACACACACACACACACACACACTGAGGAAGTTGATTCCAGCCAACATCAAGTGGTATAAGGCTAACCTTTGGAGTTTTTTTTTTTCTTTCTTTCTAACTGAACCAGACGAACACCGAATACCGTTTGAGGCTCGCAGAGTGTAAACCTTCACTTTATTCCCTTTTTACTGCAAATTAAAGTTTTGTAGCTTTTTCCGTCTGATTTTACGGGAAACATCTGGATCTCTCGCACCACTGGAGCGGTGGCCCCGGGTGATTCTGCGCCGCTCAGCTGTGAGGGCCCGGGATAATGAGCAGGTATCAAACAGGCTCCCATGGATAAGCCGGCCTTGGTAGGAAGGGTTTGACCAACAGCGTCTGAGACCACCATGCCAAGAGTGACTGCACACTGTGGCATCTGTTCATCTTTTATTGTGAATGAATCAGGAAAGGATTCCGTATTATTTCAACTGATTACAGCTACAGAGTTGTTCTGATTATCATTCATAACAAGAACATGATCCTGAGCTGTCATTCAGACGGAATCATGTCACTCCAGAAGCAGAAAAGTCAGACTATTACACCACAGTCTTCATCAGATCAATCAATAAGAAAACCAGAGCCGTATCGGCCATCACTGAGCTCGGAGCTTTTAAAGTGCTCCATAAAGTCTGGACACGGCTTCATTCATCGAGATTTAATGGCCGAACCGTGTGAGTTTGGTGCATCAGCGTCTTCTCCATGCAGCTGGAGGGGAAGACTGGCCGTGGCTGCAGGTGTTTCCTTGTTTGGCCCACATTCACAGACCTTAAAAAAAAAAAAAAAATCAAACAGAGCCGAGCTAAAATAGCCCTGGAGAGGTTTGAGATATTTAGAAAAGGAGTTCGTTTATCACACGTCATCATCGTGAATGACCGAGCTTTTAATACACTTGTCAATAAGGGTTTTTTTCTTTAGTTTCTCCCGATCTGTGAAAAGGTTGCTGTGATTTTAAATGAACTTACTTACAGCTGGTTGTTGTTCTGAACATGATTAAAACTGTGGCTCAGTTTGATGACTGTAAATGAAATCAAATGAACAATATATTGATTTTCAGTTACCAGTGTTACAAAACAAGGTGCAGCCTTTTGCTCTTTCACTTCAATAACTGTGGAACAGTGTTTCATCAAAATATCAACCAGTGCAGGTAAATTTAGATCACTGAAAATGTCTGACACAAATAAATTGTTCTGACTTTCATCATTTTGATTGAGGGTTATGTAACGTCTCTCATTTTCTTCTTCTTTAGTGACCAAACGCTGCTGTCAGTCAAGTTTTTCATTGCATGTTTACTGTAACTCAGAGCAGCAGTCAAGCTTTGTGGCCTTAAAGTTGACCTCAACTATTTGCAATTCACGGTAACAATACAGCCCACGTGTCCTGTTTTATGATATGTTGCTGAATTACTGGTGGAGTTACAGAAATCTGTTGAAACGAGAGTGAAACAGCCACTTTAATACCGCAGAGGGAGTGCTGCTGAATATCAGCATGGCTCGGATCACAGCAGTGTGATTACACTGTTAGCTTCAACAATAGCTCTACTGATCTAAAGTTCTGTCACTGGTGTTATTAATAACATTTCTAATCCTGCTATGCTGAAAATCAGCATTCCAAAAAGTCTGAATCTTCTTCTGAAACTTCCAGTTGAAGGAAATATCATGAAGCTACTTCAGGCCATCAGAGGACCAGACATTCAGCAGGCCACCAGTCTGAGGCAGCGGCTCAGCCCCCCTGAACAATAAGCCCCTTTTAGTGTTTAGATACCATCTAACCACGTCTGGGAAAGCGGGATGTAAACAGTTTTTAATGTATTAAGCGAGCAGGGGCCGATTAAAAGGCATTTCTCCGCTCTCAAGCGGCGGTTGTGCGCAGTTCTTGTCCTTATCTGCGGCTGTTGAGGCTCCCTGCTCGTTAAAGAGCCCAGAGGCGTCGCTATTTGAAACGATTACTCGTTATTTGAGCGGACAAACATTTTATATGGCCCCCGCTTTAAAATTGGCTCGAATTTCCTCCACTGTTAATGAAGCTGTATTTTTTTATGGTATGTTGTTTTTTTTGTTTTTTTCCTCCCCTCTTTGAGTTGGCGTTTTCTTTCCATAACAAGACTTTGGGGGCGACTTCTCACACCCAGCAGTGAGAAAAAAATGCAGGAGAAAAAGCCAAGACGCATTTTTTTTTCATGAAGGTTGTTTCAAATAATTGGCTCAGCTCGACCTTTTTTATGGATTTTTTTTTTTTTACTTTAAAGCATTCAGCTGAACATTGTTCATTTGTTGTTAGAGTCTCCATATGAAATTTTCAGAAATGAGCCTTGTTTCGTTCAAAAAATACGTGTTTTAATAAATAAGCAGAACAAAAAAAAAAAAAGTACATTGGACGGATTTTGGCTGGAAAAAGTCGGTGAAATGAATCCATGCAGCGAAACACTCGAAATTGCATTGGTCCCTTTACAGACTACAGGCGTACAAGTATGTACAATATGCATTCACCTCTCTATATATATTTATTTATATTTATACTTTGGTTTAAAGTCTTTGAAAACAAAATATATTCCCTTCATTACGATTAAAGGATGGCTTTGGTGATACAGGCCGTACATCCGAGCTGTTTGCTGTAACACACTTTTTTTCCCCCTCTGTGTGTGTGCCACAGTCAGCTCTAAAAGCAGTGTGATGAATCTGCATCCACACACACACACACACACACATTCCTCCAGGAGCGTGTGTCACATTACGTCTCCGTGCCCGTGAGGTCGATGGGTTCTTCATTAATCCATTTGCTCTTCAGTCTTTGCAGAAGTAAACAGTCTGTAACGGGAAAGAGTGGAGAAAATAAAAGAGAGCGTTATTGATCAGCTGCGCGCACGCGTAAAAGGCGCATCTGAAAGACGCGCCGGCTCGCTCAGTGTGTGGAAGTCATTAATGAATCAGAGTGAAACCACACGAAAACGTTTTGTATTAGAGCCGTGCTCCTACAGTAAAATACAGTTCTTTTTTTTTCTTGCTTGTTTTTTTTTAAATTGGAAACACCTGAGTAAATTCACGCCTTTTCATTTCCGTGTGGATTACAGGATAAGCCTAAAACAATAAAATCTAACTCTCCAGAGGAACACTAAACCCACCAAACTTTTCAAAGTACATCGCCACCTTCCTACGGCCACAAGATTTAAAGTTTATTTTTATAGGCCTTTTTTTTTTTCTTTGAAGGTAGAAGTCGCCCATGCGAGATTAACAGAGTACATTGTCTTTAATGTAAAATGCATGTGGAGAAAAACACTAGTGTCACATCGGTCCAAGGGCAGCTTAGGCAGCTTTCTTCTCATTTCTCCACTCTTTGTTATTTTTCTTCACATTCCACCGAAGTCAATTAAATTTAGAAAAAAAAAAGACCCACCCTCAAATTTGCTGTGCTTACACAAATCAGTGTAATGACGCTCAGTCCTCCCCCTCAACAACAAAGCCGGTGTGGTAACTACATGTCGAACCCACCAGAACTAAATCAAACCTGATTCTACTTATTTTAGCCAGAAAGTTGTCATTGATGTGTCATCTACACTGCATCAAACCATCTGAGAGATTTACAGTGGAAACCAGCATTTATGTCTTGTTAGCTGATTTATTTGAGCATGCTTGGGAGAAATTCACAGTTCTCCTACAATGGTTTAAATATTCACCTTTACTATCTTTGCTTAACTTCTTTTTTGCACAAGTTCAAATTTAATTTCCCCCAAAACAATTATAGTAATAAAAAAAATCAACTCAAGAAAAAATGTCACCTCTTTCTTTGCTTTACGCGCAGCTCGCACGCACGGAACTCTCGAGGTTCAGACCTGCAAACTGACGCTTCCATCCGCGCTGCTCGTTAATACAGGCCTCTGCTTTTATTGTCTTGCACTGGCTTGAACTTTCATGTCCAGCCGAGCTGCTCATTCCTGCGGTCTCCACACAGGAAAGCGCTCTATTGTGGATATAAATCACCCGTGGTGGCACTACAGCTACTTTTCGTTCTGGCCAACTCTTTTTTTTTTTTTTTTTGTACCTCACTCATTAAGAAATGCTGTTGAGACGATCACAAGAAACCTTAACTCCAGAAGGAGTTTGACTATTTCTAGTGCGTTTTGGAGCGTAAATGTATAGCAGGCAGTCATATATTATCCACGTCTTGTGAAAGACTCCCAAAACTATTATCCGCCCACTTTCCTCCGCGCAAATGCTCAAAACAAACATAAAGTTCTGTTTTCCCAAATCTCAGACTTGGATCCTTCTCGTGTAGGAGTACGGATGTCTCGGTTCTCACTGGCTGCCCGCGCGGTGCGCCATCCAGATGCTGAGGCCGCAGAGTCGAACCTGCCACAGGTTGATGGGCGCGTAAAACTCAGGTTGTGATATCTGGAGCGCTCTGGTTTAATTTCGGTGCGCAGCTGAAAGGATGAGGAAGGTTTTAGCAAACTCCTCAACATCTGGCCACACCTGTCCTTCAAACCCCAAACACGTGGACACGGCTCCTAATTTTTTTTCTCACAAAATCCTTTAAAAAAATACACTTAAATGTAAAAATCTACCTCATATCATGATCGAACTTGTTGATATCGATTTCTGATTGCTAAGAGCAGCGTATGATGCTGTGGTACCCACCGCTTTGGCATTGTGAGTGAAGGCTCTCTGCGTGCTAGTGAGATGCTGACATGGACCAAGCGCCCTCCATCCTCCACACGGAGAAGGCGTAACTGAGTCTCTCGTGCGCTACGTAGCTGCAGCTGGACATCTTGCTGTCCATCTCGTCGCTCTGCAGCACCTGACAGAGGAAGTCTATGTATCTGGAGGCCAGCTTCAGCGTCTGTATCTTGCTGAGTTTGTCCGACGGCAGCGTGGGGATGATTTTGCGCAAAGACGCGAAGGCCTCGTTCAGAGACTGAGTCCGCTGCCTCTCCCGCACGTTGGCGAGGACCCGCTGGTTCTGCAGCTCCTCGTACGACTGGTTGCTGCTCGGGCTCGGCTTCTTCCCCCTCTTGACCGGCCCCGGGCTGCTGCCGCTGCTGTCCTCGCTGGACTTCTTGCTGTGTCTCCTCTTCCTCCCGAAGCGCTTCTGCTGCCGGTCCAGCTCCTCCTCGCTGGTCACCAGACTATCCACAGGGGAGACCGGGGAGCTGGAGCCCTCTTCCATTTCTTTCTTGAAGAAATGCAGGGATAGAGAAGAAAAAACGTTGTCCACCTTTGAAGCCGTGGTTACGCGAATGAAAACGTGCAGCTTATCCTTGAAAGATGAGCGGACCGACGTGAGACCGCGTCTGTCTGCGCGCCTTCGGGAGAGACGGGGTTCGGCACGGCGCGGCTGGCACGCTTCTCCGCTCGCAGGAAGTTTTTTTCCTTACTATTTTTTGGAAACTTTATCCCGGTTTCAGATGCTAAATAGTTTCGAGGGTGGAAGGGGAGGGGTTAGGAGGGCGGAGGGGGAGCCAGCGCGCGGCCTGGTGCTCTTAAATAAGCAGGAGGGACCAGTCATGGTTTCATGTGTCTGGGATGAGAGAAACGAGGCGCCCATTTACTGTGAAACGCAACGGATCACTTGAATTTTTGTTGGACTTATTTTCCTTTTACGCACACATAGGTGGAGATCAGGGCGGGTGTGGAGGGGTTAATCACCCGCTGTCTTAGAAAAAACAGACGATTGTCCTCCTGTCACCTCAAATATATAGGCTAATAGTATGACAAAACTTTAACTTACAACTTTACAAAGAAAAAAAATGTGAGAATTCTTTAAATAGAACATGAGCAGCTCATCAAACAGACCACTTATTACATTTACGAGTATTTACACTGTTAATGTGTTTTCAACTGATTTAAATGTAAGTAATTTATTGGAATAATAAAACACAATTTTTATTATGCACTTTAAATACACGTTACGCATTATAATGAAAAAAGAAAACGTACTTATATACTGCAATGGTTGAAACTTTTTTCTTGAAGTTGCGTTCAAACGCTTGCCTTGGTTTTTGAAATAAAGTTCAGATCGAGCCTTGTGGGTCAATAAAACTATCGAATAAAATGGCAGCAGTATAAAATCCATTTGCTCCTGGAGAGCTGAGGCTTTGTGCCACTCTCCGCGAGGCCTGCAGCTTCCACCCAAACCATCAGTGTACAGTAAATACTGTGTTTAACTGCGGAGGGCAATTTACGCGCACACATTCGCTGCTGCGCTGTAAATCCACCCACTTGATCTCTAATCGAATCAGGTCTCCCTCTCCCTATAATGTGGAAGTCCAACAGGAAGGAGGCTCAAAGTAAAGTGACGGTTTCTGCGGGGATCCCTCCCGCAGACGCTTCCCTCAGTGCGTTTTGTCAGCGGGCCCACCTCTTCATCTGTCATGTCACGTTTCCCCCGCGCGGAGCGGCGCACAGGTGGATCACATTATGCAGCTCAACTCCTCCGCTGCCAGCGCGCACGGTTTGTCCAGATCAGCTGACTGACCCCTGGAGATCCCCGGGACTCAACACTGATGCAGGTCTATGAGGAAAAACAGGCCACTTAGACTCCCACAAACTGGAAAATATGAGTCATCTCTTTTTTGTTTTTCTCAAAGATATAAAAATATAAGCAAAATCTGCGACGAATGCAACGAATTTTGAGGCCTTATGTTTAACACCGCTGCTTGATACTGTCATCATCATTTATATAATTTGAAAGCTGTAAGTTTAATTGATAATCACTAATATTTTTACCCTTCTGTTGTGTCTTAAAACTTCAAAGTGACACATGGTGCGTATCTACCAGCCCTCATCAGCATTTTTAAGAAATATTCAGCATTTTAAGCTTTATGTTTTCACTTTAATACATTTAAATTCCAGTATTTTCTTACTTATGCTTCAACAAATGAGTTGAACAGTTTCTTTTTAACAGCAACTCTCTGAAGGCTCTTTACACACAGAGTGTGAGTTTTGCTGCCTCTGCTTCATACATGCTTTTGGATCCAAGAGTTTTCGTGACTCTCATACTGTAGGAGAGAAGAATAAAAGCTTGGAGATGGCTAGTTTTCAAAGAGGATCTAATATAATACAATCAAGGGAATAAAACCCAATATAACACACGAGGCAGTTCCAAAAGACTAAATATAAATACAGAAAGAATCCATTACAACTGTTAATAATGATGCTTTTTTTTATTATTATCAATCAGTTATTATTTTTCCAACTCCACTAACATGCAACTTTTTTGGTGGGAATTTGGGCTCAATAAACAAAAATTGTGTGTTTTTTTTTTTTTACTATCTGCTCTTAAGTGCTCATCATCAGGTTTTTTGACTCATTCAAATTCTGTATTTTTTCAAATAGTATCCATTAAATAATCTGATGTTTTTCCACAGAATGGAAGGTAAAAAAATATCTTATTGAAGACAAAACCTGCTCATGAAGATTGATGAATACAGGAGACGTTCAGTATGTTTGTATTTTCTGTTCTCACATAATTCTTCAATACAAGATTTGGGCTGTTATCGTGAAGCCATCATTAATCAAATTGTTCTGACTAATTATGTTGCATTAGGCAGCAATTTAGCTAATCTACACTGTAAGGTACCCCTCAGTTCAACAAAAATGTCTGAAAAGAGTGTAATGACTGTATGTGAGTGTCCGTGGTGTGTGTGTTGGGCACATCCAGCGAGGCTGCTCATTATAAATGGACTGGAACAGAGAACCTCCTGAAAAGTTGCTCAACTCTGCTCAATCCCACGAGCGGTCCAGGCTCCCTGGGCTCAAAGGAAAGCGCAGTCTGCTTTGTGTTTTTGGGCTCTGGTGGTAATCGTTACTGTCACACTACTTTTACTCAATGCCAGAGGTCTTAGTTCAGACTGTGGCATGCCTCTGCACAGGTTCTGCTTTTTTTCTTTTTTCTAGTTTATAAAAAAAAAAAAGAAGAAGAAAGAAGTAATGTCTAAAATGCGCAAGTACAAGAGCGCGGCGTCACTGTGTGCACGAGCTCAGCATGAAAGAAAAAATGTGCAGTTGCAGGAAAGCGTGTGCAATCACAAACACTTTCCCTGATTATGACCTTTGACCTGCGGCTCACAGGGCTCAGCTGCTGGAGGCCCCCGTGCTCCGTGGGCCGGTGTGTGTGTGTGCGTGTGTGTGTCAGAGGGATCCTGTGCAGTGTCTGTGAATGAGGTGCTCTGAACGGTGGGATTGTCATCCTCTCTGTCTCCTCTAATCATCAGGAAATGCGACTGGCTTTAAATGTTGATACTGTCATAATTGTTGATTGTCACTGGTGATTTTTATGAAAATATATACATTTTCACCACCTATGCTCTGTGCCAAAGCAAAGAAAAACTTTAAAGTTTAAACTTAAAGCTTATTATGGCACAACTTTACCAGTCAAGATGAAACTGGACTGCATGTGACCCTCATAAGCTTGATATCATTGATCCATGTGTTGTCTTTGATTGTAAATTGTTCCTGTATTGACTGGTAGCATGGTCGCTCACATGTTCTGAGGCAGAAACGGATCAGGGGATTGAGTGTTCTTGAATCCCTTGTGGATTAATTCTCCATGAATCTCTCACCCAGTGTTCAGGAATTCTTGATCCTTGAGATTTCTTTCAGGGGCTCCCCGAAAGACGTGGTAGAAGGTTAAAAAACAGAGGGATGCGTGCGTGGTGGAATGAAGTGAGATGGAGAAGAAAGAGGGAGAGAAAAGATGACCTGCCTCTCAGATCAAAGACGAACTGGGGCCATAATTCAGCCGGGCGGGATGACGTACCTCGCTCCGCTGGACACCTTTAAAACCAGCTCCACATGGGTCAGAAGAACGGCCGTAAGAAGCTTAGATCTCCTCTCTCTTTTATTTTTACTGTCGCATCAGCAAAAATCAACATGTCCCTGCCGCACGCATTGCCTCATCCCCTCAGATTTCCCTCGTAAAGAAACAAAGAGTCGCGGGACAAGAAGTGAGACCCGGGAGGTGCTGAGAGACAGAAAGCAGTTTGGGGGGGGGGGGACGAACCGAGAGGACGGGAGAGGAGGCCAAATGTACGGACGTGTGCTGATTCCCAGGGAGGCTTTGATCTGACTCGGAGGGTTCTGGACGTGTGAGGGAAGTTATGGAGGAGATGATTTGTGATGAATATTTCACTGTCCGTCTGTCTGCCAGGACCGGGTTACCTCTGACTCCAGCGCCACTCGCCAGGCTCACCCCGAATGATCCTGGCACCAGAAACTCAAAGACACGGCCCGTGTGGAAGCGTGTGTGTGTGTGTGTGTGTGTGTGTGTGTGTGTGTGTGTGTGTGTGTGTGTGTATGCGCAGTGTACATTATCACCTGATTATTATGTACGCCAGTTAGCTACATCTGCTTTTTCATGTGTGTGTGTGTGTGTGTCAGAAAGTGTTTCAAGATGAACCCGAGATGTTCAGCAGGGTTCAGCTGCTTCTCATTGAGGAGGAGACTGTGCCGTACGACCAGCAGCCCAGCCGCTCTTAAAGCTACTTGCAGCCCCTCCGGTTTCATCAGAGCAGCCATTTCTGTATCTGTCCAGCTCCTCAGCTCGGCTCTGTCACTGGGCCAACAAGAGAAGGGATCTCTGGAATCACACTGAACAAGCTGAACGTCTTGTGAGAGATTCTTAAAAGTGCAGCGGGTGGTGCGATTTCTCTGCTCTGGGGCGATACACTGTGAAAATGCACAAACTGGGACAACTTGAAATGATTTTACCTGCTAATTGAAGTCAGTACGGTGCAAAAGTGAGTAGATGAGCCATAACATTATGACCACTGACAACCAAAATGAGTCACTCCGATCATCACGTCAACCGTTTGCATGTGGGCTGTACACATGCATTTATTTAACACGCTTTTTTTTTAAATTGAAAAGTCAATTTCTTTTGCTTTAAACTCGTTTTTATTGCAATTTATTAATTGTTATATTTGCTATGTGATGTGAGAATACTATTTAAATAACATTCAGTCATTCAGTTGTTGTTTCAATTTAATTCAACAAGTTCAGAAGTTTGACACAGAAACAAACAATATATTCAATTTTTTGCTCTGAGAAGGTTGAACAAAGCAGGTTCGGCTCAGTATTTCAAGTGTATCCTGATTGCTAGTTGAAAATAATTAAAGAAAATGAGTTGAAATCAAAATGATTCTTTTTTTTTTGTACATTATATCCAATTAGAAAAGGAACTATACAGGTATCCAGCATAAACGACTTCACTCTCTGAGAAGTAGTTTTGTTCATTAGAGATTTAAAAAAAAGAGAATGGTGCAGCTCATCAACAGCAAGCTGAGAAAATCAGTCTCACTCATCCCTTCTCAATAAGTCACGCTTGTTGCAAATCCAAAATTGGTGTGAATTAACACAAAATATACATGAAGCATATTCTGAAATACTCTCGCTTTCTTTCTTGCACATAGTAACAGATTCTCCAGGCACACGGTCACAGCTGCGTTAAACCTCATGTAAAATCATAACACTCCTTTCTAATAAGAGCCCGTTTTCAGGAGAAGCCTCTACAGTGAGTGAAACAACAGGCAATCTGGGTGAGAGGTACATATTGGCCTGTAAAACCGTGGGGGCACCTGCATTCGCGGAGTCGACCTCTGGGTAACGCCGAGGAGCCATTCATTCATACATCCACACTCCTCCGCTCGCTGCCCGAGGGCCGATGACAAGGTGTTTCTGAAATCGCATTAGGGGCCCTTTCATAAAGGTTTCACTGGGGAGTGTGTAGCAGCTTGAAGCATTTAGGCTTTGTTTAATACGATGCAGACCGGCCGCTCCATGCTTTGTCTCACGTGTGGAACTGGCGGGAGGGGGGGGGGGGACGCCAGAGACACCCACTGTCCGGGTGTGCTTTGATATGTGGAGGTGGAAGGGGAGCCGGGGCAGGATACCCCTCGCACCAGACTCACTCGGTCAGACCTGCGTGCTCGGTGCCTGCCTTTTCCCCCCGTAGAGTTATGGCTGTCCGGCGAACACAGCCCGGCTTTGAAGTCCTGCTCTTCGAGGCTTTACGGCCGACGGGACATGTGAGTGTGGAAAAGCAGCGGTGATCTACAGTACTGTGTCTATTTCAGGCGCATACTGGACGCGTTAGGTAAGGAGCGCCGCTTCCAAGCCACTCCGCTCAAGCTGGAATCCATAAATACCTGCAAGTGAACGTTGAAAATATATTTTATGCTAATTTCACAGATTCCATTCTCTGAAGTGGTGAGTATTATTCCCCATATGCTCGTTCAGCAGGGCTCAATTCGGGTCTTATATATATCTGAGTAGTTGAATTCCCGTGATGAATAACCGGCTTCAATAACCACACCTGAGCTACAAGCTTAGACATGTATATATGAACGGACTTGCTTGTCAGAGCAGCGCCGACAGATTCACTGTTTATTTGGTCAGTGTCGTCCATTAAGCGAACACTCCGACGGACCCAAAAATCAGGCCTAAACACACTTGACAGTTACAAAAAACAGCGTT
The DNA here is from genome assembly GCF_902148845.1 of Salarias fasciatus. Taxonomy (NCBI): domain Eukaryota; kingdom Metazoa; phylum Chordata; class Actinopteri; order Blenniiformes; family Blenniidae; genus Salarias; species Salarias fasciatus. Next base: position 14,701,260 of record NC_043760.1, read on the forward strand.
TCCAAAGCAATCACGTTGGCTTATAACACAATTATATTCATTAAGCAGGCACCACTTCCAGAATCTGAACTTTAACCGGGTCTAAACTGGAGGCCGGGGGAGAGGAGAGGGGGTGGGTGGGCTGTGTTGATAGGGTGGGAGTAAATTTGCCAGGCAAATGACGGAGTCCGTGCACTCGGGTGCCGATGGTTCAGCCTCTTGCGCAAATAGCGCGGCGTAATTAGGGCCGCACTTGTGACCCTGGTGCCAAGGTTAGCGCGGCGTTTGGCCTGGGTTCACGAGGCGATGTGTCAGCCAGGTGGGCTACGGCGGGGCTGCACGGGGGCCCAGACAGGCTGGAGGGGTGGGGGTGGGGGTTTGGGGGGGGCAGTACGGCAGGGGGTGGGCAAACAGCGGCGCTGTTTGTTCTGCTGATTAGCCCGGGACAAGCTGGGTGTAGATCACCGGATGTCAACACGGGGAAGGGGGGGGGGGGTTTACAGTCCACTGTCACTCCGTCAGCGTCACCTGTGTCACCAGCAACATCCATGCTGGAAAACCCCTAATCCAACAGCTCTCTGAAAAACTGATAAAGGTGTGTAAAATGTAAATAACTCATCATAAAGCGATGCATTAATGTAACAGTACTGCTGTAGCGTCATTTCCTTCATAAAAACCTCCTGACTTCATTACTACAGATAACTGTAGCAGAGCTGTCTGAATAACTTAATTTTTTTTTATTTTTTTTATCTTTGTAAATAAAACTGGCTGTCAAATGTTGTTTGAATGACCACATTGCTTGCAGCAATGTAGAAAAACTACCCTGAATCTAAACTCATCAAAAACATCTGGAGGGAGTTGATCGTTTAATACTTAGACCAAATCACAGAAAACAGTTCTGGTTTGAAAAGACTGAGGGAATTTAAATGCAGCATTTCCTATTTCACCCGGCAGCAACAGGAAGAACGTCTGATGTTCAGCAGCAATAATATCAGCCTGTATCTGCAGTACATGTTATGGATTTGCAGCATAAATGCTGTTTCTGCTGTTTTCTTACTGCATCCATTTGCTGTCATTAGTTTATCGCTGTCCCTTTAAAGAAAACACCGAGCTAGAGCATCTTCCTCATTCTAACATATGAAACTTCCTCTGAACTTAATCATCAGCTAAAGTCTGATTCACTTGAAATGGAAAATGCTCAGCCTCCATTTAGAGCGACTGAGTAGAGTATGGCGTGCTATTCAAGGAGCAAAACTATTGTTGAGCAATAATGAGAGGAAATATTACTTAGAAGACTACAACCACTGGCTTTTCCAGTGTTTACTCTTCTTACAGTGGTGAGGATCAGAAGTTCAGCTTTTCCCTGGAGACCAAGAAAAACAAGACATTTGATCATTTTTTATTCACCTGATGACTGAAAGATCTGAAATGTTGTAACTCGGCTCACATTATAGTTAGATCAGTGCTTTTATTTTGTCACTGCTGCTGCAGTGGCTCAAGGGCAGAGTCAGCAGTCTGTATCTTTTATTCAGAATGTGTCTGTGTTTGTGTTTTGTGTTCGTATGGATGGATGAGGGTGGTGGTGGGGGGGGTGTATTTGGAAAACCAATATTCTGGCAGACACACCCACTCCTGAGCAGCTGCTCTGCTCGAAATCATAAAAACAGTCTTATTAGAAAGTTTACTTTCCCGCGTGCCAATCTAATTCTGACACTCTGATAGAACCACCAGGAGGGCCGTGCTCCTCATCCCAGGAGGAAACCTCAGCGCTCACCTGAGTGGCCTTCAAACGTGTGCACCCCCACCCCCACCCCTGCTGTGCGGGCTCCTAAAGCACATCCCCAGCTCCCCCCCTTTCCTCGGGGACATGGTAAAGACGACACACTCTGATCTGAATGATTAGCTCTGCTTTCGGCCGGTGAAGAGGAGCGGTAATGAGAAAAGCAGGTGAGCTGTTTAACTAGACTTTCACAGCTATTAAAGCGCCAACGCACTGGGTTACCATGGCGACGAGGGCCCGGCGCACGGCTTCTGGCGAATCAGCATTTTAAGCAGAAGAGGGCGGACGTTTGCTTTCTCTCTGATGCTTACAAACTCATTTCCAAAACGGTCTGGACGAAATTTAAAGAGTCAGGATGCTTATGTGAAACATCGGTATTGCAGTGGATGTTCAGTGTAAGATTTCTCACCTCACTCTGCATTTTTAGGGAGCAAAACACCTCTCGGAACAGCTGACAGGCCCTTGTTTGTCCCTGTTTAGTACCTCTTTAGTCCTCCTGGCAGAAGAGCATCGTCCTGCCTTGTCTGAAGGAGGACTGCGATTGTTGTGAATCTTCTCCACAGATTTTGATCAATTTCACAACTTTATTTAGATTTTATAAGATATTTATGGCCTAAAACCATGTTATTACCAACTTCAAAAGGTGCTGTATGTTATCATTTATTCATTTTTTAATTCCTGAACCAGTATAAATATCCTTGAGTGTTTTATATCACTTTTAGATTAAAAACTATTAAAAATGTAAGAAGAATATGCAGTTTTGGTTTAAATTCAAGTCCATCTAATGGAATAAGAAAGGAATATCTTAGGAAAATGTAATGTCTACCACTTGTTGGTCTTGATTTATCCATTTCAGGTTGAATCGGAACCATATTTCCATTTGATGCTTTGTTTAGATCTCAGCTCGTCATTAAGAGGTGATTGTGGGTCACAAAGCCAGACCAGTTAGATTTTCATAGCTGATAATGAGATACTTCCTGCACGCTAAACCAGTGAGCATCCAGTGTAGGTGTGTAAGTTTGAAATGTGTCTGTCTTTCTCCTCTGACGGTTCTGCGACCTTTGGACGAGGCCGTCTCAGCTCTCCTCTCATCCAGACCCTCACACTGTTCCAACAGGATGCGATGCGCTAATTATATTTACAAGTGCGAGGCCCGGACTGCGGCGTAGCGCCGACACGATAAACACACCTGCCGGCTGATGGCAGAATGGCCTCGCAGTGTTTGTCAGAGCAACTGCGCCGGATGTTAAATCAATAAACTACCTCAGCACGGAGCGAGAAGGCCTGATGCAGCCGGCAGACTGGAAGAATCTTACTCATTCTGGCTCCCAGAACTTTCCGTTTGTCTGAATCATAACTCATCTGAATGGTATTTGTAGCTATGTTTGTGGTGGGTGGGGGATTATCAAGAAATGCGGCATGGTGTCTCAATCAGCACTTGAAATCATACTTCTAAATACTTTAATTGAATAAAATATAAAGGTAAAAGAAATAGAAATGAATTAACCATCCATCCATTCATTTCCAGGTGTGCTTTGGGGGAGTTTAAACATTAAACATATAAACTATCTGTTTCAGGTGGATTTGACAGACAGGGGAAAGCCACATGTATACATTTGATTGAATTTGAGTCAAAATAAATCAAAATTCACAGATATCTGAACAGTCACAGAACAGACGATCTGCAGTCAGTGGTTTTGAGCTCTCGGTGTGTGTTTTATGGCCGCTGAGAGAGTGTGAGCAAACAGTACAACAAGTTAACTGAAGCAAAATAACCAAAGTAAATCAAACCGAAGCAGTAAGGAGATGGAAGAGTTTTTAACATCCTCCTCCAGGCCCAGAACTTCTGCTTCCCTCAACTGCTCCAAAACTAACGACTGAAGATTTATGAAAATCAAGGAATACTCCAATCAGCAGTTGAAAATAGTGAAAAATATTTTGCTATTGTTGTGAGAAAGTTGAAAAGCTCTGATAATTCAAAACACATCTGTTTTATTCTTCCTACCATCACAGAAAAGCTGTTTTGTGTGCATTTGTCGAGGTGGAGCCTTTCTTATTCCCAATCAGTGATCCAGATTAACGAATTTGACACCAAGTTAAACTGTCAACCAGGCTGCAAAATCTCAAGTTAAAGAAGAATAGATTCATGAATAGGACTTGATCTTACAATCTGTTATCTGAATCTGTTAGTGGCGGCACACATCACAGCAGGGTGGTAATTATCATTATTATTATTATTATTGTTATCACTACAGTCATGCTCATCACTCTATAGACAATTGTGCACAAAAATCCAATTGAATCCATTTGAATCATTATCTCTTCCGCACACAAGCAACTTCATCTGGTAAATTCCTAATTTCTTTCTGTAGAAATGTCAATTTAAATTATATTTGACATTTTTCTTGTGCAGAATAGGCTTCACAGGTAACAGGCTTTAACAGGCTTCAAACTTTGCCTAACAATATGAACACTATCGTCGTCTGCCCCAGTGAGACCATATCTGTTGATATGGCCGATACACATAAAACTAGTACAAGCTACGGTATGCGTTCTCTCAAAGTGTCTCAGATGTAGGAAAACTAAATCACAACCTTTCGTTGACATCCAGTTATATTCCCTTTCCATCCTGAAATGCTTTAGCATATTTGATGCATCATTTTAGCCAACTTCTCAATAGTGAATGTCATTTATTAGTGATTTTTTTTTCTAGTTCAGTTTTGATTTTTTTCAGTTACAAGACTTAACTTTGCAAATATCCTAAATAAAATGTTTCCATTTGAGCCCCATCTGAGAGTTCAACCAAAAGCTAGCATTTGATTAAGTTTCCTAACATATTGTGACCATGATGACCACTAGAGGGACCCAAGGGTCACTGAACAGCAGAGTCAGAAAGGTCACTTGGTAATAAAAAAAGTCTTAAAAAAATAAACTTTACTTGATCTTGTAGTTCTTACAGTCACAATTATATTTACATCAGCAATGAGACTTCTTGACAACATCTGTAACAACTGTAAAGTACTCCTCAATGTGGGGAAATACACATAAAAACTGTTTTGTTTCCAAAAAAGACCATTTTTATTCCCATGAAAGCAGCTGCCACACTGTTCATACTGCGTGCTTCTTTGTTGTTCCCTTGATTAACTGTGAAACGTGAGGAATGAAGTGCCAGCATATAATTATAGTGACTTCATACAATTAAAAAAATAAACATTTTATTGTCTGTTCACTGGACTCCAGGATAACCAGAGCTGCACTTTTGATATACGGTGACAAATATTCCCAAACCAGGAATGCATCAGTGACACAGCTGAAGCTGGGCTCTCGCGGCTGTGCCGCTCCCTAATTGTTTCCTAAGGGCTGCATTAATGGCACTGAGAATGCGTGAGCAGAAGAAGAATGGGTGTGCTGTCGGCTGCCTTCGTCTGTTTTATGCATCTGACCGCTACACCTGGAGCAGCATCTGCGGGCCGTTGACAGGGAGGATCAGGCTGTGAGGAACTGCAGTGCTGTAAAATAAACTAAAAACCTGCCTTGTAATATCATCATCTTCACATGACGGGCTGAATGCCCTGACGACGACGTTGTCATGAAGTGTGCCGCTGCCTCAGCAGGCATGGACCCCTCCTTCACTGAAAAGAAGCTCATATTTGTTCCTCCAAGAGGATGAAAACTGAAAGCATTCATATTTAGGTATTTAAAGTTGTAGAACTGTATGGATCAAGTGTCCAGCAGCTTTTTCAGTAGTCCATGAACACCAAAGTTTTCTTTAAGTCTGTTCCTGTTTATTTCACACCAACAGGTTATTTCCATCCTTACAGCTTCCTGAGCATGAAAAGTAAGTAAATTGTGCTTTTCAGTTCAAAGTGTTTCACCTGTGTTACAGTGATTTGAGATTGATCAATACATCCATTGCCATAGCATATGTAAAAATCTCAGAACATTAGAAGGCAAACAAAGGAAGTCAGTGTTTGTCAGCGTAAATAGAATAGAATAGATTTACTTTATTTCCCAGAGGGAAATTCCTTGACATACAGCAAATGAATGATTTGCATTGATACAGATTCAGAAAAGATTAATTTCATATGAGATACTACTACCTGGTGACATACTGGGATTACGGGAATCATAACCTGAGATTGATCCTGGGTTCACTCAGATAAGTGATCTTATGTCTGAAAATGCTGATAGAACTAGTGGTGCAGGTGATAAATGATGGGCTGAATTAGGTTGATGTGGTGAAGATATTGTTATCAAATCAAATGTAGCTGTTGGAAATCCATTATCGGCCGAGACAAATGAGCTGTGAGTCGACTTTAAGTGGCACGAAGAACAGAAAGAACATAGGAGAAGCTGGAAAGTTGCTGTATTAGATTGAAATGAAGAAAAGAGACTCCTGTAAGGTGCTGATTGATATTCTCTGTGATGATCTCTATCAGGGAAGTTAAACTGACTCACAGGTCAAGCTGCTTTCTCTTTTGAACTACAGAACAATAAATAATCATAGTTACACATCGAACATAAATGGACAATCAAAAATAAATAAGCCATACATCAGACGATGAGACTTCACACAGGAATCAAACTCTATACAGCTTTGGAAAGCAGCACCTGACATGCTAAAACTCATTGCACCGATGCGTTTCTCACGCCCGTCGTCTCATTTACATCATCAAGGCCTCTTTTTTAACACATCGACCCGCCGTCTAATGAGGGGGGGTCCAGAAAACACTTCAGCGTCTACATGCGCAAGTATGAGTCCCCGGCGAGTCCTTTCAGTCTCGTGCCAGCGCGCCTCTCCGTCACAAGTGCCATCCATTTGGAAAAACAACGGCAGCCCGGCCCTCCTCCCAGCCCCCCCGGCCCCAGAAACAACGGCTCTCAATTACCAGTCAACAATGAATTACAATATTAAAAGCCACAAAGTAGTGGATGCTGTTGAGGGAGCCGGAGGTGTGCGACCTGGTGAGAAGTCTGCAGATGTCGATCGGCGAGCTCGGCGCCGCCCGAGTGTCTGCGGAGAGAGAGAGAGCGAGAGGAAGGGAGGGACAGACCTGATCCACCTCCCAGTCTCCACGCCCGGGGCGCCCAGTGTTCCTCTCTAATCCCACTTTATCCAGGAGAGGCGGGCTGTCAGGTCTGGGATGGAGGGAAAAAGCATTGAGGGGGTGCAGAAGGAGACAAAAGCAGGACAAACACATAAGTTTTGATACATTTTAATGACTGTTTAACAAGTCTGAGGTCTGGGCCCAAAAGAAGCCGGGGCACACTCAGTTCTGAAAAGCCCCACAAAGAGGCTTGGGGGCAGATTCCCAATGAATTAGTCAAGCAGTGAGAGGGCAAGTGATTGTGTTTTAATAAAATGAGGCTCACTTCGGAGCAAAGGAAACACACCTGGAGAATAAAGTCTGCAGCAAAAACACTCTGCTCATGAAATAACACTGACTTTATGGGACCGTAATGATTAATTACTTTATCAGCATTAATTTTACATGAGAGGAACTTTGCTCATTCGTTCAATGTCCTACAATCATTTAACACCTCAGTTAATGTCTTTTATCCAAAAAGGCTTTCCATAAGCTTACATTTAATTTTCCAGTTTATTCTAGCAAGTTAGTTTGATAACTGTAATCAATAGGGCCTGCAGAATATTGTAACATAGACAGAAATCACAAAGACTCTATTAATTTGAAATATGTCCTTCATCGTCTGTCAGCTGCTCCATTCAGAGATCACCACAGCATTTCACCTGCCTCCATCTCCCCCTGTCTAAAGTCTCCTAACATCTCCACTACATCCACTACCTCTGTGCAACACAGACTGATAACATAACCAACACTTCAGTCCTGTAGAATTCAGGCCTGTGGCAGACTTCACTGTGATCATGTTGGATCTCGTCTCCGAAAGAAAGTTTATCAATTATTGACAAATCATAAACAATTCCATCATTTGAAGTCAATAACAAACATCTTTCTGTCAGTCTTTTAAAGTACTACACATAATTTACAATCTTTTCTAATCCTTCCTGGTTTCAGACTCATGCATATAATTTACTGTTAAAAGAACCTGGACAAACAGCTTTGAGATCAGATACTGAACATTACACACCTCACCTGCTTCATGGAGTCAAAAGAGTGTGTATTTTTTATGACTGAACTACACTGACACAGTTTGACATTTAATTTTGGATGTTTTGTGGAATGGGCTGTGGATGAGCAATATATTATTTCTTTAGTTTTGCACATTTTTTTGTATGCTTGTTGGACTGCTGTGTCCTATATGATATGACATTGTGTTTCTAGGATTTTATCCTTACAGTAAACTTACAAACTCCAAGACTTCACTAACTTATGGAGGAGAGGTGGGATTTAATAACTGCACCTTTTTTTTTTGAATGAATGATGCGATTAGATCGTGGTTTTGTTGCAAGTTTCCTGTTGTTAAAAGGTTCCAATCAGCTCACCGCTGGTGTTCCAGATGGCGTTGGTCTGATTCTTGTAGCCATTCTTCATGCATTCGTCCACATAGGACTTGGGGTCGCAGCCCGACATGAGGATCTCCCTCAGCAGGGCGATGTAGGCGATGGCCAGCCGCAGGGTGTCTATCTTGGACAGCCGCTTCTCGTAGGGGAACGTGGGCACGTGGCAGCGGAGCTCCTCGAAGGCGGAGTTGATGCTCAGCATCCTCTTCCTCTCGCGGATGTTGGCCGCGTGCCGCTGCACCTTGTACGGCTGGTGCGTCACCAGCCGGCGCGCCCTGCGCTTGCTCACCTCCAGGGCTTCCTCCGAGGAGGAGGCCTCGGCCTCGCCCAGGCACGCGCCCTGCGCGCCCGGAGACTGCACGTCCAGGTCGGTGAAGGTCAGCTGCGCGTCCGGGAACATGGACTGGCAGCCGAAGGAGGACCAGGGGGACAGCTGGCCGCTGGCCGCCGTGCAGTCCAGCAGGAAGGTGTCCAGCTGGCTCTGGAACTGCAGGTTTTGCTCCATCTGACCCCACAGCGCGAAGTCCGCCGCGCCGTCCTGGTCGAAGTCGAACAGCATGTCCTCCATGTCTGTGGTCCGGTGATGGCGGAGGTCCAGCAGCTCCCCAGAGAGAGAGAGAGAGAGAGGAAAGTAAACCTACCTGGCGGAGGCTCTGCCGTGTGACAGCCTCGCGGACATCTCCTGGATTAAATACTTCAGGGCCTCCAAGCTTCCCGGCGGGTCGCTGGGTCTAATTCTAAAGGCTGAAAGGGACCTCTTCAGAACTCCTTACCCCTCCTTGTGTATCGCTCATTGCTTTAAAAGCGAATTACAAAAGGATCAGTGGATCCCCAAACGACAGAAAGCGGGCAAAACACGTGTCCAATTATAAATTCTCCCCCCAAGTAGTCCCGCTAATATTGACAAAACACTCCGCATTTAGCAGTTGTTGGAGGGCCTGTGCCGGCATTATGCCGCGCAAACCCGGTGGCCCCTGAATGGGACTGTTATTCTTATTAAAGCACCATTGACAACAAACACTACTGTCAGAAACACGTGAAAGCTTTTTGTTGGGACACAGCGTAACGATATTTTAATGTATTTTTATGTTTTCCCCACGGGCTCATTCTGGTGCCCACATATTTTTACGCACTGAAGTTTTAATTCCAAACAGACCTTAAAGATGTAAAATATTCCAACAGTGTCGCCGCAACTTGTCCCACATAATTTGGGTCTAGTGGCCACATTAATGGACTCCTAATGTGCAAATGATATGAGTGACTAAAGGGCGAGCTTGGGAGAGGACGCACGCTGTAATTACGCACGGGGGTTAATCAAATAAGCGCGTTCTTTCTCCGAGGTTGGATGGAGGGCAGCTCGGGGATGAGCTCTAATTCAACAAAGCTGTATGTTTGCTGACACGTGGTTTTGATTTGACGAAGTCCTCCAGGATGCTTAATTTAAAGGGAATCCGCAGTAAACACAGGCGATGTGAGGAGAGTCGATCAGGAGGAGGCAGCAGCTGACTTCACCAGAATTAACCAAACTAACAATACAGCAGGTGAAGTCTGCGGCCGCCAGTTGGAGACACACAGGAAATGTTTAAGCCTGCAAGGAGACAAATGCATCCCAATCAACACCCGGAAAAAGAAGCTCTAATTTATTAACTTTTGATTATCACAATTTCGAGATTGTCCAAGTTATTTTGTCCTTTTTTTTGTTTGGGATAGAAATATTTAAAAGATATTTTTGCATGACAAAAACAATGTTTTTTTTTATTTTAATGAAGAAACATTAATTTATTAATAATTTATATTTTTTTCATCAGGCATATAATGGACGTTTCATTTTTCTCACACACTACAAATGTGTGTGAATCTTGTGAAAAGTCCATCAATCCACAGTATGAAGTCAGCAAAAAAATGCATCGAAAAAATGTGGGTTAATGCGTAAAAGTGCGTGAAAGTCCACTGTCACTCGTTTTTCTAATGTACATATAAAGACACAGAAACATTCTCCAAATATCCCCCTATTTATCATTTGTAGACTCCCTTAGGAATTGATTCCGAAGGGATTTTTAGTTGATTGGCCCCAAACGTCGACTGGAATCCTTTCTCCTTTGATCGTACATCGACTTTTATGTATTTTACACTTACTAAAAATAACGAATAATCATATTATGCTGGGAAAAAACTTTATTCACTCTCTGTGGCTCAGATCTCTGTCAACAAATGAGTGATGCCGGACGTAATTCAAAGCAGGAGGCCTGAAGAGGCACAGTGGCACTGCGAAATATAGACTTTTGGTTTCATCACAACATGAATTTCGAACACATCTAGATCAAGATAAGAGGAAGAATGAAAAATCTCTGGTGCTTAGTGAGGAAAATAATAAATATATTGGCAAATAAAAAAAAATGCTGAAGGTGTGTCATTTTTCTCTCGCAAAAAACAAACAGATAGGACAAAATAGACATAAAGACTGATTTTATAGGGTTATGCTTCAACTTTTTTGAAAAAATGTTTTTTTTCTTTTTATTTATATTGCTTAATTTTAAACCGCTGCTTTAATCTGAAGCAAAAGACAGAAGGCGCATATTACGCAGGAGCGTGCGTAATGCGAAAAATTAATGGGATGGAGAGAGAGAGAGAGAGAGAGAGAGAGAGAGAGAGAGAGAGAGAGAGAGAGAGAGAGAGAGAGAGAGAGAGAGAGAGAGAGAGAGGTGTGGAGGTGCAGCCTGTCCTGTCAGGACCGTCTGTCGTGCTGCCAGCAGCATCTCTCTTCCAGATGACGCTCTCGGTTCTCCGGCTGAAGAGACGCTCCTGTCACATTCAGACCCGCCTCATTGTTTACAGCTACACAGATTCAACAGTCCTGAAGGGCGAGGAGACAAACGGTGCCAATTCTTAAAGAAAACTGAGGAGAGAAAAAAAATACTCCGACGACACACTATTTTGTGGGAACTGCGAAAGCACTTATTGAACTATTTCTTCTCTGTGTGTGATTTACGCACGCAGGCAGCACTGCAGTACTAATGGGTTTTCTCCGCAGAACTACCTATAACCGTTAAAAAATAAATCCCTTCCAGGGCTTTGAGCTCAGAGGATCGGACAGCCTGGAAGAGTCAAGTGCGCCTTTGGACGCTGCGCGCGGCCACATGCTCACAATTAGTGCGGCTCGAGCCTGTTTCCCACCTGGGAGTTAATGAAACGAAAAATCGGCATTGATCCGCACCTAGTCTTTTATGTTCTTCATATTATTATGATTTTTGACAACTTGCATGTTTCTGTGGGTTAATGTGAACACTACAGCTCTCAGAACGATTGTGTCATTTCCGACAACTGATCTGTTTTCTTTAACTTTAATGGATTTTTTTTTTCATAGTCGGCGCCGAAAGGCTTTGAAAACTTTCTCTGTTTAAGCATTCTTCTTGTTCAATTCTCTTTAATCCCCCTGTTCTTATCTTTTTTCCTGTCTGCTTTGTTTTAATGGCCAACATGTACTCAATTTTGTTACAAGTGTTTCTCCAACAATTTCAAAAATGGGAGGGGGGGGGGGGTGTCATGTTATGTTTCAGACATAACAAGATGCACAGTTTTTACTGAAAATCATAAAAACAAAATTCGATTAAAACAGAATGTATAAAAAAAAAGTCAGAAGGATCAATATCATTGCTGCAAAATAGGTGGAGAACAAGGCTTGGTGATTAATTTTAGAAGTATGTCATACATTTCCACAGTGTAACACTTCTCTGTGAATAGATCCATCCATCCATCCATCCATCCATCCATCCATCCGTCTTCAGGGTTGCCTTGCACTGAAACAAATCCCAGCTAACTGTGGGCAAGGTCAGAGGTCAGGTTCTACCCTAGACAGGTAACACACACTCACATGGTATAATTCAGGGTCACCAATTAACCTCACATGCATGTCTGTTTTTATTTATTTATTTATTTATTCAGCAGTCAATAACCCCCCAATTAATTAATATTAATTAATATTATACTAATTAATATTGTGGCACCAGATGTTCTGTTATTTGCTTGACTTAATACAAGTGATGGGCAGATGAACCTGTCTTTATTTTCTGAAGCCACCCACCAGATCTCTGTCCTAACGTAAAAGCTGCATCAGTTCACACCAGGAGGGCTAAAAAGATGTTGGGTTTTTTTTAACTGTAAACAAAGGACTATGGTTAGCCAATCTATGGAGGCCAAAAGCATGTCTGAACTGGAGCCAGACTCTCAACGTTGAAATAAAAGTTGTGTGAAAGCTGAGCTGGCCAAATAGGTAATTTAGATGTGAGAAGAGCCAAGAGTGAGGTGGGGCGACATGATTTGGCTTCAATTTCACACCAATTTAGTGTTGGCTCCTGAATCCACAAAGACAGAATTTGCTGCCAGGTAGTGGAGTGTTAGGTTAGGGAGCCACAGGCCACCAATCAGATCATGCCTTTGCAACAACTCTCTCCTGATGCTGGGGGTCTCACCTTTGAATATAAAAGCAGAGATTCACTTTTTTTTTCTTTCAAAGAAAGGCGTTGGGTTTGAAGCTCAGTAAACAGTAGAAGATAAATGAAGCTTGGAAACACATTTATTTTCATACAAGTTTTCCTCCCAGATACTTAGATATACCGTCAAACTTGAGCTTGTCTAATAAGGGTGGGAATTCAGTCTTATAAAGATCTATTAGCTGCAGACAAATGTCCACACCCAAATACTCAAAACTGCTTTTAGATATATATTAAAAGGAATATATTTCTCAGGGATTTTGAGGGCCAAATTATTTACTGGAATACAGTCATTCTTTGAGAAGTTCAATTTACCTGAGAACAGAGCCAAACAATGCAGTCCTTTGGGGTATGGTAACATCAAATAAATATCTCCTCTGCACCCACCCACACACACACACACACACACACAATCATACAGCATAGCCGAACAGCAAACATGAGTTCTACCAGTTACCATCAGTGCAAAAACAAAAAAGAAACATCAACATTACATGGTTGTAGCCGGTGACGCACATCTTGTTTGTTAGAGTAGAGGCCTGATAAACATCTTGGTTCTGAAGGCCTCTGGGATCTGTCTTGGCTGCTATGAGAGAATGGCACCGCAGCCAAGTGTAATCTCCAGCGTGGACCACAAACAGCCCTTTGATCCACACTGGGGCTGGGCCATTAGACTGTCACGGCACATTGCAGCGATAGCTCAGAGCAGAAGTTAGCCTTGACCACAGATCAGGTTTCAGATAGCCCGGGGCCTTTACCTTTAAAGGTAAGCTACAATCAGCATTAATGCAATGAGCAGTATGTGCTGGGCATCAAAGGGAATGCCAGTCAGCTGAAAGAAAATAACGCAGGAAATGCCTTGATTGCATGCAAATCTCTCTTGCATGTGAGGAATTTGTGGATTTGGGGTGATATTCATTTCCTCCGTGAACTATCAGGGCATTGGTGGGGCAACGGCTGGAGCGGAATGCGAGGATACTGCTATGTGACCTGCGCTATCAAGACGAGCTCAGGTACCTGTTTCTAACCTGCCAAAAATGGGTCCGATCTTCCAGTTAAGAGGCAGTTGACTGGCTCGGAGCCATTCCTGTCTCCATTTCAGACTGAGATCTGGAAAAAGCATCATGGTCGTAAAGTGGGCCCTGAGCAAACACCCTCCCGGGGCACCACCCCTCTGCCTGGATCGGCAGGAGCCTCAAGCTGGACCATCGCTCCCAAATTTGATAAAAACACCTTTTTTTAAGCTTGGAGGGAATGTGTATACACTGAACGACCACAGGTGGTATTTAAATAATATGACTTCATATGTGTGTGTGCATGTGCACAGCTTTCCCTGTGCTGCACCGTGACATTCATTAATCCCAGTGTGTGAAGTTATTATGAAGCGTTTGGTTTGTTGTAGGCCTGTCTGGAACCAGAGCAAGGCCATAAAGTCCATGTAGGACAGGACTGATATGAGGAAACTGACCCCGACAGCAGAACACATGTCATAATGACATTTCCTTCTCACTGTCGTCCTGCGAAAGCCTTATTCAAAACCTAATAGGAATGACTGAATGAAAAGAGAAACAAGCCTGAAGTTAGAGGAAACTAGAGGAAACACACGCGCATGGAGAGAACATGCAAACCACACAGAGGCCACACAGTGACATAGTAGTGCCAACTGCTGTGTAGCCTTTAATTTTGTTTTTAAAGTCTTTAAAAAAAATTGTTTCGTTCACAGTGAAAAATGTGTAAATCTAGAAAATTAAACCAAATCAAGGTTTTGTTCATGAAAGCATTTACAGTGCCAAAAAAAAAATCTCTTGAGATAATAGATTATTCTGAAGCATAGCAGAGAAAATGAGTGAACCTCCAGTTGAAAATTACACTATCTTCATTGCGTTACCACACTGATACAACTATCTGTTTGCTGATTTATAATTTTTGCAGTCTAAAGACGAGTTGCATTTCATTTGCTTTGCTTTATTGCTCCAGGAGTGATGGGGAGAGGCTGGAAGTGCTTTAGCTTCCATGTTTATACTACTGACCATCGTCAAAAAATGTTGACACACGATAACCTTGTTGTTACTCAAGTATTTCGGGACAGATGCTTCTGGTACTTTTCTGAAGGCAGACGCTACACCTTGAGCCATACTATTCATAGTTAACCTTCACTAGACATACAAGGTGAAGTGGACAACCACCTGCCTGTCAGCGGTGGGCTTGAAACCCCCGATCACAAGTTGCTTTCTCTAAGTTCAAGGCCACCGCTGTCCTTTCACAAGGCACAGAGAGAGAGATGAAAGTGAGGAAAATCTTAGAGGACTCACAGGCTGGATGGTGAAGTTTATGACAAATAAACTGACCATGTGTGCCAACGATACTCATATTTCATCCATTCATCCATCCATCCATTCAACTGTCCCCCACAGCACCTTTTCTGGTTGCAGGATCTTTGTGAACCAGTTATTTATTTATTTATTTTTTATCAATTTAATTTTATCTATAAATCTTTATTTCCAATATGTAAAAACAGAAACAATCACATGAAGAAAAAGACAGAAAAAGGAATGAACATCTAAACGTGTCAACAAATCTAGAAGAGACAACGCAGTCTGTCCTCAGTATGTGCCAATCTGGTAGAAATCAACTAGGAAGAAGTGAAAACTGAACCACACTAAGTTAACAATGGTCAAAGTCCGGCCACATTATGGACGCTTCTTCAGTCCATCACTGGACAAACACCGAGAGACACGAGATACCAGTTAGCCTGAAATATATGTTTTAGGATTGCGAGAAGGGAGAATATGCAAACTCTTGGCTAAGTTGGCAGACAGTGAACTGTAAATTACATAAATCCAGACCAATATTCAGATTAAAAAAATCATCACAGTCCTCAAACTTTGCAGAATTAGAGAAGAAACAAATGTTTTATAATCTGATTGGATGATTTTGTTGAGCAATCTGGTGGTATAATTTATTCTGTGACACTTTCACTTAAACCAGATGTGAATACGCTTCTCCGACCAACTCCGCCTCCTCAGAGGAAAACACTATTAGGTCCAGTGACACACACACACACACACACATGCTTGATACTCAGGAGATGATCTTAGCAGGCACGGGGGCGTCTGAGGTCAGCGCGGATACATGCCGGTGGACACACTGACCCTGCAGACCAGCTGCTGTTCAACACCAGTAGTCTTCCTCCCTCCTCTCTGGGCTGACCCTGCTCCTCCGGTCAGCCAGGTGTTGCATGTTACCCCACCTTGATTAAAATGAGAAGTATGTTCCCCTCCACACCTTTCTGCCTGTTGATTCAGTATTTGGACTTGATCTAAAATGCTGAGAAGAGATGTTGATACTTAATATAACACCTCAATTTATACACCCTGGATAGTTTTTTTTAAAGTAGTGATTTCATGAAAAACACAAGTCGCAGTAGTTAAGACTGTAGTGAATGCACTGAACTGTGCCTGACGGGTGAAATCTGATGACATGCAGCTAAAACACTATCCTGTTCAGAGAATAGTAGGAAGATTGACAGGCTGCTAAACATATACCAAGTTTTTCTTAGGAGAAAAAAGAAAGGAATAACTAATCTATTCTTTTCTCTTATTTTTGGCATGTTTGACACAAATCGGAGTGGAATCACACCTGCTTCGGCACACTCCCGAGGATACAGCTGGTCCTTCGCTGGGCCCAGCGTAACGCTAGAAGACCGCGGCGGCTCCGAGGTAAGGAGAGAAACCTACCGGGGAACCATCCAGAAATGACTGACTGAATTCCAAATGGTACTGGCGATAGAGTTTCACATCACAGAGGGAGATGAGACATGGCGCATTTATTTTTCTTGGCTTTGTGACTTTTTTTTTTTTTTTGTGTGTGTGTGTGTGTATGAAACTCCTTGCTTGGTCCAGCTGAGGCTGACACGATCCACAGAAGCCTGCCATGTGAGACAAAGTGCACGGGAAAGCGTTTTCAGACACGGTCCAACGCTGGAAACTGGAACATGTTCTTTTCTGAAACACAGAGGCGGCTTTCTGTGGAAACCATTACATAATCATTACTCATTGTCTCTGTGTATTGTGGATTTGATGTGAAAATCCTAACAATACACTTAAAAACAAGCAGGAACCAGATGGAGCGGTGGAAACGTCAGCAGATGAGATGTTTTCTGCTCGGTGATTTTACAAAGCCTTTGCAGTAAAACTCTTAATTGTTTGTTTCCACACCATTATACATCCTTTCAGCTTTATAAAACACGCCACTGATCAACTGCAGCCGGGATGTTTCTTAAGAGTTTTTTATCCAACATGGACAGTGTATTAATATGTAAGTGTTTGAAAGTTTAATCTGATTGACAGAGTCAATCACTGCGCTGCCGAAAAGGAGGAAATCTAATTCATTTGTTCACTGAAACCGTCTCCATTAACTCTTTGCGATGACTCTTTGACCTCCGCCCGATCCACCGGCACACGGCGAGCCTGCGAGGCGTGCGAGCTTTTTTAATCAGCGCGCCGGATTAATGCGGCCCCAGAACAGAGCAAAGTCACACATCGCGGCTCACATCAAACGCGTCGGCATCTGAAAATAATTAAAGGTCTGGTTTCCATGAAGGGCTGATTTGCTGGTTGACAGTTGTAGAGAGGGGCGGGCTGGCGAAGGAAAGTGTGTGTGTGTGTGTGTGTGTGGGGGGGGGGGTTTCACCCCCAGAGTGCCCCACCGCCTGGCCAAATCCTACCGCCGGTGCACATTCTCCACCAGGCCTGAGCAATTTTCAAATGACAAAATCAAATAAAGCAGAGTTTGGAAAATTGGAGGCACCCCACCAGTTGTGTGCCTGAGAAGTGCCGTCTCTCCTCCTGTGCCAACTTCCACACCACGTTTGGTTCTGAGCCGCCCTGAGGAGCAAAGCCTCTTCGCTCTGTACAGGATTCGATGCTTCTATGGCAAAGTATTAAAACATAAAGCTACTGAGCTGCTGGCGTCAGTCATTTTCCCCATTTGCCATCGTGCACCCCACCTGTTGTTGTTGTCTCTGGTCCACTTGCAAATTCATCAGAAATACACAAAGTAGCAACAGGAAGATTCTTCCTTTGCAGGGTAAATATGTTTTGGCATTAAAAAAAAAAACCATTCAGATCTATCACATTGCAGACATACGCTGCCCAACAGGACAACAAAGAAACAAAAGAAAGTCATTTGAAGCATTTGCAGGAACAGATTGTGAGAGCTCAAGGCGAATATCAAGATTTCCAATCCTTTATTTTCCGCTGATGCACTGAATAAAATCAAGCATTTTTCAGATAAAAAAAAAAAGAAGATAAATAAAAAATTAAGGATCATTTCACTGCCATCTCTCTGCCATGGCTGCTGAAATCTCTAAATATAAAGCAACATGAACCTGCAAAAGGCTTTTACTGGGATATGACTTACATCTGTGTATCTCCATTACATTTATATCACGACAAATTCTAAAATGCACATGTTGAATGCAGTACGTTTGAGTTTAAGACTGTGGTCATTTGATCAGGTCTTCTTTAAAATTAGCCTGATGAACCTGAGGTGACTTCTGTGATTTGTGGACATGCTGTCAGGCTGTTGTTGAAAGTTCCTTTCAGCTCCCAACATCCCAAAGATAACAATGAAGCATCAGACGACAAAGCAGCTCAGAGCAGCAGCAGCTACTGATTGTGAAGCATGGAACTGAGGAACTGAGGCACTTGGAAAGTTTCAGTTTGAAAAACTAAAGATAAACGTGCTAGTGTGCAAAATATGCAACAAAAAATTCTACTTGTCACAAATGAATTCACATCTTTGGTACCGCCTCAAAGGTAAACATGTAGCTGCAAGCAGTAATTAACAATTATCAGCATTAAATGTTTGAATATAAACTGGAGGAAAAAAGCATGATATTGTTGTTTGTAATTATATCTATTCATCCATACATTAAAAAAATCAGTTTCACTATTTCTGCACACAGCATTGTCCCTCTGATTGGATGGATGGACGGTTGGATGGATGGGTGGATGGATGGATGGATGGATGGATGTTGGCATTCTCAAGTGTTAACTGAGTGATCCACGTATCACCTGCTTCTTATATATTCAGTTTTTCTTGCTCAACAGAAATGTCTCTCTCGCCAGGAAAACAAACGTCTCCTGCTGTAATGTTGCAACTAGACAAATCTCTCCCATTAAACTTGTGACCTGATGCTTCGATTAACAAAGTTTTCAAAAGGAAAACCAGAGCATCATGAGCTCAAGATGCTTCTGTTTTGTGGCTCATTAAAATTTATGACTGAAGTTTTTTTTTGTTGTTCTAGCTGTTTTTTTGTTGTTGTTTTTGTTTTTTGTTTTGTTTTGTCTTGTTTTGTAACAGTTCTTCCCCTCTGTGAATTAAAAGCTTGTTCACTTTTTAATCTGGTGCCAAATGAGGATAAATGGCACAGCAGGGATTTTTTTTTTTCGTGACATCCAAATAAGCAACAGCTCAACAAGATTTACAAGCTCCAGTGAAGAAACGGCAAAAATACTTTTCACCATTGAGACGCCACAGCATGAAAACGCACGCACACACACACACACACACACACACACACACACACACACACACACACACACACACACACACTGGACTGGATGTCTCATGCTGTAGGTGTTGCCATTCCATAACTGCTTTAACTGCTGCCAGAAGCTAAACCCCCCTGATCCTGGAGCAGGCCTGATCTTGGAACACTTAACGAGACAATAACAAGCAACCCTGAAATAAAAGATGCAGAGAAAGTGGCGGGGCAGAGGATAGACGGAATAAAGACCGGAAAACAAAAGGGTTATAAGAAACAGATTGCTAAGCATAAACACCAATCAGTTGACAGGAGCAGAAACAGGAAATTGGATTCCCAGGAGCTGGAAAATGCATCCACCAGAGAAAAATGAGCACCAATGGCTCATTGTAGTTCTCAGCTGGATTTAAAAGGACGTGTGTGGAACAAAGGGCTAATGAAATATTGGAGGAAATAAAGGCTGGAAGAAAGAGGAGAGAGAGAGGAAGAACCAACAGAAATGGTAAATGGACCATTTTCAATGTACTTCACATGATCAGTCATGAGCAACTTCAGGGTCAATACTTTGCCCAAGAACACTTTGGGACAGTACTTCCAACCATGGGGGTTCAGAGAAAACTAGAACTGCTGAAAAACTGCAGGGTGTGTTGTGCTGGTCTACAGATACAAGTTTGAGTGGGAGCATCTTACTGACAGAAAATTCAGTCAACATTCCGTTTCCTTTTGAAAGGCGCTGTGAGTCAGATGTCGGATCTTTGTCTCCTCAACCGCAGCAATCTGTCTTGGATTATATCGGAGAAATCCGAAGAAAATCACTCTGATCAGTTAATTTCTTCTTTCTTTTCTTCCCACTGTTTACAATAACTGCGCCTCAGAGAATCGTGCTATCTAGCAGTGAGAGACGAGGAGTGTCTGTTGAATTCACCACCTTCCATCCACACCACTAATGTGTTCACGTTTGGTTCGGACTGTCTTGGAACTTATAATTGGTGGCTGTAGTTGTTTGGGGACAGATGGATGGACAAATGGATATAAAGACAATGCAACATACTTTGTGCAATAGCTGAAAATGTTACTCTCCATCAGCAGTGAGAGGAGATACTCCTAAAAGTCATTCATTAAATTGGTAACACAACCTAAACCATAGCTAATACTTCTCATGCACTTGCGGCTGTTGTGTTATGTGGACAATTCTAATGGGAATGCTTCTATATCTATCATTTTTTTACAAACTTGCTCTTGTTGTCCATCTTGCTAAGACTTGTATGAAACATTTACGCCACTCTTCTGGTCGACTGAATTCGTTCAGGTTAACATGGAGACTGGAAACTGTCCTGGGAGGCAGAAAAAAAAAAGCATAAAACAGCCTCTTTATGTTATGAGCTGACTCTTTCGGTATAGGAGATCCTCTCTGGAGCCTAATTATCTCATCTTGTCATCACTTGAGGTTTTCCATGAAAAAAACCACATGTTTTGGTTTACGTTTCAATTCACACCGGCTATACAAACATCCGCCTCTGCTGTTCTAACATAAAGTAATCAGAGTACAAAAGTCCACAGTGCCCAGACTACATGTGATTTGAAATATGTTTTGGGATATAGGGAACCGATCAAACTGTCTTTAACACTTTTTAAAGCCAGCTGTGCTTCTGCCTTGAAGGGTTTGCTGTTACAATG
Organism: Salarias fasciatus; assembly: GCF_902148845.1. Taxonomy (NCBI): domain Eukaryota; kingdom Metazoa; phylum Chordata; class Actinopteri; order Blenniiformes; family Blenniidae; genus Salarias; species Salarias fasciatus. The sequence continues at coordinate 14,722,217 of NC_043760.1, forward strand.
ATCAAGATTATTGTGTTTCTATGTGCTGCTGCTGACCACAGGCAGCTCAGACACTGATTCTTGCGTGTGCCATGTATGAGAGGACCCAAAATATGCTTGTAGTGTTGAAAAGACTGGCTGATTTTCTTCCTACAGCAAACTGATCAACTATTTTCTGATGACATGGTCCTTCTGAGTCTTCTTAGGGTCTTAAATTAGATCATATTGAGGATTTGCCTCCTTTCATTAACTGGTGTGATGACAATTTGTTTTCATCCTAGTGTGTCAAAAACTAAGATTGATTATTGACTTCAGGCTAAATAAAAAATGACCCTCTAAAAGCAAGCACCATCCTCAGTGAAGAATTTTGAATCCTCCAGATACATTGGCACTGTTTTATTCATAAGTCAAATTCAAAAAAAATATTGAAATGGTTGTCAAAAGAAACCAACAAAGAATTTATCTAATGCAAAAGCTGTGTTCCTTTAATGCCCGATCCTGTTTCTTTTGTCTCCAACTCAAAACATTTGAATGTCTCCTTATCTACTGGATCAATGTGTTTGTGAAGGAGAAAAACAGCTGAAAACACTATTGCTAAAATGCATTCAAGGACCGCAGTGTTCAGCAAAAGAATTCGGGCACAATCTGGGAGAAAAAAGCCGCAGGGAAAGCAAAATTAATTTTTCTTCAACCAGTCTGAATTATTTTGCGAACATGCACCCTGTAGACAAACTACTGCATTCAGTCCTTTATTCCTTCCCTTATTAGACTGGAATTCTTTTTAAGATTTCCTACATGTGTTAATTTGTTGATTGTTTGTTCACATGTGGAAAATCTGCTCATTTAAAAATTTGGGGATGAATAACATCGTGTGACCTGAAATGAACTGACCTGATTGGCCTGGGTAATGTGGACAGCACCTGGCAGCATCTTTATATTTCTGCTGTAAAAGCACAGTATGTGAAAACCAGTCTTTGGAGCCGATGCTTTTATAATAAAATCTCCATCTGACAGAATCTCCACTCAACCCCTTGTCTCCTCCTCGTCTCTGTTCCCTCCGTACGTCTCATCTGTCCTGTGGGAGTCATTGAGATCTCGGTGTCGCTGGGACGTGAATGTAACACTCTGGACGACAAGCCCAGCCTCTGTGATCAATGGCGTCAGTGTGTTTCCCGCTGAATCACCTGAAACGTGGAGCCGTCCGGCCGCTCACCCTCAGATGAGTCACTGCATTCCCCGAGAAACAGTCACCGCATATCACACAGTGAAAAACGACAAATACCGAACCGCCCACTGACTGCCTGGACATCAAACACAATGCTCAAAAACAAGTGTTTTAAATGTTCGGTGTGGCTCGTGAAAATGCATTTTTCCAGTTAAACATTTTTGGGTGAGATTAAAGGCGAACCTATAAAAACAAAAGTACAATAACACAACATAAAAACCCATGTTTGACAATGAAACTGGATCTGGCTTCAAGCTAAAAGTGGACTCATGGATCTCATGTGTGACAATACAGCTTGTCTACTTGTTATTCGGAGGGTACAGTGGAGGTATAGGGGGGCACAGGTGTAGCAGGTGATGGAGATCAGAGTTTGAGAAGGATCTGCCTTGAAGACCAGACCTCACAGCTGCCCCCTAGAGGACAGGAGGAACAAGTCAGAGGCTAGCATGAGGCCAAACGGACAGGAGTCGCAGTGTTTTGGGGGCAATGAAAAATAATTTCCTCCCAAAGACGGGGCCCCTGAGGGGGGATCTGGGGATCTGGCTTTGGCCCGAAGACGAGGAGCGTGAGCCATACAGAAGGAATTCCAAGGCGGGGTGAGCGAGAACGTCAGAGGGAAATGTCAAAGACAGACGGCGGCGTCGGGCTGCTGCACCCCGGACCTGTTTATTCTACGCCTGATTAAACGGCGCAGTGAAGGAACTCGGCCTCCGGAGCGGAGCGTGAGTCAAACAGCAGGCATGGAGTTTCTAATGTACCGTGCAGACGTCTCACTTCTGCCGTGTTAATGAAGGAGGGCTGAAAGCTGAAGTGCAAAGGTCACTCAGGAGTGTACACAGGTCAGGTGATACAGCAAGTAGTTCACACAATCATGATATTAACCTTTACTCTTGATCTTTACTATAGATGAAGGTTGATTGCTGATCATTCTTGGCTCTCTGTGACACTCCCTCCCTCTTCAGAGAAGCTCTCCACTCACATTAACTTTTTGAGCTTAATTATTACATGGAAAAATTCGCAAATGATTAAAGTGAATGGAAAAAGAGCAGAGGTGGCAAATTTTCAGTGTAAACACACTCCGATTGATCTACAGCCCGATATCGGTTTACGTTGTGGTGATTGGGGACTCGTGTACTGCTTCTGTACTGCTGGACATCAATGATCAGCTCAGCGCCAGGCGGCGGATGATGATCAGCTAATCAAAGGTAATTTCAGAGCTATGCTTGAATCAACGCTACACTTCATTGGATTTACAAATTGAGATAAATACAGACAAAAATCAAAAGATGGAGGTACTTTTCACAACAAACACAGCATAAAAGTGATTGTTATTGATGAGACACTCAATGTGTCCACAGCTTGGACGCAGTTTTAGCTTCTAGTTTGAAGCCAGTCCAATTACCCACAATCCGTTTCTGTGATTCGATAAATTGTTCGCACTGAAGGCACTGTTTCTTGTCTCGCACATAGGTTTCAAATGTCACATGCTATATAACTTTGTACTTAATGAAGACCAACCTCGAGTTCAAGCAACAAGAGCAAAATTCCCAGTTGTCCAAAATTAGACTAAGTGACTTTGACAGATTCCATCGGCTACAATTACATCTCTTCCTGGTATTCTCTTCTTGTCTAATCATCTGAAGATGCAAAGTTTGGAAAATAGGCCAGGATGGAAAGTCCTTGTCCTTTTGAATGTCAGTTCCTGTATATAATTAGGAATATTTTTGCAGGGCATCTTTAAGGTCCATACTATCAGCTGCAAACCCCACTGTTACAATCTCATAATCATCACTGCTTTAGCATAGGAAGGCGGGTTTAAGATATTCCCAGTGCATTAAACATGCATTATTAGTTCACTATCCACTCTAAATATTTTCTGACGCAGTGACAAGAAGTAGTGAAATCCAGAGAGGTCAGGACCTTGACAGAAGCCACCGCTCCCGATGTGCTCATGTATGAAGTTTTCCACTTTCCCAGGCACTTGTTTAAAAGGCCCAGACTTCAAAGAGCACTTGAGAAGGTGGAGATATCTACACCAGCCCCACATCAGACAGGAGGAGAACGCAGCAATGTGGTTTGTATTATTTGATAAGCATCCCATATTCTCAGAGGTATTTTAATGACCCGCGGCGAGCGTTTTCATGGCTCTGGCGCTAACTCTCCGACGACGTTCGGCGAGCACGGACGTGAAGAGCCCTCGACTGAAGCTTTACTGCACGAAGACGCCCAGCCTGCTCCCGGCGTTCGACGGCGAGAAGACGATCGGCTTCCCCCTCTCTCCCAGACCACTGGTATTCATTATGTATCTTCTTTTTCCATCTGTCCGTTTATTTTTCGCTGTCTGGAGATGTCAGGGCGAGCGTGTGTTCTTCCCTTGCCGTGACCGTACGAGTGTGTACCGATGGCCGTCAGGAGGGACAGATTGTGTATTGTTTTAGGCCGTGTGGCATGCCAGCTGTCACGGACGGCCTTGGCCAGGGTTTTCTTCGGGCCTCTGTGTGTTTGAGTCCTTGCAAGTGCAATCTGTGAGGTCTCCGGCAGCTACGTCAAACTCCACACTGATAAGTTTAAAGCGAAAACAGGAGCCCCTCGCCGCTGAGTGCTTCTCACAACAGCAAGGTAAAGATTCATCTGAGGCCCGTCGACTGACGGCCACCCAGGCAGCACCCGACGAGTGAGGCGAGAAAAACCTTATCTCACAGACGTCACCAGTTGTTACACAATGCGGAATAATTCCCGTATTGATCACCAAATTTTGGTCAAGAAAGTAACATTCCTGACTTTATTGTTACCAGACATGTTCTGTGGACTGCAAGAAATCCAAGGATGAAGTGAAGAGATCTGGAACAACATCCAACAGATTCATCATCTCATAGTACTACCATGGCATGTTAACTTCTACCAGAGTCACCGCGCAAATATGCAGTGGTACAAATCCAATATAACCAGAAAAAAATTAGAATGAAGTGAACTTCTTCACCCATTTGCAATTAATGGAGCGCCGGAGGTTCAGAACTCAAGGTTTATTCCCGTCACCACTGCCTGAGCTGCTCTTTGTGGTTTCCTCAAACATCACCTCTTGAATAGTCCATGAGTCTATTGCTTGTTACTTTTGTTTTATCCAGCTTTAAATTAATGTTTTGCTTCAACTAATTAATTAATCATATGTTATTATTTCCCTTTGGGAAATTGCTTTATCTGCATTTAGCCATCCTGTTACAAGGATGCAGTGGGTCAAGGGTCATGCTCAGGGACCTACAGTGGTGACCTGTCCGCTGTGGGACACACACTCGACCACCACTTTACACAAGCTGTCTTTTGCTGTCTCTACCTTGACAATTCATCATGGATTTCTTTCTGCTTCTTCTTACTGTCAGTCTGTCATGAATCAGTTTCTTTCTTAAGAATCGGTATCATATTTTACAGCTAGATGACTGAATCTCTCTCAAAACAATAAAACTCGGATTCTGCTAAAGGACGTGAGAGGCACATTCTTTTCAAATGTGTTAAAAACTGGCACAATTATGAGTGTTTTCATTCCACATCGCACTGTAACATAACCCATACATGCCAGAAATTCCACATTCATGAAGGAAAATGAACTGAATTGATGTGTTGTTTTAAAATAAGATTTGCAAAATAACAATTCTGTGTGATCCTTTAGTAGATCCTTACCACCTGCAAGCAGGCGTTACTGTGCATAAATCTTTAGCTGACATGACCAGGGTTAGTGGGAGCACAATCAGAAAAACTGACCCTCGCCAAAGTAATGAAGAGTGTGTTATTGTAAAACCTGCCATGCAGATTCGGACCTGCTTAAAGCATCTTTTTTTTTTTTTTTTTTTTCACATTTGCATGATCTTTTCAAATGAAAGTAGAAAACTTTTGCTGTGTGTTGGGTATCCGTTCAGGCAACAACAATGCATGAAGCCACTGAAAATACAACCTTTTCAAATTAAGTGAGCTCTCTGGAAAGCTGCAGAGCTCCTCATTAGATAAATGCTGTAAAGTCTGCTGCTTATCAGAACGCAGCCTCTCGCGTTCGTATCTCCTAAAAGTCAGTTTAAGTTTGATTGTCTACTGAACTGTTTTGTGAGCAATAAGGTCCTTCGGACAATATTCACTCAGCTATTCACTTTGAGGCCTCGGTGTTGGGTTTGTCTTCTACTCTCAGGGAAACGCTGTTATCAGCAGTTACTTTTATTCTCATTAATGTTGTTTCTTAATGGCAGTGGTCATATTCAACCTGTATTGGAACGTGGGTTGCTTGTTTGACACCCATGACTTGATGGTCATCTAGGTTGCAGTTTTTGGATGAAACCTTTCACCCTCCCATCATCATATAGCTGCATTGTTTTGCCTTCATCAAGCTGTACCACAAAAGAGAAGACTCACCCTTTTTTTTTTTTTTTTTTTTTTGGGGGGGGGGTGGGGGTTGGAGTTCAGCCTCATTTACCGACATCAGAGTTTGTTTGTGTGGATGACTTATGGACTGACTCTCCTGCTATGTTCCTTGTGGCGATCACAGACGCCCGTACAGCGGCCGGGAGGCTTCCACCTCACCGTCACACAGCGACTCTTTGTTTCAGAGAAACTTCCAGGAGGCAACTCTTTACATAGCAAACAGCCCGATCTCCCAACAACCCCAGTTTACCCCCGCTAACTGTAAACCTGCCAATCCCCACGGACCCCCATGGCATCCCGACAGAGTCAAACAAAAAGATTCCTGGAGCTAAACATCAGGCTTTGGCTGTTGGGTCTGGGATATGTATTTCTCACTCTTGTTCATAGTGTGTATATTTTTCTGAGAATCTGCGTTTTCCTCTCCTCGAGGGAACTGCAAAGCCGGGGGAGCGGGAGGGATGCTCGTCATGTTGTGGTTTTTTATGCAAAATCGGGATTTTCTTTGATGTGTTTGGAAACAGACTGTGCAGCCCAAGTGCCAGTGCCCAACCCGAACCACTCCGCTGGTTTGATTTTGCCCAACGTCTGTCCGTGATTTCCCTTCCTTTTTTCTTTCATGTCTAAGAAAATGTGTTGTGGATTCCTAAGCTGTAACATGTTGTAAATTGAGTGTAAAATGACAGAACCATGTGAATTACGAGGATCGATGAATCATGACATAAATATGCAGTCCGTGCAGAAAGCAGAGCTGGCTTGCTCTGTTTTTATTTGATTTTTTTTTGTTGTTGTTTGTACAACAGAAATCTCAATGCCAGATTAGGAGAAATGAAACAATACTGTTGCTCTTTCTCCATTTATCACGTCATTTGAGATTCATATGATCAGCGTATTTATGCAATGCAATAAGAAGCAATGTGATTTTGTTGATCCTACTTCACAAAGATAAACAAGAAGCTGTCAGGTGCCATGAAGCCATTCAGCTGTTTATTGGCACTAATTGTCTCCCTGCCTCAGTTAACTGGACTCAGTCTGGACTCTGTTTTAGCTTCAGTTACTTCAACATCAATGCGTTTAGATCAGGAGAGGTGAGAAGTCAAGTTAAAGGTGATTTGAATCTAATTCATTATGTTGGGAGGAAGATAAGAGCAAGAAACTGCTTGTTAGTTGTGCTTTTCTTACATATAAGTGTTGAACTCTGCACAGTGGTGCAGTGGTAGGAACGTCAAGCTTTGAGTTTATTGGTGCGTGGGTCTTTGCAGTGGAAGTACACACCCTGTAAATGGTGCATGTGGGGGAAGAACTGTGACAAAAAGTTAAAATACCCTCAATTAATGTAATTTACATTGCAGGATATCTTTGACATAAATCCCACCCGCGTGTCGATATAGACATGCAAAGTGCAAGATTGTGACAGAAACAGCAAGTCCGCACGATAGCAGTTTAACGCGCACTGACATTAGATCATTACTGGAACGTCAGGCACCCATTTTTTTAATCCATCAGAACATTTTCACTGGTCTGTTTTATCGTTCTGTCTCCCAGAAAACCCTGAGTAATTGTGTGAAGTATAAAATAAGACTTTGAAGGCAGCATCACCGGGCTGAGTAATGGATCGGAACTGACACGACCGTTTGATCGTGCGCGCACAGAGAGAATGGGCGCTATCAGCACGCGGACGAGCGAAAGACATGAAAAAGCTGGAATCGAAGTGCAGGATATCAATCATACAGCAGCTGACGGTGCCGATGACCCTCTCCATGAGTTACAGAGTTCAGGGCCAAGCCTCTCTCCCCCTCCGATCCTCTATCCTTTTCTTTCATCCCTTCTTTCCCTCGCAGCGCATCGCCCTGTCTGTCTTGTCTTTGACTTTCTTTGTTTTATGCAAAAGTCGGCGTGTCCAGAAGGAACAGATTTGCAGCGCCGCTTTGATCCCGTTGTTATGATTCTTTTATTTGCCTCAGCCACATCCTTCTTTCTGCTGCAGTCGCTCGACAAGATGCTTTGAATTAGGCCCGAGGATGGGATGGTAGAGCAGGAGAGGATGTGGGGAGGGAGAGAGTGATCCTCACATCCAGTCCTGGAGGTCTGCGATGCAAATCGGTTTGGAGAGACGAGGGATGGGATTCAGTGGGAGTCCAAACGTCTTCTAACATTTGTTCAGATTTTAGCTTTAAGTGTTAGTTGAACTTGAGTTTTGTTGAAACCATGTGGCGTGTCGTTGAGCTTTGTTTTCCCTTAAATCTGATGACTGCAGCGACTGGCTTATTGGATCTTTGTTGTAACGGCAACAACAGTTTTACTTGCGGTTAAGATTGTGAAACCGCTCAAGCCTTGGCAGCGATGCCACGTCGGTCAGGTTTAGGTAACAATCATGTTTCGAATTGAAATGATTGTCTTTTGTCCTAATTCACTTCACAAACCTTTGTTGAATAAATGACACCGATTTAAAAAAGGAGTTCCAGTCCTAACTTTGTTTTTATACAGAGACCGAGGAGCAGCGTTCTGGTTAGTCCTGTCACCCTTTAAGCTCTGTCATCTCTGTTTCTCCAACTTACAGCTGCATCACAGCCACACAAGGCAGACCAAGACCACAGTTGACCACTGTAGTTTTCCCGTGTAAAGATTTAAGTGGAGCGATTAACACTTCAAATAGGGATTAAACCAAAAATGACAAGTCAGGTGAGTTTAAAAATCTATTTCGCCTGAGATCATGAGACTTATTCCATGTACTTGGCTTGTGGAACACCGACGGTATTATCTTAGCATTAATATCTCCTCCACACACAGCTTGATTCAGTCGACGTCTTCCCATCGGATGCAGATGTAACATAAACATGAATTCATGAGCATGTCGGTTTTAAAATGATCTGAGGTTTTAGTACTGAAGATCGTACTGTGTGGAGACTCAAGCATCGAGGTCTGACTGGAAGCTCAGCTATCAATATGCTATATGCACATTCCTTCTCACCTATGCAAAGGACTTTGAGCAAAAATATTAAAATAGTAAAAGAAGACTTGAACAGGCTTGAATCTACTGGAGCGTGGGGTTTATGACCTTTAAAATGGGCCTTTTGTCAGTGGTGTAACTAATGCAGTCTATTTAACGGCACAATCTTTTCCCACATCTTCCCAAACAGACCATTTCACCGAGTTATCCGGGCTTACTCCTGTTACCATCATGACACCATGAATGTGATGTGGGACACTCGTTTCTGGTATTAAATGGAAAATGGACTATCGACCTGACTTTCACCAGCTTCACTATGGTAAATCACTTTGGATTTGTGTTCTCCACGGACACTTCCAACAGATGGATGGAGTGAAATATGAGGATCAAACCACCATCATCGGAACTGGTAAACGACCTGGTCGACCAGCTGAGCCGCGGCCTCAGTCTGGGCAGATGTGGCCAATAGGATTTTGTCTGTAATGGAACGGTCGAAGACCTGCACCAACCGTTCTTTTTAGCGTTGGTTCACTAAAGGCTGTCAGCCAGCGTTTTTGCTGCGACCTAATTTTATATTCTGCTCACCATTGGGGTATTTTTTTGTCATCTACAGTAGTTGTGCATGTATTTGTCCAGGGTCTTATGTGTTCATTTCTTGCTGAATATGTGCTTGATACATAGTATGGGCTAATAACATAAATTAGATCAATTACAGGACATGGCTGTGTCTCCGCTTCGATTCACCTGCAGTGTGTTGAACTCCTCATGAGGCTCTTGGTTCACGACGCTGTGTAAATCTGTGGTCTGTGAATTCTTTGAGTTTGGCCGATGTGATTTATATTGGTTTGGTTTGGACTGACATATGTTTGCTTTGCTGAAACGGTAAAACCGTGAGATAAATGACTGCTAAAAAAGTACAGTGAAGCCTTTTTCTGCAGAGATTTACAGAAAAGCTGCAAATATTCTGTAATTAAGAAACATGTTGTGAATCAGTATCATGTGTGGATTGTCTGTGAGAAGCCACAGACTCCCTGTGAGCATATCTCTCAGCGCGGATCGCCTCGGGGTCATTAAATTAGCTCATACACTGGAACTGTGGTGGAAGTGAAGCAGTTTTCTGATTTTTGTCTTTGGTGATCTAGTCTGGGATGGACAGCTTTCATCAACAAGCCACAGTAAGATGAGGGTTTACAGCCAAGCGCTGATTAAGGCTTTGCCATGCGATGTGGCGTCGGCTTTTTTTTTTGTTTTGTTTATGGCTATGATTGTGACAAACAATAACATTTTTCATGGGGTTGTTGTGTGTTTTTGCCTGTAAAAATCAACACAACCAACTCTACTACATGTAATCACGATAACAGCGTAATTTTGAGTTAGAGAAGACAGTAAACTATAATAACAGTTGAATGTGTCAGCTTGTCTCAGTCCAACTGAATTGTCAGTTTTTTATCACGTCCATAAATTATAGTCTTTCTCCTTAATGTGCTTTTTTTCCACTACCATTCCTATATATGGATGTGAGATGTTTTAAATGTACATTCTGCCTCAAGCTGCCCCAAAACTTTCCCCACATTAGACTTTTACTGCTGGTCTGAGCCACTGTAACAAATGAAAATGAAAATGGATACAAGCGTGACATTGCTCACAATGGATGAAGTGAACTGTGGGTTCAGCCTTCAGTAGAGATGCTGCTATTATTGTGATGAGAGGCATTTACTCAGCTTCACTTATACTTTCAGATTTTATATTTTCTGTGTCGTACCTCAAATTCTGATCATCTAACATCAGTGAAACAACCGATCGTTTTTCCATTTCCATTTCAGAACACTTTCAAGTTTACATGGCGACATTTTTAAAACAGTGTCCGTTTACACGGAAACAGCAGAAATCCCAGTAACGAGGCCGTTTCTGTGCTGTTGGTTGATGTAATGAAAGCACACACAAATGCAAACAGAGAAATATACACTAAAAACATTAACAATCTAGAGTGCAAGAACATTCGTATTGACAAAAAACCAAGCTGGATCACTACTCCAGGCGACAACTGTAAAACTACCAAGTAATGTTAGGATATAGACAGGGAGTCATGACACTCCGGCGGCTGCCATTGTTATTGTCCATCTGCTTATTCATGTGCAGAACTATTGTATTTACTAGTGTCTGTTTAGTTCACAGTAGCACCCTGGGAGCTATTTTGAGACCCCCAAACACAATTAAAGTTCTGTACTTTAACTTTGAAAGGTTGTTGTGTAAACAAGTCCTTCAGCAAATCAGCTCCTGTGTCTCTACATTGTATTTGTCTAAACTAAATGAACCACTAGAGGGAGCTGCACTGTAAGATTTCAGTACAGGATGTAAAATGATCTAAACAACACCTATTCTATTAAAACAAGCTTTGAATTGTGAACTACTCATTGAATTATGCCCTAACAATATCAATCACGAGGCAAACCGAAGTCACAAAAACGCACGGCCTCATTTCACCATGAACTTTCAAACGCACAAAAAAAATTACAGAAATATACACACATACATATTCAGCGAACGTGATCTCACCGAATCTCAGCGGTGGCACGAGTAAGTGGAGGAGAGAAGAGGAAGTGCGCATGAGCTCAAACCTGAGCCCACATGTGGGACACATTTCACAGAGTAAACACACAAGTACATGCATGCACACATGCATATGCTTGGCAGCACTACTGTCCATCAAACAGGACAAAAAAAAAGATCCGCCCACATGTGTATGCACGAACCAAAACACATACATTACAGTTATACATACAAACAACCTGTTTAGGCACAGATGGACACATATAGCTGTGTATACACTCTCTGTATACACACCAGAACCGATACCCTTCATATTTCTGTGTGAGGGGACGTACGCGTGGTTTTGGGTTATCAGCAGCTCCGTGCGCGCACGCAAACCCCACCAGACGCTTTCATGGTGGAAATGTGGCCATAGGATGTGAGCTGTGATAAATAAAACAGGATCAGAATGTGAAATGTTTATGTGGTGTGTTAGAAAAAAGAAACCAGAGCAGGCCTGTTTTCTGCCTCCCTCTGCCAGCAGAGACCAAACGGAATCCACAAAAACAATCAGCAGCGACACACTGCGAGGAGGGCTGATTAACACACACACACATACACACACATGCATGCACACTACCTGTGACCAGCTCCAGTTTCTTTTTAATTAAAAAAAAAATAAGAATAATCAAGGAATTGACTGAACTGATTCAAATACAAAGACTGAGAAAGAGTAATTGACATAATAATGAAATAGAAAATATGACATTAATATTAATAATTATGTGGTGTTACAAATGTAACAGGTGTGAGGGTGACAGGATGTTTTACATGCGTGTGTTTTTTTCCCCTGTTTGTGTTTTTTTCTTCTTGTGTGCCTTTCTTTCTGCTCAGTGCTTTGTGATTCCCCGTCGTGGTTTTGCCCTTCAGGGCCACCATACTGTATGCAGAGGCTTGCTCAAACTTTCAGAAAAAGCTACCAGTAATTCAACGTATCATGTATATTTAATGTGGGGATTAACAGTCATTGACACACAGGACATCCAGCATTCAAATAAAAAGATATATATATATATATACATATATTAATGCTCATATATTAATGGTGGAGAGTCTTATTACAAGAAGAAGGGAAAAATCCTCAACTTCTCACTGACAAAGCACCGTATGAGGTTTATATTTTGGGAATCAGCTGATTTAAGAAAATAAGCGGACCACATCTGGCTTGCTGTGTATCTGCACAGCTGGAGGGAAAAGCTGGATTTTAGCCGTCCAGCCATGCTGGTTGCAGACATTTTACTGATTTATCTTCCGTCTTTAGCAGACGAACGGGCCAACAAAAGAGAATTTCTACTATGACTTCTCAAAACTCTTTTTTACATTAAAATGCTTCTTAATTCATGAGCCAGAAATGCAATTAGATTCTTCATCAGGAAAAAGTCTCAGATCTTTTTTTAAAGTTGTTTCTGTGCTCACATTTCTCTGAATGTTTCGCAACATGCAGGAACCTGGGAAATAAAATCTTTCTCTGACATTCCTCTGCGATTGTGAAAAAATCCTGCAGAAAAAATTATTTAAAACATGCAAATTTATAGATACAATCCTGAACATAATGACAGAGCACATCTCTGATGTAATATCACGTTGTTCTTTGTGCATTCTCACTGTGTTGTCTTAAATTAAATGGCGGCTCCTCCGTATTTTTAGCGGCGACCACCTGTCCACCTGTCACGGCCTCCGCCGGGCTCCAGCAGGCCGCAGGACTCTCCCACAGAGCGGGCGTGCCAGTGGGTGAGAAAATCAAAGAGGAGGCCTCCGCTGCGGCCGGCAGAGCGTCCTTTAGTTCCTCCTCCAGTGGGCTGATTAAAGGGGCGGCCTGTGCTAAATGGCTGCCTTGCTCGCCGACCACAGCAGAGCGCACAGATAACTCTGGAGGGGACGTCTAAACTTATCTCTTCAGTTTTGGGATCAGTGTTCAGAAGGATTTTCCTTCTAAAGTCACACATGAGTCACAATAAAGTGACGATATGCAATAAATATTGAAATATGTTGGTCTTGTTTTTCTGTTGATGATATTTTATTCCCACAAATCAAAGGTCAGGGAATTTTTTACTGTCATTATTATTCTTATTAGGAAAAGTGAATCATTTCTCAATCATATTGTTCATTAATGTAACCTTCTGCTGGAATTCTTTTAATTCCTTTAACAAAATGATTTCCTGGCACGATCACATTGTATTCAGTGCAAACACTTTGTGCCTGTTCAATATTCATCACTTTTTTTTAGATTTCATGAAACAATGTATAAGTAAGTTATTTTCTAATAAATCAATTATGAGTGATAAATAATAATTACAGGTGCAAAATACTAAATAAGAATAATTGATTGTCTGGTCAATAATTAAACTAAAAAGTGTGAAACATTTTGAAATATTAATACATGTTAGGGCCTCTGCAACTGATAAGTTAAAACACTAAAGAGTAGATCTAAAAGACAGGTTAAGAAAAGATTGTTCAGATTGTGTGTAATACCAATAAATTTCTCTAAATTAAACAAAGAACCCAAAATATAAAATTCTCTGCTGATTTCTTTTTAATGCACCTGCATTACTAAAAAGAAAAACCTTCCATTAACTGGTGAAATCCTGTTCAAACCTTTTCCAAAAGTTATATTTATTGAAAAAATCACTGCTTTCTGTCGTTTAGCCTCAGTTTGAATGTTCGGCCTTCTGTTTAACAGTCAAAGTCAAAAGGCAGCTTTAATCAAAGTTAATGAACTGACCCTTTAATTTAACAAAACACAGGTCTGTTTTTTACACTGTAATAGTTGGAAAATGTTAATTTTGCACGTCCAGATTTCTCAGTAAAAGAAATTAAACTTAAGACACTGTCTGTGTGGTGATTTCCAAAACTTGTTAATTTCAAACTATTCAGATTTTCAGAATTGGAATAGAATAACTTTATTGTCATTATCAGCTGCATTTAAATGACATTACAGGTGCTGATCTCTTTGTGCATCAATATAGAAAGTGGAAAAATTGTAGACATAATATAAAGACATAACGTTAAAGCAGGATTGCATGGGTCGTGATCAAAACACTAAAGTTCAGTTCAATGGTGATTTAATGATCTGACTGTTCATAGATTAAAACGTGTTGGATTCATCAGTCTATAGCGGTTTCCTGACAGATGAGCTAAAAGTCTCTGAGGTGAAACCTTCACTGCACTATGGTGCAAAAAAGAGTTTATAGAAACTGAAATGGAGTCACTCTCATCATAATACTGCACACACACACACACACACGCACATCGTGCGCAGTGGGACTCTTGAAAAAGCTTAGAAAACCAAAGGAGCCGCACACTCCTCCTGGAATTCACTGAGGACAGGATGTTGGCTTCACGGTCACGCAATGCTGCACTCATCTCCTCATTCCCACCACACATTATATCGTCATGCATCTGCATCAAGCGCCCATCTGATCGCTGCCAGAACGGATCAAGACCTTATTATTGCAATCAGAACTTCAAGTGTGTCTAATAATAAGTTCATTGTGGAGCCGTGGCAGGTTTGACATAATCAGAACCACAGCGCTGATTCTGTTTTCAAGAGCATTTTTTTTGTGCGACTGTGAGTTCTGTTTAGAGTGTTTCTCATCTGTGACTGTGTGCTTTTCATCCGTGTCTGTGAATTACTTTTGGGAAAACAAGAATAGCCTCAGACTAAATGCTGATTCACTCTGTATGATATTGGGAGGAAAGAAGACAAAAGGAGAAAAAAGGCCATTGCCGAAAGCTCAGATCAGTGACGAATGGACGAGAAAGCAGGCTGAGATCAGACAGTCAGACTGGTGTTAATGAGCTGCCGCCTCAGAAAGTCACCGGTTGAGGAAATTCCCGCTTCCAAGTTGGTCAACGGTCAAGTTTCATCAAGTCAGGCCCAAAAAAACATCTTCAGATGAGTGAGAAACTACAGTCATTTCCCTCACAAACAAACATAAACTAACACAACACAAGGCTTGTATGGTCAGTGTCATCGACACAATTTGGTTCTACTTTAAAAGAAGTGTTGAAGATTTTTGTTCTGTAACAAAAAAAAAGTCATTTGACTAAAACCAGATTTTCTTTTATTTCAGCACTAGCAGGAATCATCATAATCCTCTCTGTAAAGGTTTTTTTTTCTTCTTTTTTCTCTCTCTCTGACTCCTCTGGGTCTTTGTCGCAGGTCTGGGAAGCTGCTTGTCAGAGGAGGAAATGGTTGATTTGATGTGCTTCACAGCGGCCGATCGCAGCTGAACCTGCAGCACGGACGGAAACAAGCAGGCAGAGACTGAACGCAGCCCGATATTCAAGTAGCATTTAAGCTCTAACTGTTTTTCTCTTACAAGGATGAATTATACGTCTGTTATCGGTTTGTTATGACAGTCTGCTGCTTGTGGCGCTCTGTCTCTGCCCGATCTTTCCACTGTCATCTAAACTCGCTCAGTGTTGTGGTTATAGAGTCCACAGTTTGACGACATGTTAGGCTTTGGGGCCTTTCTCAATGGAGTTTGCATGTTCTTCCTCTTTGTGGGGAGGTTCATTTGGCTGCTGCTGTGATCGGCTCCAGTGTTCCATGACCTTGAGTCAAATAAACCATCCCAGTATAGAAAATGAAGCGATCTGACATGAAGCAATGATGAAACAACATATGCGTTGAATCGAAGGTGAATAATGTTATTGAGAATATGACTGAATTACAGTACCTGTTGTTATTCCATGTAGATTTGAGCTGTGTGTATTCATCAGCCAGCCTGATAAAACTCAAACTGACACTGACACACCTTACAAATAATCTTTTATCTGATTTTTTATATACAAGTGCAGAATTTTTATAAAAATGCAATACAGTATAGTGAGATTGAAACAAAAAGCGAACCCTATCACAGTGCTGATTAAGATCACTATCTATGAATAAATGAAGGAACTATATTCATCCTGATTATAAAACGATTGTTATTACTCATAAAACAAATCTGAAAACAAGTGGGAAGGAACACAAAAGCATTAAATGACATCACTTTACTATTAGTTTTTGATAAAGATTGTGCTTCAGTTTAATGCTGTACAAAATTAAACTAATTATCTTCTTTTATACAGTAAACAACTATTTCTACTTTAACAGTTATTATTTTATAAATCAGAAAATATGCACAGAAGATTTGAAGAAAAAAATTATCCGTCTTTAAAAGCCCAGTTATTGTGAACCACATGTTTCATCCATGAAATTAGCAAAAACATCCTCATAAAATAAAACAAACATTTTAAAAAATCCCTTATATGTCACATATATGAAAGCCTTTGCTTGAACACGGCCTTCTATGGTGTAGCAGTGGTGAGCACTGTCACTTTATCTCTGTATGTTGGAAAACAATTTCTGACATTTTTGTTCTTGTAAATTGGACAGCAGCAATGATTCCAGCCCAGATATACGGGCCAATACTAAACGTAAAAGACAGTCGCCGTGTCAACACGTGTGCAGCTTACGGCTGGAGTAATTGGAGGTGTCAGATCCTAATTCAGCTTTGCATAGTCAATACAGACATCAGCATCTCTGTACGAGCCAGAAGGGAGAACTGGGTCGACTACATCTGTATTGTTAAAAATGACTGAAAAAAAAAGCTTCCAAGTTATTATGTGAAGTGAAACCAAGCTCAAAGTCAAAATAACACCAAGGATTTATTGACAATTTCTGTAATTTTAAGAGTTGATTCTCTGTTTCTATCCTCAGGACCAAGAATAAGGCTTCACTTACTGTTGCCAAGTTGGATCGCTAACTGTCAACGCTAACACTGCCACGTCCCAGGAGAATGTAGGCTGGGGGCCGTTACACTCTGGAGGCCGCCATTGTTATCATTGTCCATCTACTCACATTTCTAAAAAGTTTTGTTTTCAAAAATTTGCATTTTCCCTACTTCAACAGACACGGAGCTCAAGCGTTTTCTTAAAGCTGCCTTTTCAGTGGCTCTGAGCACTTCTGTCGTGGAAATGGACACTCAAACCACAAGAAAACTTTTCTGTTTTCACTTGAAGATGCTGTCGTGTAAAGAGGGCATAAAACTTCAGTCTTGTCTTGGTTGAGCTGTTGAATGGCGTCAACTAATTTGTTTCCTTTCCTTTACCCTGTGCATTATTGTACAGCAATTGCCTGAAATGAACAAAAAAAAAAAAAAACTGATCCGGGGTCATCAGGAGCTATCGCAGTGAGACCATCTATAAATTTAACAGCAGGAGGCCCAGGACTGACCCCTGGGGTACACCACATTTGATTTAGCAGGAATAGCTGAATATGATGACTGGATGATCGAATGATTGTTTGTGGTCCGAGAAAATGCTGACTCCTGCCTTCACCTCTTTGTACCAAACAAATGAAGCAACCATTCAGTTGGTGGGACACAAAATGTCTCATCTCTCTCTCACACACACACACACCTTTACAGCTAAGATAACTAGCTGTGAAGTGGCTGAAAGTTATTTGTCTTGCACTGAAAATAACACAGCCGCTCAGTCTCAAGCTGAATTTATCTTCTGGTTCTAAAATCTAAAGTTAAAAAGGTGAACAATGGGCCAGAGTTGACATAAGTGTGTATGGTTTCACAAGTCAAATTGCAAGTCACTTCAATGCACAGCAAAGCAGCCATTTGAGCCGGAGGCCAATCCCCAGTGTTCTACGTTCTATTTATGCTTAACCTCAGCATTGTACTATTTAGATCTTCTATTCTGTCAGCCTCAGCCACAAATCCGCAGCGCAGAACGTGCGTCACTGCCAGCTCCCCCACACCAAGACGTCCAGTGATGTTGTTGTCTATCTGACATCGCCTCTCTCGGGGGATGCAGGGCCCCGTTTTCCATGCCCGCAGGTTCCAGCTCTGGTGTGGGATTCCCAAGGCCTCAGGAAAGCACAGTTTAGAACATTCCCACAGTGGTGGCCACCGAATGACTCTCTTCCTCTTCTCCCCTCGTTCACTTTGACTGGGGTTTCTTCTTGCCCATGTTGTTGTCAGCTAGCGGTTTGGGACGCTGCCCACTGGTTGCTGGTTCACTTTGCAAAGGGGAGGAAGAGGAGAGAGAGGAGGAGGAGGGGGAGCAAGCTTCTCACCCACCCCCGCCCCCTACCACAGGCCCACCAACCCCGACCCTCCATGACAGCTCCACAGCTTTGTTCCCGATCCAACACCCCCTCCTCCTACATCCAAGCCACAGGATCGTCTTAGTGGTGGAAAATCCTTCCCATGAGCAGTGCGGGCCAGCGGAAGTAATTAAACATGGGTAGTTTGGTGTAATGGACATTGTCATGCTGCCATTAAGTGATCCCCAGGCTCTTCAACCCAGATACCCGTTTTATCAGCTCAGACCAACAGAAAAAGGCCGTTCTTTCTTAAACCTTACAGCAAAATCCACCTTGGATTATGAACAACCTGATCACTTTTTTGCTTTTGTACATGCAAAAACTCAAAGAACATCAAACAAAAGTTGAATTTATTGGTGGATATTTTACATGTAGTCTCATATAAAGTAATAGTACAGGAGTAGAAATGGCTCAGTACAGCTGGGGTTTGAATCCCTTGACATTGCGACGTACTGAAGCCAGAGCATTGTCTGAAGTTTCTCTGAATAGTGTTTGAGTATTTTTCATAGCAGCCTTTACCAAGCTAGTGCTAAAGCAAGAACATGCACTGTATAGATAAAGTCAATGTACCTTTTAGTAAAGAGAGGTACAGAGGTACCAGCAAGGATCGTGTTCAGTGACATTTAGCCAGCAAGGCTTCAGGAGTTATGTATTTTGGAGAGCATAAAATGTATTTTAAATAAAATGAGCAGGATTTTTCAGTCTTGACCAAAGTCATGGACCAACTGGTATGTCTGAATGACTGATCAGCAAAGCTACATGGCGTTTCTACAAGGTTTTAATAGCTTAACTTTTTAAATTCTGGTATTGATTTCTTGATTAGTCTGCTTGATTCTGCCAATTCCTCATCAAAAGCTGAAGCTGTCTTATGATAACCAGAAAACAATTGTTAAAAAGTGAAATTACAAAAAAACTACAGGGAACCAGTCACTTGGTTTCTTTACCGAATTGTGTCTATACAGTGTTTTCTCTATATCATCACCCAAAAAGATGTGTTTTTTTTTTTTTTTTAAGGGGAGATCTTAAACTTCATGCAAAAAATCACGTAAGACTTTTCCCCTCCAGTTTGTCATTGCTTCTGTGAGACAGACAAACTGGAATACACAACCAAACATCAACCCAGATGAGAAGCAGCTAATGAAGTACAAGACTGAAGTTACAGACTGTGACAGTAATTACAGAAGCAATCACTTCACATCCTTCCTGCCCTCGCCACATTTCACAACTACCGGCTCCTCTGGAAAGCAGTCAAATTAAGACTCATTAAGCCTGTCTGAGGTTTTTCATTAAAGCACACTTTTCTTTATTAGAAAAGATTCCTTCAATATTTCTAACCATGCACTGTTTAATTATATCTATAAAGCTGGGAGAATTCCCTACATGTGCCATACTCCAGCAACGACCCAGAGCTTTATGGAGTGTTGAGACGGCGAGCGCAGCACTTCCGGACGTGCAGCAGGCGCAGCCCACATGTGAGGTGCTACAGTATGACATAAACATTGAAAAATGATCAATATCTTTTTTTTTTGTTGTTGGTTTGACTGATCAGACGAGAGCTGAAATGCTTCTCATTGTGTGAATCACATTGTTGTTGAAGGGTTTGGTTCCTTGGCTGCGTCTGTGTGGAAAATGAGCAGAGTTCATGAGGAGGAGAATACCTGTGTGTGTGTGTCTGTGTGTGTAAACATTCAGTGATGTGGTCACTGGAGGAAACAACCAGCTCCGGAAAGTCTGAGGAGTGAGATCATCCGAATTAAAGCTCAAGGCTGTTACCGGCTGGGAACTCGCCAGGACAAGTGCAACAGCGGAGCCCACCCCTCGAAACAGGAAGGTGGACGCAAAAGTGATGGTGGAGAAACTGCTTCACGAGCTGCAGGTGACTTGAACGAGCTGCTCCTGCTCGTCTCTTTTACACAAACTGGGTTCATTTATGCTCATCAGCACTTTTTATGACGCACGCAAACCCAAAGAATTTTATGTGGAAACACCAAAATCCACGGAAACAGCGTTTAATCCATATCTAAGGGCTGCGGTGGGCGCTGCTTTGAGCGCCGCCCAGCATGCCGAACCCTCCCCTACGGCGAAAGCGGAACACTGCGGCGATATTAGAAGAGGCTGTTGAGGATTTGATTGCAGTTTGCGGTGCAAATAAAACTGAGGAATGAACAACACCATTCAGCTTTTCCAGGCTCCCAGTGATTTTCAGAGGAAATAAACCGTTCGCCGTGTGGCTGCTTCGGTCTGGTGTTCAAACGCTGCTAATGCGTCTCATGATTTGAGGGTTTCATGCCGTAAGCGGTCGCGCAGAAAATGTAATTTCTTGGTGTTTAGCTTTTGGCTTTCAAAAAAACCAAAAGAAGAACCGATCATTGGTCTTTTTTTGCTGTCATTTCTGAAAGAACCTATGCTTGGAAATAATTCAGGACGAACGCTGTCGGGTACTATCCAGAATAAACTCCAACCCAAAGTAAAGTAAAGAGACGATTCTTGCGATGGAAACTCCCCGAGAGGAAGATAGCGGTTCACCAAACTGTCCGGGCTCCCCGTCACTCTGCGAAAGGCCTCGTTCTGCGCCTCTGTGTGTGTTCTGCTAATGAAAGACTCGCTTTAATGAGATCTGAAAGGATGAGGCTCTTGAGGATACACGCTGAGGTCTGCAGCTGAACCCTCGGCGGCCCGCTCAGCCGGGAGAGGACGACAAACAACAGAGAGAGGGAGACGCAGAGAGGGAAAGACGGAAAGGCATACAAAAAGGCAGGGATGACTGGAGAAAAGACAAACGAGAGGCGAGAAGAAAGGAGGGAGGGAGACGCTGAACATCTCTGCCATGCTTGAAAGGAAGACAGTGCCATCTAGAGACCTCAACCGACAGTTGTACACAGCTGAAGAACCAGCTTGTTCACATCTTCAACCAGACTCAAAGAAAATGTACACCACTGTCCAAAGCTCTTTTCAGAAAACATCAGACTTCATCTTCTCAGGTCTTTGCCAGATTTGGGGAGGGGCTGAGGCCCCTCGTCTCCCTCTGCTGCCGTGCTCCTGCTGCGTCTCACTCAGGGTTCCCAGGCTGTGCGTTTTCCTGTGGGCCAGCTTTGCTTTCACTGAAATGTGGTTTCCTCGAACGTCATGACATGCTGGCTAATTTATAAGCCACAGAGCAACGTTAAACGTTCCCCTGCAGGACGGTGTCACCCTTGTAATACATTTTACTGCATCCTCAGATATCACAATTCACAAGACAGCAGATCCACAGCAGGCGTAACTAAAATTTCATAAAAAAACATCCTTATCGTTCTGAAGTTTGCACGCTGAGTGAGGATAATGCCGACCATGTCCACCAGCTTTGGACTGGGATGTTTCCATGACAACAGTCCCGTTGTGGGAACGTTGCTCGTTGTCATAGTTCATCCTAAACAGACGTCTCCGTGCCAGATTTCATGCTAAAGCAATCCGTTACCGCTGAAGTGCTAAAAGGCCAAATTGCAGTGTTATGATGACAGCAGAGAAAAGTCGGGATCACGACACACCGTCGCTTTCATCTTGAGGGGACTGTAAATGTCAACATAAAATTTTCATAGCACTCGACTCGACAGACCAATAATAGGGTGTCAAGGCTTTGGGAAGCATGTTTTCGAGTCAAGGATTAGATTAGATCTGGAGGAAAACAATGTCTCTCTCACTAATTTCTCATGTTTGCTGTGTTTTGTGGCATATTTTCCCCTCTTGATCATTCTAAACAAAAGCAGTGACGAACAGACGCTTTGCTTCATCCCTGTGAACTGAATTATTTAAGTTGTGTAGCACTACTTGGCAAATATTTTCAGCACAAAGAAAAAAGTTTGTCAAGTCTTACATTCATCTCATTCAGTTCCTGCTGCATTTAGGAGTCAAACAGCAGAAAGTTTGAACTATTTTAACTGCAACTACCAAACTCAACCAAAGGGAGCTCACTGAGTCGGCGCTTTGTGTCAGTTGCACAAATGTTGCAAACCTAAATGTCGTACGAGCTCCCACTAACATTTATGAATGTCGGACATTTTTTGCCATTTCTGACCGTCGCGCATCAGACGTTTGGATGTCTGACAACAATCAGATGCAGAGCAGCATATAACTGGTCATCAGTCCTCAAGCAAAGCAGAGCTGAAAAAATCAAGTGTTGGCTGACGAGCAAGAACACTTATTTACTCTATTTGAAATGCAAAGAAGCAAATAAGGGAACAATCATGACAACATAACAATATAGTAAGTTACTACATTAAAGGTGTAATGGACGATGTTTTAGCCAATGAATGGCTTGATGCGAGTCTCAACTATTGATCCTCCGACCTGTCAATCATGCTGAAGAAATGCTTGCGTCACGCCGTCAAGCGCGCTCGTAGGAGCAGCAGAGCAGGTAGGATGGTCTGGCGCATGCGTGTTTTTCAAAAAGCGAGTAACAGACGTTTGGCTTCGACTTTTTCGAGAAAATCGTCCATTATACCTTTAATATAGAAGCATTAAAATAGTCTTTTGAAATTGTAATGACTTCAATATTGTAGATACCGCTGAATTTCTTATTTTTGCCATAAGGTTTGTTTCAAAAGTTGATGGAATATAGCTGCCGTGTTCGTTCTCTGAATACTGAGCAGCACTTCCAGTGAAGGGTGTCCTTCTGACTTTCTTATGATTTTATGACATTATTGGCTTTCATTACAGATTCCGACCTGAAGACCACAGACATGCAGAAAGTTGGTGTCTAAAGATGTGCTTCAGATGAGCTTGAAACATTAGGGACGATACTTAGGGATGTTGTATTTTGCATATATACAGTGGATATAAAAAGTCTACACACCCCTGTTGAAATGCCAGGTTTTCGTGATGTAAAAAGATAACGGCAAGGCAAAGGAGTAGCATGCACGTGAAGAAATCAAAAACCCAGATGACTGTTTGAGGTTTTGTAATTTATCAAAAGGTGAGTGATACTAACAGTGTAATCACCCAAAAATGTTCTTTTGAGAGGAAGCGGACGTCCAGCGTCGGGTAAATGCCTGTTAGAAGTGGTTCTTTAAAACTTATCCAAGTCCCCTGAAATGTCCCGTGTGACTCTTCTTTTTATTTTTTGAGTCCCCTTTTTTTTCCCAGTGTTAAAAAGAAAAGTTAACATTGCAGGAATCAACTTTATTTAATCTCTTATTTGTCCTAATGTGTCGGTGAACAGGTTGTGTGAAGTCATGTTTTTTTTTTAAATACTTCCATCGTGAAAATTTTCAAAGACCCAGCTGGCTCATTTTCATTGATCTTGATTTATTGAAAGGCTTGAAGAGCAGAAACAGTGAAAACGTGAGGAGACAGCTCTGCGGGGGTTCAGTCATCTGGTTTCAGTGACGGAGGCCGTTTATCATCCGACTATCACCAGGATCAACCAGTAAAAAATATGAGAGTAACTACCTTCAAATCCTTCACAGCCTCATAATTTCCACTCATGATTCGGACAGAGACGATTTTGTCTCTCTGGATTGAACCAAACTGAAACTCCAGATACTTCACTATGACAGACCTTGGAAAAGCTTGCAAGGAAGAAACTCTGTTCTCATTGTTTGTAGATGACTAACAGAGGAGGAACCGTGATGATCTTACCTTTGAAGAATTCCTCAGCTCTCACTTAATTTTATACTGTAAAAAAAAAAACCAACACACAGGAAATAGCACCGAATAACAAGACATTTACTGGGTGCAAATAAATTTTAAATATACAAAGCAAAACACACATTTCAATATGTTCTTCAGTTTCATGTTAGTACTGGAGGGAAATAAAATGTGCAACAGTAATGCAGTACACAGGACTTTATGACGACCAGAACGAGAATATTGTCAGTGATTCGTTATTTTTGATTAAACATTACTAAGTTTCTCGATATTTCCTTCTTGTTTTCAGCCTGACATGAACGATACAAAAAAAAAAGTCGCTGAAAATGTAAACTTTTCTCCTGTCTAATGTTTAAGCCTGAATCCAGGGCCTTGAATTGCTCATGGTACTTATTGTTTTAAATTCCTGATTTATCTTCAGTAGATATAAAAAGAAAAAGTTAAGGCAAATAAAGTATTTTCTATTCAACCAAAACACAGGAAACTGTGCAGCTTAAGAAGAAGGTGGATGAAAATAGATGCACTTTGCATGACTGCACCACACTCTACACCACTTTTAATCTACCTGTACATTTCAATTCAGAGGTTTCCATTTCTGAAACAAATCAGTCTACATTCAAAATTTTGCATCAACAAGACTTGTACCTGCACTTATTTCTTGTTTTGAGCTTTTACCTGGATTAATGCTGCTTTCCTGAAGCCTCAGACTCAAACTAGCCGACTTTGAATGATGCCGCTGATCACAACATTGAATGGACACTTTGAGGAGAAACTGTGTCATAGAAACAGGAGAAAGTCTTCTACATGCTGCAATAACAATTACACACCGCAAACAGCCATCTCAGCAATGGAAGTCAAGGCCCTTTGAGGCAAGTTTACCCTCAGGATACTCACCTAAGGAGGTTTTTTTACGACTTTAAAAATCAAGAAGACCTGAAACAGATCTGAATTCTAAGGTCCGGGGAAACTGGAGAGCAGCATGAACACCACTAAACTAGACCAGACACCTAACAGGGACACTGACGGTACCGTCGCAGTACGAAGAACATCTCAGAATTCATCAGCAAGATAAAGATGTCTTTAAATAAATGGTGTCAACTTTCCCTGTTCAAGTTGTCCATAGCCTTCACTTTATAAATAAGATGTAACATGTTGGAGGAGATTGTGTCATGGTTCACGATTAATTTCTTGTGTTATTTTGAGCTTCTGATTCTATCGCTCATTTTAGGCTCCTTGACTTCCCCTCTTGGTGTCTGATTGCTCTTCTCTGTCCTGATGTGTTTCACCAGTATCTGAGTGAGAGATTGTCTTTACCTGGTGGCTGTGATACATATTAGACTTTTCCTTTGTGTCTTGTTTGCTGGCTTATCTGTGTTCTTGTGACTTCTACGTTCCTTTGTGCTTCAGGTTTTGTTGGCAGCTTGCTTCCCCTCCCTTTCTCTAGTACTTCTAATGAAACAAGCTTTTGTTACGGCATTGTATGGCCTGGCTGCTTCACCAATCCCTCGCAGAATGAACCGGCAACACAAGACACACCAGAAAAGTCCAACATTTACCGAAGCCACCACGTGAAGACGACACACTGAAGCTCAACTGAAACACATCAGGGCAGAGAACAGCAATCAGACACGAGGAGGGGAAATCAAGCAGCCTGAAACCAAAGAGAGTTAGAATCACAAAACGACAGAAGAAACTAAATGTGAACCATGAAAGATTTAGAAAAATGTTACCACTTCCTAGTTGATCATAATGGAAACATGTATACATTTCTAAGGTAAGCATTCTGGGATTCTCCACAGCTTGGCTGCAGGAAAGGTATAAACCCAGGTTTACCCAGAATACGAGTGAGCAATTCAAGGAGCTGACTCTGGACAGAGTTTCTCTACCCATCTATCATCTAAACCGCCTTATCCAGCTCAGGTATGGAGTTAAAATCCTGACAAAGCCCCATGAACACACAAAGCATGTTTTACTCACACCCAACGATTCACAAACTCAGTGTGGTTTGCAAATACAAAATACCATTCACAAACGAATGCTTTTTGTTTTGTAAATAAGAAAAAAATTCTTTAAAATAAATACATCATGTGTCAGAAACAAATACAATGTTTTACCCATACCAAGAGGCATATTTCCTCAAAAACAAAACAAAAAAATTTAAATGCAAACTAAAATATTCAAGTACAAAAACAATTCTACAACTATGTAAGTGTTTTGGCATGCCCTAACCACTGTCATGTGACTTCTGGCACTATTATTCCACCTTGCAGATTTTGCAAACAAATGTAATGAGGTCCACACACAGATGCCAGTAAACTTTGAACTCCACTGCAGCAGGTGGCGCTGTTGATTTCATTTAAGGCCGCCATATTCGCTGCTCATAGTGTTAAATTTACAGCCCTTTTCCAAAAAACTTGAATATCATGGAAAAGTTCATTGCCATAATTCTATTATAAAAAAGTTAAACTTTTATAGATTATAGATTCAGGGCCCACAATTTAAATGATTTCAAGGATTTATTTTTACATATTTTGGGCTCTCAGCTTAGCATACCGTGAAGAAATCAGCCCAGTTCTTGCAGGGCATGAATGTTTTAAACCAAGTGTCACACACTAATCCTCAACCAAACTCAAAGAAACTGCACAAGTTTCCCCAGGTGTCAATAAATTGCTTCAGCTTGGTTCAGCATGGGGAAGACTGCAGAGTTTCCATCTGGCCAGATGACCCCCAGTGATACCCTCCATACGATGGGTCAGCCACAAACAAGCACCAAACATGAAATGTTTTTGTTTGCAGTTTTATTTTTGTAATTGAAGAAATATGTTTCTTTGTATGTGTAAAACGTGTTGTATTTGTTTCTGACATATTATGTATTATTTTTATATGTTTGCTTCTTATTTGTAAAACAAAATGCCTTGGTTTGTGCATGGCGCTTTGTATTTGTGAACCACACTGAGTTGATCTGTGAGTCGTCGGGTGTGAGTAAAACATGTTTTGTGTGTTTATGAGGGTTTGGCAGGATTTTAACTCCGTACTCAGGGTTACTGGAGCAGATCTCAGTTGAAAGATGGATACGACCGCCGCTCCGGACCAGTTAGAGCCACCGATTGACCTGAAACGCATGTTCTTTCCAGAGAAACCTCCACGGCCACACAGGGAGAACATGCAAACTCCAAAGAGAAAAGCCTAAACTCCTCCAATATTACATGGCATGTCTGAGTCGTTCCTCCAGACCAAACATTCTTAAGCTAGAAAAGTGCTTTGTGACGCAGGACCAGGACGCTCCGTGGAGATCTGAGCAGGACACGAGAAGAACATCGACACTGTTTCCACAAGTCCACGACAGATTCTCTGATAAGCTTCGAAGCATTTAAGTTACCTTTAAAAGTGACAGAAAGATAAGAGTGTAACTCGAGCGCTGACTTCCAAATAGTTGTAAAACCACGTTACTGACTCTGTTAATGGTCACAAAACAAAACGTTCAGACGGAGACGTTCAGACGTCTTTGGGACTGACTGAGGTTTCCGTGGGACGAGCACAGTGGAGGAGGACGAGGAGGAGAGGGACGGCAGTCAGTTTTGGTGAAGCAGGAAGTTCTTGATTGGTTCTGGTAGCGGGAGCAAGGATATGTGGTTCAGCCGGGTTTTTCCCATCGTCCGGCGGATCCTGATGCGACAGAAGTGTGTGAGCCTGCGAGGCTGTCCTGAGAGGACGGAAAGAGAGACGCTGTAAACGGGTCAAACTGCAGATTTAGGTCAGCTAAGATGACAAAGTCCAAACCCTTTCTGAACCTTTTCACATTTTTTTTCCCCCTGTAATTTATGTAATCGGCTTTTATTGCTCAGAAACAATGACTGTGTAAATCCAGCATAAACCGAGGGGTGCCTGTGGCGTGTGGAGCCGCTTATGCTTCGGGTTGAGAAAACAGATTTACTCTGAAAATTTACGAGTTGAAATTCTGAAACTGAAAGGCAATAAAGAGGAAAAGTCAACAACTACTGGCAGCGAGCGCCGGCGTTTTTTCACCGCGCACATTCTGACCTGTCGTCGGACGAGAAACAGGTGCAACCAATAACTGGAGGGATGACTTCATTATGAGTGTGTGCTGTGATACGGAGCGTCGCGGACCTCTGGTCGCTCCACATCACTGTGTGGTCAGAACTTTTCTCTGCAGGGGTTAAATTGGAGCGTGGATGTCGGGGTGTTTATGGTGAGAACTGCATGACGCCACGCTTCACTTTGAGTCACTCTCTGTGAAGTCAGAGTGACTCAGTGAAGAGAGTTCACCTAAAAGTTTGTCCTTAATGTTCTAATTAATACCGTTTTGAGTCGAGGTACCACTTTCATTTGTGGTGAACTTTTTAATTAACCACATAATGCCACGAGGATTTCTATTGACGGCATGAAACCACTGCAGTCGGAAAGCCTTCTGGGAATTCCATGTATTAGCATGAGCAGTTCAGAGGTCACGACTTAATGCACTGGACATTTCTGTGGACAGCAATATTTTCTAAAGCTTTTGTGTACAAAAACAGGGCTTAAATAAAAACAGGTCATGAACAGAAATGACCCCACTGAAGGTTTTTTTTAATCTACTGCCTTTACACAGAATGACCATCAATAAAGAGACATTACGAAATGTCTCTTACTGAACAAAAAACTAGGATTTCATAAATGTCCCACATATTTCTCCTTTGTCTGAGTGTTCTCTGTTTAATCCCTCAGTTCTTTGTTATTTGGATGTATGTAAACCAGACGGCTGATTCCTACTCACTCCTCGCCTCCAGGAAGACCCTGAGTGCGTCCGGATCCACCTTCCTCCGGTTGGGCGCCTCCAGCTCCGACTCGTCCCAGGGCACGAGGGCCGGGTTGGCGCCGTGGTCCAGCAGCAGGTGTATGAAGGCCACCTCGCAGCCGTGCCGCAGCACGGCGTCCAGCAGGCAGGAGGCCAGGCCGCGCGTCAGCGCCTCCTGGCACACGGGCCCCGTGTAGTTGAAGTCGGGCTGCGCGCCGGCCTGGAGCAGCAGGCGGAAGCAGTGCAGGTGGTGGTAGGCGGCGCTGATGTAGAGGGGACACACCACCAGGGTGTTGAGGGTCCGGGCGCTCAGCAGGAGCCGCGGACCCAGCTGGTGGTCCATGTCTACATCGGCGTTAAACCTGGAAGACAGAAATACGAAGAGGAACAACACGGAGCAGGAGTCTGAAATCCAAACCTTGAGTCTTTTAAAGAGACTTGGACTGCAGCATGTGATGGGGTTGAGCGGTACCTGATCAGCTCCTGCAGGATGTCCACCCTCCCCACGCGTGCGGCGTGGTACAGCGGCGTGCTGCGGTGGTGCCGGCTCCCGTTGGGGTCGGCTCCGGCCTCCAGGAGGATCCGGACGCAGTCCAGGTGCCCGTTGACCACGGCCACGTAGAGCGCCGTCTGGCCCTTGACGTCCACGAGGTCCACCTCGGCTCCCTGGGCGATCAGGTAGGCCACGCAGGCGGCGTGCCCGGCGGTGGCGGCGATCCGCAGGGGCGTGCAGGGAAGGCAGCCGCAGCACCACACCGACTTCTCGTTGATACGCCTGGAAACGAAGCGGAGAGGGAGAGACGGCCTCCCGTTCAGGCTCTGTTATTCTGATCAAGCTCGCCATGAATTTCTGCCGAACAAAAGCAGACCGCAAAAACACACCAAAAACAATAAAACTACCGAGGCCTTAAAAATATTACGCCACGCGGTCAGCACAAATAAAATATTTATGAGTACCTTCTAAAATAACCTGAGGCAGCATGGGCAGGGCAGGACAAACCCAGTGAGGTAAAAACTGTTAAAGTGGAATAACAGCATGTTGTAAACCGTGCGCAGTAATAATGGCCTGGCTGGGTGTGGACACTGCCAGCAAGTATGATGGCTGCATGCAACCGCCGCGGGGCCGGGATTACACGTGTGCTGCTGACCGCCATGAGCCGGTCCCGAGAGTGCTTCAGCCGGTGGAGTGAGACGATCAGACCGTGGAAGCATCAATAGGAGGCTAATAACAGCATGAACTGACGAAGACGAGGGGCGAACCGTCTTCCAAGACATGATCCAGTCCAGTGGTTTTCTGAAGCCTCCTCAGATCGACTCAGATCGGCCAAAAACAGACCAGTGAAGCCAAACAACCACACTCAAATCAAGCGCCTCTAAAATCAAGTGTTTGGAATCCAGAAAGTGTCTCGCCGTGGTTTTGTTTGACATGTGGCAATTTAAAGATTCGCTCCTCTTCACTTCGACAGTCACATCAGATTAGGTTTATCTGTCTCAGTAAGACACAGCAGCTCTATTCTCACTCATGGGAAAAGTAACTGGAACACGCAAATCCACTTTTCTCCAAATGAAAATTTTTAAAATTTATGGATCTCCTGGAGTTTAAAGCTATTCAAATAATTTATAAAGCAAAGAATAACTTATTGCCTGGAAATGTCCACAAACTGTTCTGTAGCAGAGAAAAAGGTTCTGATCTGAGATGAGAGTTACAGTTTAAAACTCATAAAGTCCGTACAACTCTGTAAAGTTTTTGTGTGACTATTTGTGGCATAAAATTATGCATGGAGACTAAAGGATTAGTATTTCTTCTTCTTACTCCTTTTCCTTCATGTGAAAGACATGGAGACGGCTCTTTCATATTGTTCATGTCTTGTCTTTCTTTTCTGATTGTTCACTTATTTTGTTTTGCATGTTCGAAAAAAAGCTTTCAAATCAAATCAAATCAATCACATAAATGTAACAGTGTTGCACAAACTGCGCTTACTAATCAGAAACAACTAGAGGACAGAAAACTAGTTAACTGTTTTGGTATTTTTTTGCACTGATGCTCCAAATCTACCATGACAGAGCAACAACAATAAAGCTTCATCGGTATTTATCTGTAATTGGAGACCACTCAGTAGGTAGCAGTCTGTAGACTGCGGCCTCACCGTCTGAAGTCATCCTCCTGCAGCAGGTTCCTCAGGGTGTCCAGATCTCCCACGTAGGCCGCATTGTGGAGCCGCATGTCATCCTGCTCCAGAGGTTTGTCGCAGAACTGCTCCTGGAGCCATTCCTTCAGGTTACGACCTGGTGAGGAGAATCAAGACGTATCCGAACACACGTACATCATTATTACACCAGAACCGTGCTGCATCAGAGGAATCCTGGCTAATGCCTTCAGGCAGCCATCATAAAGTGAGCCAAAGCCCCTTCATTCCTTCTGTTATTGAGCTCTTAACACAATGTCCATTTTTTTATTAAAGGGTTCCTTATTGTGATTAGTAGAGCTGCCATCTTGACCAAGTCTCCCAAACAACCGACATCATCATCTCAATGTAAACATAGACGGAATAAATCAGATTACATTTCAATAAACTGATCAGTAGCTCGGAAAGCGACTCCTTCAGAGCAGCTTCTCCAGAGTTTGCATCATGCCAGGGTTCCTACATGTTTGCCATTTCAAAATTCCATACTTTTTCCATACCCAAATTTCCAGACTTCTTGCCAAAAACATCAAATAATTTGTGACATTTTAGTAAGCATAGTGCTCCGCGGAAGGATATACCGGCGCACAGCGGCTGAGTCTATGGCTGCTACTGCTGTGCTCCGGTATATCCTTCCACGGAGCACTGCACATGCGCAGGTCTGTGTATCAAAACGTTATTTTAATGGATTGAAAAGAAAACACGTCTTTTAAAATGCTTTATAACCATTCGGATTTACTTCACGTGCTAATACGCCATCCCCTGGACCACTGGAAGGAGTATTTTGTCCACTTTCGTCAGTCCGGCTCTGATTCCTATTGACTTCCAGCAATTGAGCTAAGCTAACTACAATGCTAACAGCTGGGAACCAGCCACAAAGACACAAAAAAGGTATTTATGAGCTTGTCTAACTTTGTCAATGATAGGGAAAGGGCGTGGGTCCAAAATCTTCGGAGTAGTCATTTCAGGGGGCATTTATCCAGCAGCTTTGTCACAGCTGTGACAAGGAACTCCTTGGTTTCCATCCTGAGTTGGTTTCCATCCTGAGCTGTGTTTCTTCCCCATCATGTGGCTCAGCACCGCCGCCTCCCCCATGTTGGAGATGTCGAAGGACTTTATGCAAAGTCTGCATTTTGCTTTTCTTGTCTGCCCGGAATCCTTTGCCAACCAGCCTTTGTATTTGGGATTTTTTAGCCACTCCTCTGTAGGGCTGGGCACCGTTAGATATTTTTCGGGTACAAGTACTTTTTCAATACCTCATGTACGGTACCAGTTCCTGAACGGTACTTTTTTCGGTACCTGCCTTTACGGCGCACAGGTGACACCATGACTGCATTTGCACTTCATGCCACTAGGTGTGCTGTTTGCATGTTCAACCTTATTTTACACAGACATCACAGAGGAAGAAGGGCTGCAGGCTCTCTGTGAGGCTCTCTCTGCATGTTGTTAGAAAGAGTGTGAGCCGGTAAGACGTGGTAACATGTTCAATGATGGATGCACCATTTGGATGTGGATGAACCATCGTTTCGCGCATGTGCGCATGTTTATTGACCACGCAGCCACTTTAAGAACCGAAACTGATACCCGTACGCACGTCTCTTGTTTGGTACCAGTATATACCGGAGTTTTTCGGTCGGTACCACTGAGGTACCGTTAAACGGTACCCAGCCCTACTCCTCTGAAAATTTACATCTTCCCATTTTAGCTCGCTCATGAGCAGTAGCTAGTTCACCTGCCCTATTTCTTCTTCTGTTGGTTTTGCTTGGTGGTTGGCATCCATAGATATCCTATAAGAACTAGATGCCTTAAGGCCTCAGTATGCTTCCCCGTTGCAGCGACGTCGTTCCTACGCCGGCAACTGAACATATCTTGCTTCTGTGTCAATTGAACGCCCTCCTCTGCAGTTTCACCGCCAAGCCGCTAGGCAGTCACAACAACAATGCAGCTTCCGTAGCTCCGGCTTTTACTTAGACATAGATCTATAGACATAGATATCTAAAAACGCGTGCACTGACTGAACATATATCTGCATATATGACATATCTGGTGACACCGGGCTGTGGTGAGGAGAGGCTGAGTGGACCATGATGAAATATTGGTGAAACTAATGAGCTTTTGGACGATTAAAGCCGTTTTAGGAGCAGCTATACACATAGCCCCGTCTGCTAACAGTGCTAACACTGCTAACAGTATAGGATGTACAGGATGTGCGCCGCTCAATTTTGAATCTAAACTTCTCCCGAAGCACTGTTCGGATCAGAAAAGCATACGGGGAGAGTTCTACTTCATTCTATAAACAACGCGAAAGCGGACCAATCACAGTCCTTGACGTTCACGTCACCACTCGTCGCCTCGACACGAAGTCAGGATTTTTGGCAGGTGCGCGTCAAGCCTTAGCGTAGGGCCAACATAGGGCGCGTCGCAGACGTTGTAGGAACGATGTCGCGGTGACGGGGAAGAATACTGAGGCCTTCAAGGCGGAGTCAACAACATCGTTCACTGGCAGCCATCTTTGGACAGTGGGCCACTCCGGGGCGCTCTGTGTAATCTAAGGGAAGGTGAGTGATTTACACTAAAATACTCGGAATTCTTGACGGATTTACGGACGGTTTGATTTATTACAAACGTTATGTTGCTATGATTCAGACTAAATGTTAAAATCACAACTTTTCTTTTTGCATGCAGTTAAATATCTACTTGTATACTTGTAGACAAGCTGACTTTATGATAACACTGGCGATGGATGAAAAAATATAGCCAAAATGAACGATTTTGCAGAGATTATGTCCCGCGCTGAAGCTCCCTTGCCATGGCCCGCGCTAAATCGGTTGGATCTAAATAACTTCTGAAGGACTCCGAGCTGCACGATGTTTGTCTGAGTGAGTATATGAGCATGCACACACCTATAAATAAGGTCCAGGTGTCAAAAAACCGGAGTTGCCCTTTAATGTGATGAGTGAGTGAGCGGCCCTGTCCCAAGATGGCCGCCATGTGACGACGCTAGTCCCCACTGGGTTACAATGGGCATGAGCCATCTGAGCTTGTATATATATCTATGTTGGCATCCAGTTTACAGGTGCATTGCTGCCAGCCTGCCACCTACCGGACCGGAGTGCAATGGCAGCTGAGAAATCTGCCCAAATGTTTTCCAGGACCGTAACCGTCTGTGTGCTCTCACACAAACATTTTTAGCTGCTACCAACAGATCGATGCATTTCTCTTTTTTCTATATTCCTTTTCTTTCTTTCTTTTTTTTTTTTTGTTTTTTAGAAAATATAACAATGATAGAAGTCTTGGAAACACGAATATTTTTCCATACAATAGTTTAAATTTTCCATACTTTTCCAGATCTGGAAAATTATAAAATCAAATTCCATACTTTTCCATACTTTCCATACTGTGTAGGAACCCTGTCATGCACACTGCTGAAATACAAATGGAGGCCCGTCGCTCAGTGAAGATGAAGAGGAAAGCGTCATTTTGTCGAGCTCCTGCAGCTGCAGCTCGGATGAGTCACAGCTGACACTGAGCTGTGCACCTTAAAAAAAAAACTGCTTCGAAGATGTGCAAAAACAAGAGCAAAAACAAGAGCACTGAACGTGTGTCAGGTGCTACTGTTATTAGCATGAGGGGAACCAGTCCAGCCTGGGCCGGGCTGGACTGGATGAGGATGACTGCCCCTGCATGCAGCAACAACAGCAACAGCAGCAACAACAACAACAACAACCCCATCCCCACATCCACATGCTAACATCACCACAATATATGGGGCAACAGTGATGATTCATTTCTAAGACAACTGCAGACATGAAAAATAAAGAAGGGTGTTCACATAAGCTTAAATATCCTTGTTTCATGTGCTCTCCTGGTTATTGGTGCACTTTTAACAATGACTGATGATGAAGCTGATGCTTCTTGAGCAAATAAATCCAATTCATCCAAACAGTTTATAAAATACAGATCAAGATTGAGAGTACTTCCTGAATGCATAAGCCACACCTTACTATGACATAACTTATCATTAAACTGCACATATAGTCGTGCGTGTTATTGAATGTGCAGCACTGTGACACACACTCTCACACACGCACACACACAGAATGTATAGGCGCTGCTGGATCCTGTCATCCACGGTTACCTGCAGCGGTGGCGCTGGGCAGATCGGACACAGTGATGAGCGGGGGGAAATTGATACTGGGCGGGTCATCCACATCAGCCTCCGGACCGTCGGCCATGCTCCACAAATATCAACAGCAGCGTCCACCACGACGCCGCAGCCGAGGGACACGCGGGGGAGAGACGAGGCCCGTCCGGGAGAGAGGAGGCCCGTCCGGCGGGTCAGACAGGAGGCATCAAAACAAACAAACCTGACCGTGTTTGGCGAGCGCGTCTCATCGCTCGGTGCGCAGCGCCACTTCCTGATTGCGCGCGGCCGTCCGGACTCACTTAAAGGGGAAACGAGCGATATGTGCGCTCTCGCGCGCTCCACCCAAAACACTAAATTTTATTGATATCGCGTCCAAACAGTGAATATAATCATCAACGCGTCTTAAATTAAATTAAAAAAATGACATTTTCAAAGAAGAGGTCCAATATCTATAAAGAAATAAAGAGCTGATCTGTTGTCATTTGTATTGTTGCTCTCATGTTAAACTTCTGTAATTATTTGTCCCATAACTAGTTCATGGAATCTTAAAAAAAAAAAGGCTCATATTTCAAGTTATGTTTATTATCATTGCAAAAAAAAAGAAAGTTCTTATCATCAGAGCAGAACAGAAATACTGGTAATATTTCCACTAACACTATAATACTACTGTTATCAAATGCATGCATAGATTTTGAGATTATTGAAAAAAAATCATATTCTATTAATATTAATATGTGTAATTGTGGTAGTAGCATATTTTTGCTAGAGTTACTTTTGTAATTTTGTGTCTTACGAAGCATGTCAGAGCATACATTTATTTTCAAGTTAAGTACATTTTTCCACTATTGTTATTATTGATAAAAAAGTAATAGATTAGGTGATAATACTACTACTACTACTACTACTACTACTAATAATAATAATAATAATAATAATAATAATAATAATAATAATAATAATAATAATAGGTGTATACATCATGATTAATAAACTTGACAAACATTAACAGAATGTTTTTTTTTTTTTAACAAAAAAATGCCTAATAAAATAAAGTATGTACAGTATCTTATTTCAACCATACCTGTGTGAAAGTGCTGCATAAATAAAAATGGTATGCTTTAAAAAAAATTTGGTAAAATAAACTGCAACAACACATTGACACAAAGCTGAAGTGTCCATAAAGTCAAGCCTTCAGAGAATCTGTACCACTGTATGAACTGCAGTATTTTTGTGATACATTTTCTTTGATGTGTGTGTCCTATTAACCAGGGGTCACCGACCAATTTCTTACCGAGAGCTCCAAGACTGATATGGAGGGATACTTGTCACAAACCCCACGACAATCAAGTTTTAAGTCATGTTGTGTGCGTTGAAAACTATTGTCACATGTTCTGCAGGTTATTTAACACATGCTGCTTATGCTTGCTATTTCTGAGGCAGAATGTACCATTTGAGGTTACAAGCAAATTCACACCCATGACGGTTACCACAGAGATAAGCCAGACAAAAGCAAAACTACAACCTAAACAGTAGTGCTGAATCTCTGTGCCGTCTGTGCGGTGGGTAGGTTTTAGATGGGTAACGTACACCGGACAGGCGCGCAGCCGTGGTCCTGTGCTGCCCGCTGACAGACAGTGACATCCTGGTGGTGCTCTAAAAATAAACAGACAGGTCAACAGAGCCATGTGTTCCCACGGGCGCACATAGGTTAGTCACAGACGTCCAACTCTGTGGAGGACGAAAAAAAAAAAATCTGCAGAGCTGGACACAATGCAAAGTTTATCCCACAGACAGCTCAATCAACACAATACCCATTCAATATTAACTTATCGAAGGCTGAATCTACTTTTTTCCAAATAGAGTGTGGTTAATTTTCCAGCTCAAAGCTGCTAAAGTGGCTGAGCCTTTCAGGCCGGCCTCATATGAGGATTAGAGATAACTCCAGACCGCATAGTCACTCATTAGCAGCACCAACTATTGTGAATTTCAAAGGTCAGAATCAGCTAATAGTTGAAGAGGCAATCATGTCGGGGGTCACTTCTTCATTGTGAAAACACACAGAGAACCAGGTAGAAGCAGACGGACACTGAGCTCTCCTTTCTTTGGACTAATCCACCTGTTGAGACTGGGGCCCAAAGCGAGGGCCTCCAGACCAAAGCAGCACCTTGCATCGCCAGCGCCCCGCTCCACCAACAGCTGGTACGGCCACTTCCTAATACGTTTTGTGCATGTTGCAGCTGCTTCACGGCTCCCGGACGTCATGGAAAAAAAAAAAAAAAAAAAGTTGGGTGCTCGTGTCCCTCGAGGGTCTTCAAAAGGAGCTTAAATGTTTTACTTCTGTCACGTCGGATCAGGCTTGGAGAGGACAGCTCCAGTGTGACTCGGCCGTGCCGCTCGCCATGAGGCCTCCGTATGAAATCTTGAATTCAACAAGGAGGGGTCGTTTCTTCTTTCACTTCACAACGCAACAGGAGCAATCACGACCTCTCATTAAGCCACCATTGTGCAGCTAACCTGACTTTAAGCCTTTCTCTGTGCTGCGCTCAGAAAGTCACTGCCGCTGAAAGAAAAGGCAAAACAGACAAGCACTTATTTCAAGGTAACCATTTATTTCACTCCACTACAAAATTATAGAATTATCTGAGCTATGATACAATCTCCACATATACATAATGTACATCTTATAAAGCAACTGAGGATATGATACAGATCGTGTACAGTGTGAATCGTCTCCACGTGGAAAAGACAAACATGCAGGTTTCACTTTATTTCCAGTTTTAGTTCAACAATCTGGGGGCTTTTCCACATCAGGCTAACATTTCATTTGTATTTGATGAACTGAGCATAATACTGATAAAAAAAAAATGCAGCTTGTTTTTCCCAGTTACAACTGGTTTTACACTGATGACAATTCATCCTCCGGATTGATTGAGCTATGACTTGAGTAAAATCATTAAATTTAATTTCAGAAAGCGTACTCCGATATCTGACATTCTAATCGCCTAATGTACAGTCATCACATCCAACATCAGACATCATGGAAGGAAATCTCAGGAAGCTACAGTCGCTGGTCAACCTGGGGACAAATGAAGTGAAACAAAGGATCTGACCAGTGAGTGCAGCAGGTCTAACAGAGGTAGAAACTGCACGAGTGTGAGTAAAGACACAAGACTACATTTATATTAAACTTGGACATACGTTTAAGTAAATGTAATTCAAAGAAAACAGTTTTAGGGGCCGCCTCACATCTCCTTCAGCCATCTGCTGTCACCAGCCTGGTATTGCTTTATGTTTTTAAAGCCGCTACACTTGGAAAACACATGTATTTAAGCTGCAAAAATGGCTAGATATTTATTTATTCATCTATTATTTCTAGGTAACATTTGCAGAAAGTGTCAATCAGACCAAAGAGTGTCCATCCCAAAACGGGAACTGTTTGGCAAATTCTACAGTACGAACAGACAAGAAGGACATTCAGGGTGGAAGCTGCTGCATGTTCACCCAATGTGGAACTAATTCCTGTTTTTATTATTGAAAGGGCATAAGATGAATGTGTGTCGCTTTTCTGAATGGGTAAGGAAGAATAAAGGAATTCTAACATTGCTTTGTTAACCCCCCCCAAAAATCCCTTTTCTGGAGATTTTCCCTCCTGTGATACTTCAAAGTGCAGCAGTGCATCAAAAGTGGAAGAGTGAGTGGAGTAACAGCGATAAATTACCAGTATTGGCGTTTACACAGTGGGCTTAAAGTGGTGGGAAGCAAAGAAAAGCTTTCTGAAAGCAGTGTCAAGCCGCTGGTAGCTTGAAGAGAAATGCTGGAAATAAATGGTTTGGAAGAAAGAAGAAGAAGAAAAAAACTAGTGTGTTGTGTTAAATGGGGAGAAATTTAAACCAAAGAAAGAATCTGACCAACAGGATCAGAATCCTCTGTGCAAAAGCTTCTTTAAAAAGAAATAATAATAACCATCTCCTCTTGTGCTCAATCTGCTAAATGTACCAGAAGCATCTTTCTTTATCATTTCCAGCAGATGAGAGAAACAGAAAGCAGGTCTGAAAACTGCTCCAGTCAAACTGAGAGTTAAAATCCCGAACCCTCACAACAATATCAGGACGCTCTCTGAACTGGACTGCTAATGGTGCCTGAAAGAACAAGCAAGCACCATTTAAAGCCGGTCTATTGTTTTTTTTCCGAATGTGCGTCATTAAAAACAACCCGGTTGCTCAAACTTGTGAGTCATGCGCTGTGCACAGGCTCATTCCACAAAGGCACCATGAAGACGAGAGCCAGCGGTGGGATTAGATGAGTGTGCAGAGCAGAAAAATGAATTTCCTCCGTACGTCTTACCAGTTGGTGCATCTCCAAGGCCACTATCCACCCTGTTTTCCATCCCTAATATTTTTATTGGATTAACGTTAGAGCTCTAAACCACTGAGGAGTCCTTTTTTTTTAACCATCTTCTTACACATATTGCCTTCTCTCCCTGTGAAGGATTTGAGTTTATCTCTAAGCTTTCACGGGAGAACCTCAAATATTCCTTTTCCACCAGGAGCGAGTTTGGAGCCAGAGCCTGACTTAGCACCGGTTATTTATGCTTCCACCTCCAGAATGGGTGTTTAGTGAGCACTAACACGTTGCTGGGCCTGAGCGAAGCATG
Organism: Salarias fasciatus; assembly: GCF_902148845.1. Taxonomy (NCBI): domain Eukaryota; kingdom Metazoa; phylum Chordata; class Actinopteri; order Blenniiformes; family Blenniidae; genus Salarias; species Salarias fasciatus. The sequence goes on from NC_043760.1 coordinate 14,761,870, forward strand.
GAGTACACCAGAGGCGGTGGGCGGGGTTATTGGGACCAATGCCACTGGTTAAAAAAAAAAAAAAAAAAAAAAAAAAAATGTGTGTAGATACATTTTGGCTCTTTCAACATGGATGCTAAAAAAGAGCAGCAGTGAACTGAGGATGAGAGCCAGTGCTTCCTGACACTGTAGTCTGCAAACGAGGTGCAAAATAAAGATGATGGTTTACTGTGACGCATCTGACTCTTAGCCAATGACAAATAAAGCCATTCCGGGGAGGTCTGGGATTTGAACCGACTAAGCACCGACACCAGCTCCAAACTAGCTCCTGGTTCCTCTTGGTGGAAAATGAGCAACAGTGCATTGTTTGGTCCCTTCTCACACCATCGGAAAGACAAAAACACAGCTCCACCATCATTCAGAATGAGAAACTGCCTGTGGTTAAATATTCAGTGCATTTCATAGGAATGTGTGTGTTTTCCTCCCCAAAGCCTCGAGTTGTTTCTCACTCAGGTTCTGGAGGAGAAGTTGATGCCAGTCACCATCTTCTGGATCTTCTCTTCATTCTTCAGGATGTTGGCTCTTACAGCACAGTTCAAGTCCTGCTGGTCTTTGATCAGCTGCTCCAGCTCGGCCAGCTCTGCTCTCAGAGGCTCCACCACCCGCTCCGTCTCTCTGGAGGTTCAGCAAGCAAACACATGTAAATACAAACGCACCAACTTGTCAATCAACGAAAAAAATGTATGTCTCTACATCAAAGTCTCCTGAATCAATATAAAGACATGGACTGGGGGGAAAAACCACTGCGTATGTCAGAACAATGTAAACATTTTTCTTTATTTAGCAACAGAAAACAGTAAACCCGACCTCTGCTCCTGCAGCAGGGCCTGTGCGTGCTCCTTGTTTTCCCGCTGCCAGGCCTGCAGCTCAGCCTGCATGGCGTCCTTGTCCTCCTGGATGTAGTCCATGATCTTCCCCAGAGGCAGGGAGCTCCGGCAAACCATCTGGATGGACGAGCGAAGCCGCTCGATCTCCCTCGTCACCATGTCCCGCTCTTTCTTCTGCGCCGCCTCCGACAACAGGTTCTGGAGGAGAAACCACGGGCCAGGGTACAAATTTCAGTCATTCACTCATTCATACATGATGAGTGTATGACACTTAAACATTATGAACAGGTGGAACACTGTAACTTTGAAACTGGAGCAAAACACAGCCAAGTATATCTTTTCAGCTCATCTATTTCTTACTTTTATACTTAGCCTGGACTTTATGTTTCACATTATGTTTACATAAAGAATTGCACGCGAAGATGGTGATTAAAAGAAACCGCCTGTTTCTTTACTGTCAAAGTTTTAGACAAGAACAGACACAAAACACAAACAAAAAAATCATGCGTCCTCAGACCAAAACATAACAACTTCTCTTTAGGAATTCCACCTCTGCCAGCAGAGTCTCAAGTTCCCAGAGCCGGGGCAAAGCGGCATTTAGCGGTTTAGGATTTCGAGGCTAAAAATGTTGGGCAGGAATTCCACTGACATTAGCTGTGTATATAAAGATCAAACATGCTGCTGAATTGTGCTGGCTGAGCGGCTGCTGAAGGCTTCCAGTGTGGCTGAAGGGGAGGAAGATGAGGAGGAGGAGGAGGGGGGGGGGGGTTGGAAGTTCGTCGGATCCCAATTACACTCAGTCCCCTGATGGTGGAAAGGAGGGGAGGCTATCAGAGCAGGACCTCCCTTGCCAGGGAGCAAACCCAAGGATGTTTGCTCAGCTGGCTTTCGCAAGGCCCGCGTGTGTATATGTGTGTCCATGAAAGCACTCCGAGCACTCCGCCACACACACTCACACACGTCTACAAACCCCAACCAGAGGATCAGCGGGCGCATACAGCGAACACACATCACCCCCGCCCGCGCTCTTGGTCTTTAAGTCTTGTTTATTTTAGTAACAGGCTGTGGCAGCGAGGTTATTTTGCTACAGTATTGAGTAACAACTACTACACTTATGCCTCCTTTCAAGTTCCACGCTGGGTCTAAATTACGCTATTTGGCTCCGCAGATGCGAGCACCTGCCTTCACCGGGCAGCAAGAGCTCATGCTTGTGCGTATACCAAATGACAGCTTCCTCTGAAAAACACACAGTCTGTCACAGGGCAGCGGGACACATGTGCTTGGCACCGCCGGCGCGCACAGCGTTTTCTCTATCGGACCATCTCTAAACAAACCGAGCGGCGAACTAATTGCAGTTTGACTGGACGAGACCACACGGCGGGGAATGACATCAAACATTATTGTTCGCCACCATTTCTCTGGAGGAAGCCGGCGCAGATCTCTGACAGCCCGGCTCTGCTATCCCCTCCGCGGCCGGTCGGGAGTGTGAGGCTTGAAATGCCTTGGCCCAGTGGTCCCTCGACAAGGTGGGTGGCTTTCCACTGGGCGCTCCGAGTCCTGCAGCTAGACAAATACTGTACGGCTCATTCGGCGTGCTGGGCTGCGGTTTGGTCTGCGCGACCCAGACGGGACCCGGAGCTTCATTGGATTTGCCGTCCCGTTGCTACCTCAGTGAGCCCCTCCCTCACTCACTCTCTGTTGGAAAATAAACTTGGCGTGAAAACATGACCCCTTGTTCGTGTGCACTGTGTCTGGGCAGATATAAATCACAGCTTTATGGAGGTCTCTGTCGGGGTCTGCGAGACCTGTGCACTCAGAGTTTTCCTTCTTCTCACCCAGATCACAGAACAATATTTGGACATGGCGACCACAGAGGAGTGGGGGGTGAGCGAGGAGGAAAGGGGGGCAGGTTTTCCCATTATCTCAGACGGTGATGAAAGCCCGAGGCTGTGAGGAAGACACAGCCTTTGGCTGGCGCAAGAAGAGTGCAAGTGGAATAATAGGTAGAAAAAGATTTCTTTAGATATATAATCAGTGAAATACTAGAGCTTAAAAAAAGAAGTCTTGAAAAATTTAAGCTGATGAAACATTTCAAAACACTGACGCATTCGTTCTTGACAGAGAGTGAAGTAATCGACATCGCCTATAGCATGGCAATGCTCAGCTTAACTATAGTCAGATCACACACGGTGGCATAACAGATAGCTCGCGAGGGCCTTTCTGTGTGACGTTGGCAGGTTCCTTCATGTGCCGAGTAGCTGTTTTCCAGTTTCCACTCAGAGTGCATGTGAGGCTAATTGATGATCGTATATTAGCAGGTGTGAGTGTGTGTCTCTGATTGAGATGGGTGACCTGTCGAAGATGTACGCTGCCTTTTCCCATAGTCAGCTGGAATCAGCCAAAAATAACAACATATAAATCCATCCATTCACCTTTTATTGACTATTACAAGAGGGTCTTATAAGCTGAATCCTACAGTACTTGCAATTGGGGTGAAAAGCATGGCGGACCCTCAATGAATCTCCAATCCATCGGAGCTCCACATCAATCCAATCATCTCGTTTATCCACATGAAAGTGCAGGTCTGAAATTCTCATCTTGATTCATCACTGTATTGTTTCTTAATTGACAGGAAATTGCTTATTTTCCTTCAACTTTAAATAAAAGCTCTGCGCTTGGGTCTGTTTCAAAGGAAAGATAATCAAATGAATGTTTCACTTCACCTATTATAACACTGCGGGGTACAGTAGTGCAATCCGCCCAGTCACTGCACACGGCCTTAATCAGCTTAATTAGAAAAATGCGTGCAAAAATGTGATTCATGGAGGGCTTGTGGGGATTTTCCGGGGCAACAGGAAAACACTCTTCAAAGTATCCTCTGACAAGAAAAATGGTTCGTAAGCATTGGAGCTGTCAGTGTCATGGCAACCTTTAGGGTACCATTAACTTGGAAAACAAGCATTTAGACACTAGCTGTCGAGTTGATGAGAGATCAGGCTCATTCAGTGCTGTTCATTTATCAGATTAAATTGGTCAAAGCGGGGGGAGCGGAGACAAACGTGAAAGCCGTTCATAAAAAGCTGCTACACCCAAGACCCAGTAGCGTGAGGGTGGTTCCAGCAGGCTGTGACACAGCGATCTAAAAACGTCAGTTGTTGGAGACCATTGATCTTTATGACCCGGAGGAGAAATGACTCAGATCATCACCGACAACAAATGGAAAATTGTGCTTTTGTTAAAGCAGATTATTCATAACCACATTTAACAGCGTTCGTGTGTCTGGGAACAATCCTTCTCCGGACTGCTGGCGTCAGTTTGGAGACGCCGATGCATGTCCTGCAGGTTTTTACGGAGCGTTTCTGTGGAAGATCTGAGAGGTGAGCCAAAGTCTTGACTGGAAATTGGCTGTGTTGGTAGTTTATGAGCGTGCCTGCCATTTTTTATTTAAATTGAAAGACAAAAAAAAGGGGGGGGGGTCGGGGGTCCATTCAAAAAAATGCTAGCCAGATCATAAAAATAGCTGGGAGTCAGTGAGGTGAGGAGAAAAGTCAGAAGGTTACAGGATGTTGTTACAGGGTCACTGTCGTCCCCTGGGAGAGACAATTGTGATCACCGGCCTGGGGTACGAGGGGGAGTGAGAGGAAGCTTGTGGAAGTGACAAATAAAGTTTAATCTCCAAAACATTCAGCAATTTTAAAAGCTTTGGAGCACGGCTCAGGATGAAAATATGCAGTGAGTTGGAGGCCAGGTCAGGTAGCGGATTTTTGGCAGCCTTCAGGTGGGCGCTCATAAACTCGACCCGGCTCCTCCAATGCGGCAATACGACCCCTACAAAAGTGAAATGACTAATGGAATGCCACAGGGTCATTTCCCCATGTTTCCACAAAAAACGCTGGATGTTTATGAAGACACAGAGGTCTGCAGAGAGGAGTATTTATTTTCTTGACAATTCTGCAGAGAGTATTCTGGCCCTTCTCCTCCGTGACTCTCACTCAACAGCCATCCATTTGTGTGCCACGGGGTTTATTTATACATTACAAACCTTCATCAAGGCTAATTTGATGGGGGTAAAGAAGCTCGGGGAAAAGAGTACACAAAAAAATTCTTATGAAAACGCAGCTGTTGCGAGGGGGCAGATTCTGTCTAAATAAAAAGAGAAGTATCTCAGAATAATATACAAATCTGCGGCGGGGTCATGAGGAAGGTCACCCCCATAAATATACAGCAAATACTTTGCTCGCACACGGTGGTGGGATGTGGTAAAATACACTTTGCTGTGCAACTGTTCCTTCTATTTACATCAATACTGCAAGCGACTGGTCAACAAAGCAACGGGAAAGAACAAATACAGACTTAACATTTAGAGTTTTTTGGGGTTTTTTGGAAAAAAGGACTCCAGCAGCTGTAATTTCAAACCACACAGAATGAGGAAGCTCAATATTTACATTCTTGTCCCTTCGTGTTTTACCGTGATTACAATTACAAGAAGGCGAAGAAGAAAAAGAAAAAAAAAAAAAAAAGACTCCATTAAGCTGACCTCTGCACCCTTTCATGTCAGGAAGGAAGTCATTATAGTTCTTTATACAGCTGACGAGGCGAGGCCAGTAATGATGGAGGGCTGGACCGGGCAGCTCACGGTTCCACAGACAGACATACCTGCACTAAAGCGGCCTCCGCTGATCACAGAGCCCTGAAAACTGGGGAGGAGGCTGCATTAGGAAAATTAGGATAAACTCCGCAAGGTTGTGCTCAAGTTACACCAAGAGCTCCACTGTTTTCCCCGTGTGTGTGAGTGTGTGTGTGTTAAAAAACACACATAAAAGCTGGGCCCACAAATTCCTGCCGAGCTGTTGGGCTTTACTGCCGGTCGAGGTTGGGCGACTTCAGGTGTGAGTTATGAGGGATGGTGTCTGACGCGGCGGTTTAGGAAGAGATAGATCAGGGGCGTTTCTGCACGAGCGAGCGGCCAAAACAGAGCATCCATCACGAGCCGGGGTGGCCAACCAGGAAGGGATGCTTCGGTGAGGTGGACCACCCAAAGCAGATGCCATACGCCGCCTCACACCACGGAGTGCAGACCAAACTGTCGGCTTCACACTCGTTCAGACTGCAAATATTGATGGAAGGCCACTCTCTGGGCTGAGAAACAGGCTGGCTGAGGGGGAATCCATGAGCAGATGAGGCTAAATTAGTGCTTTTAAAAGAGATTCAGAAGGAAAAAATCTGAGAATGGAAATGATGAAAATAAATGTTAAAAAAAAAAACAGTTTTTTGTGCAGATCCATCTGTTATGACCACTGCAGATAATATATTAAGATTTACCAGAAATCTCTGTTGAAAAGTATCTAACTAGCACAACTAGTTTACCCCTTTAGTGGATTTGGACTCAAGATCACCCCTCATAAGAACAAAAGAATAAAAGCGTGGGACTGGTACAATACGGTTCAATCTTCCTCCCACAAGAGGAAGACTCCTGACTGAAATGAAAGAGGTGACAGGAAAAAGAAACTTTCCAGAGAACCTGAATGTCATGGGCAAGCTGCCTCTCTTAGAAGACATTGATATACACACAAGCACGGGAAACAAAGTGTTGATTATAAAGAAAACTAAAAGCTCTGAAAGCTGGCTCCAAAGCTGGCAGATCCGTTTTAACCGTGTGCAAAACACTGGGGTTCATAAGCCACGCCACAATAATAATTAAACATACCTAAGATATTTGAGCCAGCCATGAAAACAAGCTCGTTTTGCACCAGACATCTTGATGTGTGCAACAATAGTGTGTGTGGTCTGTTAAAGGGCCGCTGCTTGCTTGTCTGGTTATTAGCCCTTCAGCTTCACTGAAGGGGAACATTTTTGTGGTTGCGAGGCAGCGCAATTACACGTCCCTGCTCCTTTTTGTTTATGTCTTTCTTTTGATAATAACCAGAGTTGCAATGGGGTTTTCGGTGTGGTCAAACCGTGCTCCCAGAGAGCGGACTCTCCACCCGGCCTGGCTCAGAGAGCTGATGGAGATGTTTAACTTTGGGTGTGAAGTCGCTGATGCTGGTGATTTATCGAGAACAAGGCTTACGCTGCCCTCGTGTGGTGGGAAAGAGAAATGCACCGCACATACCTGCTCTTTAGGTTTTGGAGACGAGGGCGAAGATTCATAGTCTTTCTTTGTCTCGAGGATTTTTTTCACAAGTCCGCCTACAGTGAATAAAGACCAGTGATTCAGCAGGTTGGAAAGAATAATCAATCAGGACATTTTTGGCTTTGGGAATGAAGAGTGAAAGAAAAAAAAAAAAAAAAGCCATACCGTGTTTCTCCCCACTGTCCAGTTCCTGTGCAGGTTCCTATAAGACAGACAATTCATACATAACTATTCAAGTCTTTTTCCTTCTGAAGGAAATCCCTTTTCAGACACTTACTGGCTGTATTTCAGGAGCATCCGAGGGGGGAGGGGCCGCCTCCTCCACCAGAAACTGCTCATCGTCCTCCTCATCCTCAGACAGCTTCTTCCCGTCCAAGATGACCTGCGCTGAGGGCTTGGCACTGGACAGCCTGAAGGACACACCCAGCACCACACCCACCGCTCAGTTCAATCTAACAATACAGCAGGGTACATGTACACAAGATCTGTGACATGTGATCGGAAAAAGGTTTTGAAATCAATTATGCCCACACTCTTAATGTTTCAAGCCTCTAAAATTTAGATTGTAATAATTACGCCCTCTTTTTAAAGAAACTGAAAAAAAAAATACACCAACATTTTAAGATTTGGAATTTTTAAGGAAATAAACCTCAATTACATGGAAGTTTCACAGCTGGAATTCAATTTCATTCCATTCTGACTGATGAAGACTTCCAGTACATGTGAATGAAGTCACCTCTCAGCTGGAGTCGCATCATTGTAGCTTTCCTGCCTCTTGACTCGAGGAGGCGCAGGGCGAGCGCTGCTCGGCCGCGCTACCCGTCTGCTGCTGCGGAATGAAAGAAGTCTCAATCTCACTTTTAAGTTTTCTATTAAATACAATCAAATATCGTGTTTCACACACCACTGTTCTTTCAGAAAACACTCTGCACCTGATTTCGGACTTTTCTTAAGTAGTGTTATTGTGAGAGCCAGAGCTTCACAGAGTCGGTCAGCTGTCAGGAGGATAATTGTTGCTCTGGACAACATTCACAACATCGAGAACAGCTGCTGTATTACAACGTCCCAAACCAACCAAATCTGGCAATCACTCAGATCCAACAACTCAGCTTTCATCAGTCGATGAACTGAGCTGCGGAGCTGTGTCGGGCCCGGAGGGACGCTTCAGGAACAAAACAGCGTGATACATCGTAATAACACAGGAGCTGCCCTTTTACCTTCAGCAGCATTCTTTCTGTTAAACTGCCAACACACACTGCACATTCACAGACTAACACATGATTTATTTTATTGTTTGGGAGTGGAACATGACTCAGACTCAAATTTATGGGTCATACATAAAGCATAATGATGAAACAGGCTTTAAAACATAATTAGAGCTTTTGCACTCCTCCGCCGTGTCGAAAAAAAAAACAAATATTGTTGCAAAAAAGCTTTTAATGTCCATTTGTGTAAGTATCTGAAGGCAGACTGAACTAAAGGTGAAAAGTGGGTGTTGGTCCTCTTCTAAAGAAACTGCTGTTCAATGATATAAATACCTCAAAAGAAGGCAAACACACACATCTGCTCAGCATTTTATTCTTTGTACGAGGAAATAAGGGTCTACTGTGGCTTTCAAGCGGGTCATTGAACCCCAAACTGTTCCATTGGTGTGTGTGTGTGTCTCACATACTATACAGTTTGTGTTTGTTTACCTCTTTTGATGAAGTGTAAAAATGCCACAGAATGGCGAAAAAACCCACCATCACAACACTGAGCGCTGCTCATTAAGAGAAAATAACCGGGACTTGAGTAAAAAAAAACAAAAAAACATGCGGAATACTGTTAATAATACTGTACAAGAAGAGGAAGAGAGGCAGGGTCAGTTTATTTATCTAGCTCCACTCAGACTTGGGCCGATTCAAAGTGCTTTCCCATTACTTTGAAATACACTGAAAACAAACACTAACCTGGTGCTTCAGAAACAAGACAGCCAGCTAACAAACATTTCTAATGACCAACTGATTCACTCTGCAGTTGAGAATGTTCTGAACTCAGCAAAATCTGGATAACACAAGAGAAACATGCTTCAGTCTCCACTACTGTGTTCAGTAAGAGAACAGTGTGCTAAGGGAATAGGGGTGGAGGATTTTTCAGTACTGACCTGGACGCCATGTCGGACGGCAAGGAGGGCTCTCCTGTTTCTCCATTTTCATGAGGGACGTGTCTCTGGGCGGACTGCGCATCTCCGTCTGTGGGGAAAGAAGAGTTCTGGTAAGCTTCGTGGAAGAAAGCAGGATCCACTGTTAAACCAGCACCTGAGTAGTGGATGGATTCAACACTGCTGAAACAGGGACCGCATAAAACCACTATCTGGTCAGCTGAGGATGGTCGGGGAAGATGCTGCAGTGGTTCTTCCTCAGTTTTTGGCCTTCTAAGAGGCAGGAATGAAGGAATGAGTTTGCTGATCTATCAAATTTCCAATTTAAATCATCCAGAAATGAACAATAATATCTCATAATTGTAAAGCATTCAAAGTCCTGCATTTAGGCAAAACTACTACTTGTATAAGGGATTAATCATGTGTGTTTTAAGTGAAAGAACATTTTTATTGCAGCTTGAAAAGACTTGAAAAGACTAATGAAAAGCTTCATTATATCATAATATATCATATACATAATCGAGTTATATAGTTATATTGTGCCATAACTAAGTCTTCTTTGCTTACAGTTATGGAGAGCATGTAAAGATAATTCTTGGAAACATCTTGGTACCATCCATTTGGATTTTTTTTGGGAACTTTGTGTGTGTGTGTGTGTGTGTGTGTGTGTGTGTGTGTGTGTGTGTGTGTGTGTGTGTGTGTGTGTGTGTGTGTGTGTGTGTGTGTTCTATTTCACATCCAAGTGAGTCTGGACTGCAGATCCCAATAAGAGGCCGGCCTTCACCAGGAAATGGACTGACTCACTCAGATGCATCATTGAACAATAAAATAATGGTTCTTAATCACAGAGTGACTGAACTCGGCGATAAAAAGAAAGTTATTACACACTCACAATGAGACTCGGGGCAGAACATTCTGACATTTTGAAGAGGTACTTTAGGTTTTTTTTTCCACTTTTCCTCAGAGGCGGGTCACAGGAGGCTCGCTCTGACAGAGTTCACTAACTGAACTACTTTCCTTTATTTCTTTGTAAAGCACTGTGGCTGGTCGTGTGTCTGAATGGTATTATGTAAACAGATTTAGCGTGCATCATTGTCACATTAGTTTCTGGTCTGCATGATATGATCTGTGTTGCCTCAAAAGGGTGCAACTCCTGTTTCAATGTTGCTGCCGTATATATTTGCCGTATATATTTTTTCATGAATTCCTAAAATCCTAAAAGTGCTTCTTTGCATTGAAACGAGTCAAAAGAAAAAGAGAGAACTCTTACCTCCCTCACTGTCAGACTCATCTGTTGAGAAGAAAACACAGCACAGTGGGATCCAATTACAAACATCATTCCAGAGCAGCGTGACCCTCAGTGTGGAGCAAGTAGGAAAACAGACGAGAGACGGCATATCTTTAAACTATTTACAAGAGAGCGACTTTGTAGAAAACTGTCCTCTGAAGCTGTGTGATGAGTCACTTTTCCCTCCCACTGATTCTCTGTGAGTGCAAAGCAATTGATGCTAAAAATCAATGTGGAAGTACTAAATGAGCCTTTCTGTCAACGATTGAAGTGCAGAGTACAACAGGTGGATTCCACAGCAGACAGCTGTTGGTTATGTGGAACTGGTGTGTTTGACTGAAACGGGATGTCGTGGGGAGAACGAAGTCGGAAATTACCTTGACCTCCAATTTTGGGTCTTCTTCTCTGCCCTTTGGCAGACGAAGGCCGAGGTATTCTAGCAGGACTGTCAGACTGTAAATGGAAGGAGAACAATACAATTTTAGTATTATGGACTCTGCTTATATGTTGCTTGTCAAACACAACAGTTCTGAAGCCCTTTCTCGAGGAACTCGACCATTTAAAAAAAAGGCTGTAGATCCCCTCTCGAGGCTCTGATTGGCCAAAAACTTAAAATGAGACCAAACACTGGCAGACATATCCACTCCAGCAAAGATCCAAAGAGCAGGACGACGAAAAACGAAACCAATGGATATTTTTCTCATTTCAATGCTAGAGCAGGAAAAGCCCCGGGTCCTTTCTGTGGTCTCTGCTGCCCCCAATGGGGGTCACAGACCCCAGGTTGGGAAACTGGTTATCAAGAAGAAAGCAGAGAAGGAAGCTCAGATTCCCTATCCAGTTTCATAATAATGAATTAATAATACAAATTTTGATGTAGATTCATCCTAACCTTACATAACACCCGAGCAAGAGCAGCTTCTCTTCATTTCCCAGAATGCAAAGTGACTGTGTTCAGATACAAAACAGGCACTTGAGGTTTCAACATCAGACGCTCATTTGCAGAAAGCATCCAGCAAAAGAAAACAATGAGGCAGAAAGACAAGAGGGCCACAACATCAAACGGAATAATAAGGTCTCGAAACTAAAAATAGCAGCAGAGCAAAGCAGAGCGGAGAAGAAAGACCATTTTGTGTTGAGTAATCAGTTTCTCCTGTTGCAGTGTTATCACACAGACCACATACAATCATCCAATGGCCCTGTTTTGACCCGCCGGCTGTATGTTTGGTAACACTGACTTAAAATTTGCAATTTTGATCCAAGCTTTGCTGAAGAATACGCAAAAGCTAGGAGCTGCAGAACCACCTCGGCAGGTTCTTACCTGGTTTTCACATGCTTCTGTGGGCTGTACAGGCAAAGAACACAGTTATTACGCCACACGCTTAAATCTGTGCTCAACAGGATACACTACTGTGTGTGTTTTATCACTGAAGCGAAATCTAGAACTAAACCAAGCAGATGATTTCCCCAAACACCATCAGCCAAGCACATCTCGTCAGTGATACATAAAGACTATAACTTTCTGATGGGTTTAAATACCTCTTCAGATGGCTTTGATTCCTAGCAAGAAGAAGAGGTGATCATATTAGAAAATGTTTCATTTTTTAATCACCTACATTGAAATAATAGCTAAACTAATCAAGTTCATAAATGTCGAGCAACTCTGCTCCTGTTGATTTGTGGGAAAGAAATGAGAAATGTTGCGAGTCCACTCACCGCTGGCACGGTTTTGGCTGTTTTACTGGGTTCTTCAGAGTTGATTTTTTGCTGTGGTTCCTCTGATACTCTGGTCTGAGAGAAAACATGAACACCGACTATTAATAACTCATATGTCGGCAGCAGCTGAGACAATGAGTTTGGGGCTTTATACCTTTCTGTTTCCACTCTCTCCACTTCTCTGCCTCTCGTCTCCGTCTTTGCGTCGTTCTCTCTCGCGCTCTCTGTCTCTTCGTTTGTCTCGGTCACGGTCTCTGTGAGCTTCTCTGTCTCTCTCTTGCCTCTTGTCCCGGTCTTTGTCTCTCTCCTTGTCTTTTTCCCTTTCCCGATCCCTCTCTCTGTCCTTGTCCTTGTCCCTGGTTCGTCCCTTGTCCCGATCTCTGTCCCGTTCCTTGTCCCGCTCCCGGTCCCGGCTCTTGGCGTGGGGGTCCTGCTCGCTGCGCTGGTGTTTGTCAGTCCGGTCCCTGTCGCGGTGGCGTTCTTTGTCTCCATCTCTGCGGCGGCTGTCCTGCTCTTTGGGCTGATCGGGGTCTTTCTGGTCCCGGCTGCCGCTGCGCTCGGTGATCTTTTTTGTCTCCTGAAATCATTTATTTATTTATTTATTTAATTCCAACACGATAACTCAATGACAGAGATAGTGACACACCGCCTAAATGATCCTCATATCAACAGACTGAATCCTAACACATTAAAATAGCAAATGATTGATCAATTAAAAAAAAGGAATTTCACCTCTCTGTCAGCGTGACGTTCCCGTCCCTCCCGGTTCTCCTTGTCCCGAGACCTGGGGATGCTGGCCTTTGTCTTCAGGTCCACTTTTTCTCCTGACAGCACTCGCTTCACCGCCTCATCGCTGGACATCTACAAGTGTTTGAAATTACAGATTGTTATCGGAGTTCAGCCAAAAGCAGCGAGGCTGTCCGAACCGAAGATTCATCAAGAAGGGTAACGGAGTGTGTAAAGGACACGAAACTGAGGGAGGCAGATAAAAGGATTCACTACTGAGGCGGAAAACAACACTGAGACAACAACTGTACATTTAGTGTTACATGTTTTCCAGAGGAGGAAGAAGCTTAGAGAAAAAGTGACTAAAATGTTATCAATAAATCTTTCCTTTTATTGCTAAATCTATTAGCTTTAAGCAAACCACCAGTGATTCTCTATTTCACACAACCTCATCACACAAACACACTTAGCTGACATCCTCATGTTCACTGAAAACAAAAAAGCAGGCTTTTGCAGCTTTAATCAGATGTTTTATAAAAAGCGAAGTCATGTTGCGTCAGCTCTAAAAGGAAGCAACACGTCATCCAGACGGTTTAAAGAGCAGCTGTCCCCCAGGCATTAGCTCATGGCTTTACACACACACACAGCCTCCTGAGTCCAATCAAAACATCTCAAAGTTCTTGGGTGGTTTTTCCCATGGGAATAATATTTTGATATGAAAACCAAAAACCTGCATGTTTTTCTTTATGCGCTGCCAAAGCTACCTTCGGGTCTGGATTATGACTACGGCAACATGGACGGCAGACGCGTGAAAGACGGTGTGCTTGGTGCGGCTGCTCTGTGTAAACGTCTTGGTAAAACAGACCTTGTTGAGGCAGCACTTGGCAATGGCCTGCAGCAGCTCGTTGGTTTTCTCAGGCTCGTGTCCGGCCACAATGCGTGCGGGCTTCGCCGCCAGGGGCTCGCCGCTCACCAGCATCACCACGTCGATCGCTTTCTGAAGGAACGCTATTTTGGATTCTTTATCCTGGAAGAAGAAAAAAAATTAAGGACTTGTGTTGGAAACAGCTGCATATAAGACATTCCTGATTATGTAAACAAAGGAACTGCACTGGGATTTATTTCCCAACACCTTTTAGACTGTTGAGACATGCACATCCTTTAATGCACATCACAACATACTCATATAACTTCGTTTGATCTCTATTTATGTCCCTATTTTGAGCTTAAACTGTGATTCTTCATCTGAACTGACCTAATTACTTGATCTCATAAATTGTTGTTTACATCAAAGGAGTCAAACATAAGGCCTGTGGGCCAAAAATGTCCCACAAGAGGCTGCAAACGAGACGTGGAAACAATCAAGCAAATGAAAAAAATGCAAAGACACCATTGCCTATTTAATACAGTTCGTCAGGGTGAGTTTGTAAAAACATGGCTGCAAAATGCTACAGTTACAGGAGACATTATACAGGACAACATTAAAACTAGATAAATCTATTAGTAAAGCAGCATCTTTTAAATAGTGACAGCGATTGTTTTGTGTGTGTGTGTGTGTGTTTGCATTGTTGTTATTATAACTACAACTATTATTACAACATCATTGTTGATTTCTCTCCAGTATATAAGTGGTCTGTGTGCTGCACCTAAAGCCATAATTATACCTATAATTATAGTTATTATGAGAACAAGAGGTGATGAGTGTTATTATTGTTGTTGTCATTGGTATTGTTACAAATACTGATATTTGTATTGTTGCTGATGTTAACATAACACATTGTATAATATAATTACACCATGGCAGGAGTCCAATGATACATTTGATACACAGAGAGCAAGACGTTTCTTCACATTTTCGAAGAATTTTGCACCAGAAAGTATCATTAAAATTGGCTTTAGGCTGACACTACAGTCATTTCCACTACAAATTATGAAATATTTGCAAAAATATTGACCTTTTCAAAAGATCCACTTTACACCACAACAAAGAAAAGTTCAAATTTAAAGGTTTTTATTCTACCATTTTACCAGTCCAGCACATTCAGGGTGAAGCTGAGCTGTATTTGGGCCCCAAATTAAAAATTAGTTTGACTTCCCTGGTTTACAACTTGCTATGTGTGACTGATATCTTTAAAAGGAGACGAACATTCACTCATGTTTTCTTGCGATTCAAGTTAGAATTCTGAATTGAGAAAGTGAATAGCAGTTCAGCTTTTATATGGCCACATAAAGAAACAAAACAATATTGAAAACCTACATAAATAACAAGCAAAGGCCTCTTAAGACGGAACGGGAACAAACAAACAGTGACTCCTCTTGAGCTCTCATTGTTGCTTTCGTGTGTACATGTGAATAAAACTGTCCATTCTGAATGTAATAATGAATCTGCTGAGCGCTGCCTGTAACCTATCAGCCGGCTGCATGGAAGACGCCTGCCAACTGTGTAACATAAGGACGTGTATCTGCTGCAACCACCTGGCCCTCTCTGGAACACCTGATAATAGGCCGGCCCTTTACAACGCTGAGCTCTTTATGAAATCTCTATTCAGTAACACGCGCCTGCACAGCAGCTCTGCGGGCCAATAACGAAATACATAATTGATACAAGGCATTAGACAGACAGTTTGGACAGTAATTTAAGGTAAATTATGCTACCAGTAGGTTTTAATGTTGATGTTTGCCACATGATTAAAAGGGATAAAAAATAAAAAGCTTTAACAACTGTATTAATCTAATGTTTCTGGCCATGAGGTTCTGACTGATATGTTGGAGTGTGAATCCCACTGAGGGATTTGTCAGTAAGGGCATCCAGTGAAATACTATTCCTGGTCTAACATGAGGATCAGGACCTGCTGTGGTGACTCCAGAGAGGAACAGAAGAAAGACGACATCAGCACTGTTCAACAAAGACTTTTCTCTTCCGAGTGTGACGTCTTGAAATACAGTATTATTCAGGGGTCAGCTCGTGGGCAGCAGACTGGAGTTTTGACACCTTGATAAGCCCTCACAGGTCAGATATCCTGCCAGTGCTTCTCAATTGAGACTGTGTTACGCAGCTAGTGTGTAGGATTACACACACAGACACACACATGCCACTTAATGCATGGATGCTGTCATAAACCGTAACGCTGTTTCTTATGACTTCAATTAAAATCAGATTAATATAGATGAAACACAAGAGAAAAAACGAACCAGGTCAGTTTGGTGCAGTAGGTTCGAGCTAAAAGAAAATATCAGCAGAAAAGCAGAAAACTGTTAACGTACTTTCACACTGTCGGACTTCATTTCGTTTTCTTCATAAAGGCCCTTCAGAAAACCTGTTGTCCTGATGACCTGAACATGTGGAGAGGAAAAAAAAGGGGGTTAAAAGACATCTGATCATTCTCACATTCAGATTCTTGAGTATTGAAAAAGGCACTGAAAACAAAAAAGAGGTTTTAAACACTAATCTGCTCAGTCAAAGTCAAAATTACTGCTAATTGGAGTACAGGAGCCACAAATACCGATACACTCAACTTTATCAAATATACATGAACCTTCAGTGTAATACAAGACTCCCACACAGGTAGATAGTGGAAATGAGGTCTCACCTCTCTTTAAAAAAAGCAAAACAGATTTTACTTTGCTTGACACCTCAGTCAGTGTACCCTGTTAAACTTCTGTTTGATTTCACTGAACTACATTAAAAGAAACAGTGTCTCACTATTCAAACTGTATCAGCAACGTGTTTCTGAATACAATTTAATCATTAATGTCTAAAATATGTATTTAACAGACATTAATGCCACACTGAAGCATTCAAATTAAGGTTACCCTATAGATACAACCTCCTGTATGTCAATATCACTTTACTTCATCTGACTGGTTCAATTCCCAAGAGCGTTTCTGTCTTTATGATGCAAAGTAGGTGAAACCAAATTCTTGTGATGAGAGATGACTGAACCTGGCCTGTACAGGGCAGTCTCCTCGCCTGGCAGTTAACAAAATGCTTGTCAGTGTGTTGATTCCCAACACATTTCCGATGGATCTTCTACAGATATTCATAAAATGCCTTAAATGTGCATGTTGGCTGCACAGGCCACTGTGATCCAGTCAAACTCTCTCTGACTATGGTGTGCAGTAAACAGTTGTAACTCTACTTAGTAGTTAGTTATCAAGCAGTCGAGCTGTCATAAGCCGCTCCGCATCCGTGATCTCGACGTGGACGGACTTGGACGGTCAGATTAAATTAGCCAGCCTGGCACACTCGAGCATCTCCCTCTCAGCAGCCGGCAGAGACAGATCTGGTTTGTTGATCCTTGCGTGGGCTCAGGTCGTGCCTGGCAACTACCAGACGCCTTTAGCACGGCTAGCTAAAGAGTTAGCCTACTTCTGAGAAAAACATCATTTCCCATCAACACTTTGGTTGGACATATAATTGTGAATCTAATATTTAACTATCATCGATTGAGCTATAAACAACTATTTTAGGCTGCAGTGGCTTTCCGTCGTTGCTTTATATCTGCTAACTCGCTTAGCTTAGTCCATGCTAAGGTTCCTGCACGAGCCAATGAAGTGTGTAGAGTTTCTAAATGAGGTTAGTAAATTCACAAAACCGAGGAAAATAAGCTCGGGATGCATGTCAGAGACGGGCTGTTTTCTCTTCAGTCACAGTAACAACTGAGTCTCACCTCGCTGATGATGTCGTGAAGGTACCTAAACGGCGGCTTGCTTAGCAGTTTCTCCGTGAGAGGCGTCTTCTTTATCACCTTCCCCAGCGTGTCCTGGGTCTTCTTCGCGACTGCCGCATTCATGGCAGCAGTCAGATGCGAACCCCGGAGCTTCGAAACGCCTAAAATACACTGAAAATGAATCCGCAATGAAAAACTGAACGACTCCGCCGCTTTGGTTGCTATGTCAATATTCTTCAATCCCACAGTGCATTGCAAGCGGAGACGGCGCATGCGCGAAGAGGTGACGGTTGCTAAGCAATCTCCATAGCAACAGCTAACAAGCCATAGATAGGTCGGTAGATAGACCTATCCGGGGCGTGTGTATCCTGACCTTTATCCATTGGTA
The DNA here is from genome assembly GCF_902148845.1 of Salarias fasciatus. Classification (NCBI taxonomy): domain Eukaryota; kingdom Metazoa; phylum Chordata; class Actinopteri; order Blenniiformes; family Blenniidae; genus Salarias; species Salarias fasciatus. The sequence continues at coordinate 14,779,794 of NC_043760.1, forward strand.
ACTGAAATTACTTTTTAATTATCTACTTGTCAGTCAGATAAAGCACAGTAAAAGACGTTTAAAACTGACGTAGATCAGTGCTGGAGAAATTCCCGCCAAGAGGATTCCTGACTTCTGACACTAAAATCCTACAATCGCAGTCTGTGCTAGAAGGGGAAAATCACACAAATATGGCATAAAATTAGATTTTCTAAGTGATTTTAGTAAAATGAAACTTCCAAAAGTAATATCTTAAGTCAAAAAGTTCCAGGAAAAAAAAAAAATCAAATTAAATAAGTAAACTTGGAGGTATTCCAATTATGACGCCAAACCATGACACGCATCCAAGAAACACATACCAAAGTAAAAAAAAAAAAAGCATACTTTTTAAATACCTTTTTTGGATTCCAAACACCTGCACACCCAAAATCATTGTCCACCAGCATTTTTGAATGCATACCAAGTATACCTCAAAGCACAGGATGCGTGTAGTAGATCAGCACACCTCGCGGTGCTTATACTTAGTTTTTCTTATCTAATTTTTTTTCCAGTATTTATGCATGCAGATTCTTTGTTTAAAGAAAAGGAGGAAGAAATGCTTAACAGCCAGGGTTTGATTCATCAGAACAAGCAAACACATCAAACTATGAGAGGCTGAACTGAACTTTAAACTTTTATATTACTTTTTCCTATTTTCACATTTTTGTTTTATTTTATATTTTTTGTTTGATTTTTGTACAGTTTTTCACCTGCATTCTAAATTCTTTACAAATCTGATCATAACAGTTAACCATCAAGCTTAAGCACAACATACTTCTCACCTTACTTCACATTGTGTGTATGCACGCGTGCGTGTACATGTTACCTGCTTGGCGGGTTCAGAATCCAAAGGGCATCGAACAAAAGAGAAAGCTTAAAAGCTCCAGAGTGCAGATTGCTTGTTGCTCCGCGTGGACGCCATGGCAAGGTAAGGCATTAAACCATACTTTGAAATAGAAGAACACCTGAAATAAGAGCAAGTTCTGGCTAAAACAAAATGTTTAAAAATCCTTCAAATGTGGTTATAGTATCTTGAAATTGTTGACTGTGACAAAACATTTGTGAAATTTTGAGAAAATGTCTTTAACTTTAACTTTCTGACCTGGACTTCTCAGTGGTATTTTGAACTTGGAGCACTAATTGCAACTACTTTCATGCATAAAAAAAAGTGTGTTACTATGATGTACAATGTTACATTTGAACAAAAGACTATGATGGGTTTTTTTTTTTTTTTTGGAAAGTTCAAGAAAAAGACATGATTGCAACTTTCCATCTGGAGAGTTTGCCATGTAATTCTACAACTTCACAGATGCCTTTATAATATACCATGAACATGTTGTGTCTTGGATCAGAAAGTAATTTGAAATGCGTATATGTAACTGAAATTTCTCCTGATGCTGAAGGTCTCTGAAAAGACAGGCAGCGATGCTTCCCTGGGTTCTGCTCGCTCTGTTCATCTCCAGCTGTTCCTCTGTTGGAGCAAACGAGGAGAAAACTGTCAGAAACAGGTCTCAGTTTTCAAGAGGTGGGTCGTCCTCCGCAGCTCCGGTCAATGAGTCATCTGTGACAAATGTAATAACATTCATTCAACAGAAGTTCTTTTTAACCATTCCTGCAGGATGGGGACAGAATATCAGATGGCTGAAGGATTATAATGCAGGCCTGGATGCACTGAAGAAGACGTGAGGCTCTACATCTTGGTAGCAGTGCTTAAAGGGGCAGTTTGTAGTGTTATAGCTTTATTATGATATCCACCCATCACAGTGGACTACAGTAACAACTCTCAATGATTAACCCTTTACGATTGTGCATACAGATGATGAATCCGCTGAGATTATTCCGAGATTCCATTCACACCCAGCAGTGTGCTCGTTGTGCTGAGGAATGTGTTGAGTTGTTTCTCTTCGTTTTGTCCCACACAGCCATAAACCCCTGATGGTCATTCATCATCTGGACGGCTGCCCGCACAGCCAAGGTACTTCAGTAACTTTGTTAAAATGAATAAATAAATGTAGTGGGGATAGGCTTACACTCCCTGCATTGTTCAGACGTGGGCTTGGCCTCACGGGGAGCATTCCACAATACCTGCAAAGCAGGTAATGGAATAAAGACAACGCTTGCATTCAGTCACCTCAGCTGGAGCCTGAAGGCAAAACTCATCGGAGGCGTGCATGATCAGTTCTTCTAACTTCAAAAGAAACACATGCACAGAGTGAAATCTGCTTTTTTTTACTTTTAACACTTAAGAATAACTGCTCATTAGGATATTCTTTATGTTTTGTTTTTCTAATGTGCCTGTGATCTTCTGTCTTAGACTTTCTTTGAATATCTACAATGCATTTTTGTGACAAGATAAACATGACTGTTTGCTTCCCCAGCACTGAAGAAGGCCTTTGTTGCTGATAAAGCCATTCAGAAAATGGCCAAAGAGAGTTTTGTCATGCTCAATGTGGTGGTAAGTAACACTGTTATTGTAATAATCAGAATCTTTCAAATTTTTCTATATTTCCATCTTTCCTTATTTTGCATTTCATATTATTTGATTTTGTTCATTTATGTGATGCAGGAAGAAACTGGGGATCCAAATCTGGCTCCTGATGGGCACTATGTTCCCAGAATCCTCTTTATCGGTAAATATCTGCTTTTTCCTCCATCCTTTCTATCATGTGTTGAAAAACTAGCAATTAAGAGTAACTGAGCACGTTGGAAGTGTTTGGAAAAGCTGATCCTGCTGTCTTGTTTGGCACATCTCACTGTTTGTTGAGTCTTTTTCAGCATGAGTTGTTTTTAATGACTGTGAATTGGTGTTATAATAGTAACCACGATCTTTGCGTTTGGTACTGCTCACAGATCCAACTTTAACAGTTCGGACTGAAATCACAGGAAAACACAGTGGAAATCTGTACACCTATACTCCGGACGACATGGAGTTATGTAAGTGAACGTTTGAAGGATTTTGTAAACCAGCCGCCAATTTCTGCATTGCAAAATGGAAAAACAGCTCAAACTGGAAAGCAATTTCAATACAAAGTGAACGACTAGACGGGAGAGAATTGACTTGATTTAAAAAAAATAAATAAAAAAAAAAGAATGAATTAAGAAATTAAAAGGCTAAACAGTTTAAAGTTATTTTCTACTACCGGTAAATAGTCTAAATACAGTATTGAAGGTTCCCCCCTTTTCACTTTTGGGTTCCACTTTCATGTTAAACCAATGTTTGTGAGATAAATACATACCAACAGCAAGTGGAGGGTTACTGATGATCTGATTATGTTTCTGTTCGGTTTTTCTTCTCTCTCAACAGTGGCTGAAAACATGAAGAAAGCCAAAACTCTGCTTCACAATGAGCTGTAACACACACCTGATGTCTCTGTCTGCCACATATGGCCGCACTGATTTGTTTAAGATGTAACTCTGTAAAACTCTGTAAAAGTGTACTGTACATTGTGACTGTGCATCGATGATTTATGTGAAACCTGTGATGGACTGAACCAGACGGGGGGGCGGGGGGTGTATTCTGCCTCCTGCCCAGTGTCAGCAGGGAGGAACTGCAGCTCCTGCATCCTGGTCTGAATAAACCGAATACCTTGTGCCCTGCACACACATGCTCTACACTAGAATAAACGTAACTCAGTGCCCTGTCCTCACATTCATACAGTTTTCCTTTTTGAATGATAATCGTATTATTAATGTTCAGTATTTGGAACAATGAACCAAAACTACTGCCTGCAAAAATCCTCATTCTTACCACTTCTGCACTAATTGTCTCACAGTAAGCCAACTGGTATAACCCATCCTGTATTGTCCCTACTTACAGGTCAGTAGACACCCATCACATTCAACTCCAACACAATAAATATCTTCAGTGATGAAGTGTCTCACTGTCGAGTGAGATTTATCAGAGTTACCCCGAATCAATGCCAGAACACGATTCAAATACAGTCAGCAACAATCAACACCTGTCATTGTTTAATTCACAATTCTAGGAGTATTTATGTGTGACATGAATGTTTTTTCTATGGTTTTTGATATACTATTAAGCATTCCATGGAGTTTAAAATAAAGCGCTGTGCTTTTGTCATATCCGTCTATATTCTACATGAACTCATTCAGACAGACAGCAACGCTGATTCCAATTTAGATCTGGGAGCAATTTAGATACACCAGTTAAAACAAACTGCATGTTTTTGTACTAGAGAAAACCCACACACACTGAGAAGATGCGAACTGTGCACAGAGAGCAACATGGCAGGTTTTAACCACTAGGTGGAAGCATAATACAGTTTCTAATCACTTCCACGTCTCGCTTTCCCCACTGAAAACCAGTGTGTGTTGTGAATGTTACTCAGGGAGATTATTCTTTTGATATGATTTTTGCAAATTAGAAAAAATCATGAGGTTGCTTTCAACACTTAAATTTGTATAATAGTCATATGAACATCGATAACAGTCTCAGCGATATGTTGTGTTAAAAGAGGAGTTTCCTTCCTTGGAGCTTGTAGAAAGGTGTGTTGCGTTTAAATCCATCCTGCAGCTCCCTTCTGGTAGAATTTTCTCCATTACAAGTAAAAATAAAAGTGATTAAATGCCTCAAGCTTCTACAAAATGGAAGAACCCATGGCCATAAATATGTACTTTCCACTGTCAGAGCTTGTATAAATGAGCTGTTTTTAATTGTTGTGGTTCCACTGTGCTGCTTCTACATTTTCTAAGGGGAAATAATTGAAGGTAAAGGCAAACACCAGCAGAAGTCAGCGTGCATCAGGGTGAAAATCCACAGAGCACATTCATTTATCATGGGCTTGAATTTAAAGGGAGGCTGAAAACAGAGGAACTCTGTAAATGGGTCAGTAAGCTTCATTCCCCAATATTATATTTTCCACTGCAGGAAGTGATCACTAGAAAATGATTAAATTATTCACACCTTTGTTGCATCCCTCCTCTCCCCACTGCAGTGAGCACAGACGTCTGAGACTATCATGTGTCTAATTCTCATTTGTGTTTTTTAGTTTTCCTTCATTCCGATGAACCCAGGGTGACTCATCGAGAACTCCTGAGATGTTTCTGAAATATTTTCCTTTGCTTCCTTTCTTGTGAAATTGTTTACACGGTCCTAGATTCCTTTGTTCAAAGCATGTGTGTTTTTTACTCAGATTTTCCAACATCCCAGGACTGAAAATTCCCTCCCTGCAGCGCCGTTGCAGTGTGAGGTGGAAGAAACTCACTGAGGAGCTTTAAAGATGAAGTGACTTTACAGAATGCATCCAGTGTAAAGCATGAATTCACTGTTCCTGTACAGTTACTGTAACCTATTTTGACAGTCGGTCTAATAATACAGTATCCAACACTGTAGTGTTTAATGTGCAGTAAAAAAGAAACAACAGTAAAGTGTGCTATTAAAAATAAAGTCTATATACTGGAATGTATTCACTTTAGAAAATCTGAATGAAGCAACTCTATTAGAGCTGTAACAAATCTCAAGGAAGTACCTCACATGATCGGTAAGAAAAAAACTAAATAAAACATTATAAATTGCAAAAAATTTGAAATTAAATCACCAAAGACTTCACATATACAGCACACTTTACAAACAACCACATCAAATGTTACTTCACCACAATGAAAATCCAAATGAGCCACAAAACTCACCATGGGTTTCATACTAGTTTAAATAAGTCACAGTGAAATCTGCCTTTCTGTCCCGAAACACTGCACAGTAATGTGTGACTGACTAAGGTGTTATTAAATCAAATCAGACCTCGCACTATTATAAAAACACAGAAAAAATGGTAAAGTTATTACTTCACAATATAATGAAGTCACAAGTATTGCATTACTGTAATAAAATAGCAGTAAAGTTTGAATTAACTTTAATAAAATCACAGTAGAGCTAATTTTTTTTTTTTAAATCATTGTAACTTTATGCTGTTACATAAAAAAAAATCTTGGTGTACACTATACTCTACCAGTCTGCAGTTGACTGAATGATTGCAGTGTTGTTATTACTATGCAGTGTGAAAAGAGCTGTGAAATCCAGGATAATTCAGTGTTTCTCCACCACTAATTACTGTGAAGCACTTCCACGACGTGCTATTTAAATTCACACTAATCAACATTTTAAATGCAAAATGTACATTAATTAATACACGACTGTAAGAAAATAGTTGTATTTGCATAAAACTACAATTTTTCCTCCCTTGGACGTCTACATTACACTCACAACGTCAAAATAGTGCAGAAACCACTGTTAATTAGCGAGCGATCACACACAGATTATGAATCAGGCGTCTCTGTGGGCGTGCAGAAACTTTCCTGAGGTTACATCTCCCATACAAGGTTGTTCCACATCTCCCAGCAGCCTGCAGGCCTCATTTCACTATAAAACACCACTCCGCTCTGCTGTTCCACTGCTAACCTTGAGGAAATGACTCAGGGAGCCTGTGTGTGTGTGTGTGTGTGTGGATGTCAACGTCAAATTACAGAGCACATTCCTTCAGACACACACACACACACGCACACACTGAAGGACAGCGTGACAGCGTGACACACTCATCTGCCACACACCAGGCCGCCTTCATACGTATATTTAAGTGTAAGAGAGAGAGTCGCTGTGTAATCTATGGACACGACCTCTGTGGTCTCCTGCGTTGCCTTTTAATGAGTCCCTCTTCCTGCCGTACAAACAGCTGCAGGAACCAGTGTACATATTAATCTGTGGAGGTTATTATGGTAATTACTGCCGACATTTGCGAGGCATTTGAGAAAGTCTGCACAATCTGAACCCTTCGCATTTCTGTCCCGCTTTATCAACACTCTGTAATTACCATGTGCAGCGTTTGCTGTAAGGTTTAACATAATAAGGTACATCATTTCTGTAACAGTGTCTTTGTTGTGCAGCAGGAATGGAAACGAAGGTGGAAGAGTAGAGACTTATTATACAGAAAATAAAAGACAAACGGCTGAACATTACAGTCCTGGTGCTCAATATGAATGTCCAAGTCAATTACAAGAACAGTAGCAGAAAGGAAAGAGTCTCATAAAGTAGAGGAGAGGAGGATGGGGTGGATGGACGGATCAGATTTCTCCGTATGAGAAAGTGTTTTGTAAAAAACATGCAATGATTCCACAGAGGTTTTCCAAAATAAAATCTTACAGCCACAGACTTTGGTGTCTAACCTGAATAAAAATGACTAATTTAATGTTATAACATAATGTAATCCTGTTACTGTCATGGTGGAATTGTTAATCAGCAAATACACACATGTGCACACACACTGCTTTGAAATCAATGTGCAAGGTTAGCAGCGCATTCCCTGTACGATTTTTGCCCTTTTCTTTGTCAGTAAAATGTTATGATTTTGTGCCTGTGTCTCTCCCATAATGCATTTTAGTTTACGCTATAGAAAACGTTCACTTCAGATCGAAATGGGACGTTTTTATTTTCCTTTGGGTATTTTTTTCAGCATCTCTGATTTGTGAATGCTGTTCTGATTTCATAGATCATCCAATAGTTATATATTCCTCAGGTAGGCCTCAAGTCATGCAAACCCTATTCAAAGTAAAGACACACACTTCCTGCTCTAATCATGGTTTCCAAAAGAGATAATGAAGCCACCCTGAATAAGGACCCTTTGCACGCAAAACTCCACTGCAGAGGAGAGAAGAAATACAAAGCAAAACTCCATAAATTCGTAGAAATATTGCCGCTGACCATGCTGTCAAACACCGGCAGACACACACTCAGGCCTGAGGATCCTCACTTTGACTTTGGCAGTGACAAGGGCACTGGGCTATTAGTCCTCGTTTGCACACTGCTTGGACAATTTAGCTATTCAAATAGAGCCCGCTTACTGGAAAACAGCTCCTTAATGAAGAGATGGCTGGGTAATAGCCCATAAACCCGTTCTTTTATTCTCTCCCACACACTCATAAATACACACTTCCTGTATGCGCAAGGAACCATTATGTACTGTGATGCATATGCACTCTTAAAGACATGCTTAAATGCAGTTTATCACACACACACAGGACGATATTCTAATGCAAGACGGTGCCAATTTTTTTTTTTTTTTTTTTTGCAACGTAAGTCAAAAAGGTCAAATTGCAAATGTCAGCTTTTTTTTTTTCCCCCCCCGTCTTCATTTTAATTATTCTGTCAAGTTCAAAGAGTCTTCATCAGAAAGGAGCTGTCCTGACAAAGGAAGGCCTGAGCCCACAGATAAGCTCAATCAGCGTCTCCTCTTGACACTTTCTTTTCCATACTTAGCCTATCTGCACTCCTCTCACACACACCGACACTTAGATTAACCTCAGAGTAAATTACAATGTATCAGGACGAGCAGGGGAATAAAGAGTTGCTTTAGCAATTACCTGGAGTTATTAATTTACCCCGAGGTTCTTCTTACCAGCGCTCAGCGGGTAAAACTGTCCAGCACCACCATTAATCTTAAGTTGGTACGAACTCGCTGATCCACATACGGAGAAATGGAGATTCGACTAAAAAAAAAAAAATCATTTTTACAGAACGAACTTTCTTGGATCATTTTTTTAAAACAGCACTTTATATAAACCTCCAGATCTGATAAATGTTGTGCTTATTCCTGCCAGGAATTCATTCATTTTATGTCCTGATTCTGATTCTGGGTCAGTGTCTAATTTTTGTCATCTCTAAAATCACACTACTGAACGAAATGACATTCTTTAATTTGTTTTAAATCTCAGGGTCATTGGTTGAGAGAGATCTTTCAGAGTCAAAGTCCGGTGATTTGCTCCCATCTCACCCTGTCCATGTGTCATACTGGACGTTGGATACCTTGCCTGGCAGGTGTGTGTGTGAGATCTTTAGTGATGCTTTCCTGTTATGAACCTGTCCAGAGAACTCTTGAACTACCTCCAATTTATTCAAAATGCTGTCGTGGTATGTTGATGTGGTGCCATTAAATTGGCCAACATGATTATTTTTTTAGTCAAACCCAATGATGATAAGCAAATTAATAAACTATCTCAGTGGTCTGATCAGGTCTGCATGCGGGGACCTCAGGTTTTTAATTTGCTCCAGTCTCTGCTCCCACTGCGGCCTATTATTTCCATCTCTAGTTCTCAGCGAAGCAGGCAGCAACCTTCAAACCATATTATTTGACATTTTACTATTTCATTAAGTGGTTTGGAGACTTTCTCTCCTCATTATCTCCGCTGTCAGTACGAGCGGCAGCTTCCTGCTGAACTCTGCCAGCCACGGCGTTTCAGAGAGCAGATCTCATGTTTACATGTCCGCTTTTTTGCCAACTCAACCCAAATTATTAACAATGTGGAGCTGAGACTACACACACACACACACACACACACACACACACACACACACACACACACACACACACACACACACACACACACACACACACACACACACACACACAAGGTCACAGACGCACTCTAACCAGTGAATAAGAGGAGGCTGGAGCGGCCGGGGTGGGGACCGGTCTTGCCATGTGATTCGCCACATACATCAACTCTGTTGAGCAGAAAATTGAAATGGAAATGTGGGCCTTGGAAGAGTGTGGCTCCCATTTACCCCTGGACCAGAGCTAATGATTTGTCATTTCTCTCAGGGGCACAAGCTGCTGCCCTCTCTCTCACACTCAGACTGAACCGCCTCGCCACCTCCACTGTACCAGCCCCGCTGCAGGTCCTCATATGGGCTCAACGCAGCGCCTGTTTAAATGATCTCATTTAAACAGCATGTTTTCACAGATTAACAGCAGTTAAAATGACCTGCAGTGGGTAAAGCCTTAATTTGGTATGTTACATTAGAAATACATGACAAGCACTGAAGCATGATCACCGTCTGTCCCTCAGTCAGTTATTCAGAGGTTATTTATTCACCTCTGCTACAGCGTTGTGTCTTTTTCTCTTTCTCTGTGTTTCTTTGAGGACTTTTTCACTTGCTTATCATCTTCTTCTACCGTGCTGCAATCACTTGTTATTTTTGTCCATTAAGCTCTTCTTGTTTTATGTTTTTCTGAATGTTTTACATCTCTTTGGTTTGTTCAATATCCCCTTTGCACCCGTCGTTTTGCAGATCCTGTTGTTTTTAGAAATATGTTGCACATCTTTAGTTGTTTTGTTTTTGTATGTCATTTTCTGGTCATTGTCTTCTGTCTTTGTCATTTTATTTTGGGGAATATTTCTCCTATTTGCGATTTTTGCTGTTAGATAATTTTGTATTTTTTAAGTTGACTTCCTCTCAGAGTAATTATCTCTTTTTTCTGTTGTCAGGAAATCACTTCTATCTTTTTCTTGTCATCTTGCATCTCTTCCTGGTCATTTTTTTTTATTTTTCTGGGACCATTTATGATTGTTTCATGTCTCCTTGAGGCCATTTAGCTCTCTTTGTGGTCGTCTCAATCACTCTCCTGTCTCCAAATCAATAGTTGTCTAACTGGCACATCGGCCGATTGATTGGATTCTGGGCTCGTAAACGCTGCAGAGCTTCTCCGCTGGTTCTGCCACTGAAAGGAAAATATGTGACAAGAAACTTTCAGCACGGCATGTGAGACACGTACGGCTGCTGGCAGAAAGGAAGCAGCCCTTTAACGTGTTGTTCTTCTATTCTAATTGACAGAAGTGCTAATATCAGTGTGTGTGTGTTTGTGTGTGTAAACAGCAGCTCAGACCCGGCAGATGGGTTTCTGCATTATTGAGCAGCAGAGACTCTCTGACATGTTTCGGGTCCAGGAAGCGTTCACCTGTCATGGCTGCCGCTGCAGCTTTCATCAGGGTACGGGCGCGAGGTGGGGGGTCCGCGGTTTAAAGCAATGACGTGTGATTTATTATTGATCTGATGGCAGGATCTACTGGGATGCTGCACACAAACAAACTCGTTTGAAGAGAATCATCTATTGAGCGAACGCTCTCCATGATTTTCCTTTGAAGACTTGAATTCGTGGATTTCTGGGAGGTTGTAGTGCTCAGGATGTGGGTTAAGTAAAAACTGGATAATGCTTATAAATATAAAACTTTCATTCAGAATCTAAAACAAGCCACTCAATTATTATAGAACATCACGACTACTGCTTAATATATAGTTAAATCCTTTCAGAAAGGCCTTACAGGCCATCACTGGACTGAGTTTTGCATTGCTTCCCAAAGAGCAAAAATTATCTGAATTTGTTGTGGAGTTGCAGAGCTGCTGTCTCTCAGTGTTCTGCTCACTCAACATATCTTTACGTATTTTATTTAACTGCTGTTTTATGACAAGAAGTCCCATTGAGTGTTTTTTCCCCTTTCTTTAAAAATAGAGTCCGCCACAATATAAAAGAGCAAGCAGAAATAAAAACTCAAAGTAAAACCACACAGAAAGTTTGACGACCGATTTAAGAACGGTCTGTCAAGAGTTTTGAATTCACTCGGGGAGATAAAATCCTGAAGCCGCAGCGGTTTGTTAATGACGTCCATATAGCACAGCATACTCAAGGTATATGGTTTCTTTCCTTAAACAAGTTTTTTTAACTCCATGAGGAGAAAGAGATGGTTTGTCATCAGTCCAGATGACTGAATATTTGTAAGTTGAGATGTTTGAGTCTCGGGATCATGAGGATTGATGCACAGTTGAGCATGTTGGAAGCTTCTTTCAGCCTTTTTGTTGCTTTATCTTTTGTTATGAGTTCAGTTTGATCCAGACGACAGAGCATCTTCCTCCCACCAACTGATGTTCAGATTAATTTGATCATTTTATAAATCTTTTAAGTAGCCTGTAAAGTAATCCCACCACTTATTAAAAAAGCAACTCATAGCGGCAATAATGTATTCAAGTAAGTTGCACATCACTGCATCTACGCTTGTTATTTCAATTCCAGGATACATGAAAATGGTTGATTATCTCAACGGCCCTCTGCTTTAGCATTAGTTCTCTTCTAGCTCTTTGTTTATTACTTTCAGAAGAAAGAATATCAGTGTGCTAAACCTTTAACTCTCAATCTCATTAAAATCAGGTGCTTGAAAAAGCTTTTTTGCTACTTTGCTTCTCTTCACCATTTCTGCTCAGTGCAGTACAGCCAATAAGTCTGGGTTGTTTTTCCTGAATCCGAGTACAGAGAATCCACCTCCTCGCCTCTGCAGCCGTCCCGTTGCTCCCGTCAGCAGTGAAATCATCAATAAATGTCAATGTGCCAGCTCTACTGGCAGCCAAACATGCCCGAGCCAGAACGGAGCCAGCTGTTCCCGTTTTCTCCTCACTTTCTTTCCTCCATCATGTTGATAGAGGCCCATTTTTGTGTCAGTGGTCTGTGAAACTTTGTCTCGCAACTTCTCTTCTCTTTCCCTTGTTTTCAGGTGATGGAGCCGCTGAAGTCAGGATCATGAAGTGTTCTCGTCTGCAGCATGTGGACACAGATGACTGGAGAATAGTTTTGAAGCTGTGATTGCGGCTTTTCTTCAAGCTTTGACTGCGTCAGTCTTGAATTTTTTTTTTTTTGAAAATAAAGAGTAAACTCGCTCATTGTTTAGAAGCTGCTGTTATCATGGTGAGAGACATTTCCGCAGCTGGCTCACCACGGCTTTCAATTGCACACTTTAGTGCAAAAAATGTATATTTTTCACTTCTCTCTTTCTCACACACACACACACACACACACACACACACACACACACACACACACACACACACAAAGCAACACTCAGATACGTACATGCTCAGAAAGAAACCCGACCATGTGCAAAAGTAAACTAAGAACTCTTTTATTATTTTTATTCATTTTTTTATATCTATCTTTAGTTGGTATTTTTTCTCTCTACATGAGTCTTTTTAAAAGTTTGTCATCATGCTAGGTGCAGCTTCAGTGTTGGTAGTACATGCAAAGGTTGTGTTTTTCTCTTTTTATTTTGTTCTTGTCGGTGGGAGGATGGAGAAAGAGAGAGAGAGAGAGAGAGAGAGAGAGAGAAAGAAAGAGAGAGAGAGAAAGAGAGAGAGGGAGAGAGGGATCGACCCCCCCACGGACAGCAGCTGGAGGGATGGGGGGGTGCACTGACCATCATAGCGGGTTCACAAAGGGAGTTTAAGCAGAAGCAGTTCAGTTCTTGCTGTGAGATAGATCCATCCATCCGGGGACGGCTTTTTTTTTCTTCTGTTTTTTTTTTTTTTTTAAATCGTCATGACATCATCTGTTGACATCTTTAGTGCAGTCAAAAAGAAAACAAAAACAAAAAAACAAAAAAACAAAACGGGTTAAAGCAGGCAGTCTTTAGAGGGAATATACAAAAAAGAAAAGAACTCCTCAGACAGCTTTGTGGAGAGAAGAAGAAGAAGAGACGAGTGGAGGAAGAGGAGGAGGCCGAGCAGAAGAGGGGGACGTTTCATTCTGACTCCTGTCTGTGACGTTAAAGGAGACATCTGGAGTATTGCTTGTGGCTTTGGTTCTGAGGATGTTTATCAGAGTAGGGGGGATCATCGGCTCGGACGGTCTTCTGTGGTTTTTGTTGTTGTTTTGAGTCCACTCGGGAAGATTTTCCCTTCTCTGCTACAGCAGAGTTTCTCAACGTGAGGCAGGATGAGTCTCTCCCATCAGGAAAATGACCACGTTTAGTAAATTCATCTCTCTGCAAGTTACAGAAACTAAATCTATTTAAAAAAAATATGTTTACGTTCACACTTAGTTTTACATTATCATTCAACGACATCAGGTTCAAATGAGGGGGCCACAGAGAGGACAGCCACGGGCCGCATGAGGCCCGCGGGCCATCAGTTGCTCACATCTGCGTAAAATATTTGTGCTATCAATTAGATTTACGGAAGTAATTACAACTTCTGCTTGAAACTTCTCATAATTAACCTAAAACTAAATATCGGTTGGGTTATTCTGTATTGCTTCAAATAAGAATAAAAAATAAATATATACATATATAGTGCAAATTTTCTTTATGAACATTACGTCACGCTGTTTCTTTGTTTTCTGCTTTAATAAGTGCCCATTTGGTTTATTTTGCAAACTGACTTTATAATATAACACCAATCTATTACAGTATCTTGCTAAAGAAGCACAGTAGTCAAAAAACTAAATTATCTTTCAATAAAACACGAGGGACAAAATTTTGAGTGCAGTTGGGGAGTGAAATGCAGGATTTCTAAGCTTGTTACAAAATAATATAATAATCTGAAAAGCTTTTGAATTCCACCTGAAATGACTCTTCTTGTGCAAGTTAGAGGCTTTTTAAACTCAGTATTTGATGAGTATTTTGTATTTAGGCAGCTACTGATGCAGCCTCAATAGATTTTGTGGTTTCAATGCATTTCTATTACATCTGCAGCAAATTCAGTAAGAAAAATATTTAAAAAATCCAGCAGGGAAAAGCCTAACACCCCCCCAGCCCCCGCCTCACTTTGAGAAGCTCTGCATCGTAGACTCAAATCTAAGAAACGGAAGAGCAAAGCGGACACAGAAGACATCGCAGGTGTAAGCTGGTGGACGCCACTTTCAGCTGAGGCACGTTTCAGTGCATATTCTCTTTAAAAACAAGGGGAGGGGGGTTCCAGAGGGGTGAGGCGTGTCGTGTCCCAATCAGAACCGTTTTCAGGGGAAGATTTTAGCGTTTTATCGCTCGGCGAAGTGACTGACGGCTCAGGGCGGTCTAAAGAAGGATTTCTCTCCCTCTCCCCCTCACACTGACGCGAGTACATTGTTTTAGTACAAAGAAAAAAAACTACAAAAACCGGACAGTAAAGGGTTAATGCTGATAGAAAGCATGACGTATTAAAAGAAAGGAAAATACCGGGGCACACACACACACACACACACACACACACACACACACACACACACACACACACACACACACACACACTAACACACACCTGCAGGCATACACATGGACATCATCATCTTTGGTGGAAGTCTGACAAGAGTATGCTTAAAGGACACCTGAGCACACACATTAAATATAACACACACACTCACACACACACACACACACACATTGTTTTGTTGTTCCTCGAGCTAGAAGTGTGAAGACCCCCGGGAACCGTGTGAGAAGAGGAGGAACGGCTGTGGACATCACACCGTAGGATGTCTGGCTGTGGATCTGCCACTGGGGGGGGGGGTCGTCATGCGAGGGTGTGGTCAGTAGAGGGGGGGGGGGGGGGTTGCATGTCACCACACAGTCTGTCTGGTTTTCGGGGGGGGGGGGGGATTGCATCTGGAAACAATCACTACAGACTGGCATCAGGCGGCACCTGGTGAATTAGTGACGAGACGTCTCCTACACTATCGCTGCAGTGTGATCCCCAAAATGCATGATCTTTGAAGAAAATAACCCCCTCTCCCCCCCAACAAGAAAAACCAAAAAAAAATAAATAAAAAAAAATACAAGCAAACAATCCGTTACGAGAAAAATCTAGAAAATAGAGACGAAGATTCAAAGCTGCCTGTGGAGGAAGATGCTGGCATTCATTCAGAATCATTCGCTGACGGCTCCCCATCGCATGTTTTCTGCTCTGCAGGCCTCTCAAGTTCAGTTTCCATGCAAAGCCATGGCTTAGATCAAGGAAAGAAAGGAAAGAAAATTAAAAAAAAAAAAAACGAGACAAAAGAAAAAGAGAACGAGGGAATGCAACGTGCAGCGCCTCCCGGAGCTTGTCCACATGACCCAGGCGAGAGGGGGAGGAGTCAACAGGACCCCGCCCGCCATCCTCCCACTGTCCCGGCATGGAAGGAGAGGAAACACAGAATGGATGAGTGGATGGAAGGATGAATGACAGGTTTTAAAAAAGAAAAGCATGCTAACCCGCTGTCACACCTGCCGTGTAATACTCCAGTCGGTGAATCAAACAGGGCGACAGTTGTTGTTGTTTTTTTTTTTTTTTTTTTTTTTGGTCACATTTTCTTCTTTAATACAGGGGCTAAAAAACACAGAGTCTCTCCTAGGGAACGGACCAAATCACACACAGTCAATGTCAGCACTAGTTTTCTTCTCAGTATTAGATTTACATCCTGAATATTCAAGCATCATTAAATTAAAGGTCATCATAATTTGTTAATTTGCAGCAAGTATATAGGTATATATTTTCTTTAGGTCCATACATGTTGTCATTTCAGTTAACAAAGGTTCTGTTTCTAGGCTACATTTCACCCTAAACTGGCTACACTCATCGATCAAGAGGACAAAAACTACAATTTGGACTTCCACATCTAACAGCATCAACAACAGGATCTTCTCTGGGGAAATTAAAAAAAAAAAAAAAAACCTACTGAGTGGAGGCAGGAGAAAAAGTAAAATCCACCAACAAAAACCAAAGAGCGAGCATGGATTCCAGTTTTAAAAACAGAAAACGAGCAGATGAGAAACTCCATCCAGTAAAACCATAATAAAAATCGACACGATGAGAGAGAGAGAGACACGAGGCCGAGGTCCTCGGAGGAATGGAAACGATGACTCGTGGCGATGGCGTGTGAGACGGCGCACACTTTGATCTGAAAGTGCACGTGCGCGTTGGACACGTGGGACGGAAGTTGAGTGTCTGGTGGTCGATCGGACGGGGTGGGGGGGGAGGGGGAGGGATCTCTCCTGCTTTCAGACCTGGGTGCGGGAGGCAGGGAGGGAGGGGGAGGGGCACGGGAGCGGGCGGCGAGGGAACCCCCCCCGCGGGCCCCTCAGGAGCTGAGGGTGAACTGGTCTTGCTCGATGGGCTTTTTGACCCAAGCCCCCAGGCCGGCCTTGTGGAAGGCCTTGATGAGCGCCTGCTTGGCGGAGTGGTACTCTGTGGCGGCCTGCTTGGCTTCGTGGTACGAGCTGGGCTTCAGCACTTTGATCCGCAGGATGGACGACAGCTGGGAGAGGGAGACGCAAACCAAGGCAAGAAAGTCAAATTACACGATAAACACTCACACAAGCTCAGTGTGAAGATGCAAACTCTTCACTGAAAAGGTCCTGTAGGCCAGCACTGAACCTTGAGATCAGCATAAAGAGTGTTGGTTAAAGAAGCAACCATCCTATTCAAGTGTGTGTGTGTGTGTGTGTGTGTGTGTGTGTGTGTGTGTGTGTGTGTGTGTGTGCTCTGTTTACCTTGGAGTGTAGGCGCACCCAGCGGCTGTAGAGGGCGTGTTTGCAGAGGCGTGAAGCGCGGCCCATGTCGTCCTTGCCCGTGGTTGCATTGATCACCTCCAGGGCCTGGTCGCCCACCGTCCAGTTCACGCTGAAATTCGGCGCCTTGCCCGGCTGCCTGGCTTCGGCGTTGCTTATACCTGCAAACCGGAAATCGGCCCGGGTCAAAAAAGTGAGCCGCACGCCGAGGTCAGACACTGAAAAACTGGATTCAGAACTTTGACGGTTTTAATCAGTTCTTTAGACGGGGCAAATATGTAATGGAGTCCACTTTCTTACACAGTCTATGATTAAAGTGATGTTTTCTTTCACCTGCAACATCTAGAGTGCAGAGGTCTTTTCCAAGCATGCTGTCAAAGCCTCAGAGCATTTAAAAACAAACGCCTGCAGGCCTCGAAGTGTGAAAAGTGCTGCGAGATAATCTCCTCATTACTGACGGCACACCAACTGGTGCAGCCGGGCCGCCTCACCCCGAGGATCTCTCAGACAAACGACGAGGCGTCTGAACGTGACAGCGTACCGTCTCCGTCGACAGCTGCTCCCACAGTGGGGATATCTTTAAACCCAACAGTCGTTTAGTGTTTAGTTTGTCTGAACTCCGACGCTTCCGTCCAGCCCGGGTGACTCTGAGGACGGAGCGCGTCCTCCTCTGGGAGACGGCGAAGCGTCGGCCTCCGCTGTGTCTCAAGTATAAATGGGAGATATATGGATGTCATAAATCGCAGTGTCTTCTGTGTATGTGTATGAGTGTGTGTGTGTGTGTTAAGCTCCTCGGTTCCATTCGGCGGCCCTCGTGACAGAAGATGATTTAAAAGGGATGAAATCCTCGGTGCTCTAACGCCACGGCTCTTCACCGCTAAGAACTCTCTAAAGCGGAAAAGGTTAATAACCTCCCGCCTATTATCACCTTTCTCCGCCGTTTACAGAGCAAGCAGGGAGGAAGAAGAGCGGCATACACACCCGGCCTCCGTGTCATTTCCCCCATGGAGCCACACTCAGTGACCACGCCGTCACTCGCTCCACCCGGCTGTTTGCCAGTGTCCCCATTTCATGGTAGGGATTCAACAGGTTTAATGTTTTTTTCCGCTTGAAGTTTGCTTTGCCTCCTCTCCCACAGGACCAGGCGGGAGATATTGAGATAAAGCAGCACGGGGCAGGTTGTTAATGGCCTGCTGGCGGCTGTGAGGTGACTTCTCAGCGGGAGTTAAGGGTCACGGCGTCATAACGCATTATATTCCACCTGTAACGGCCACAGAGAAGCTGTGGTCTCGTCCCGGTGACATTCTGGAGCACAGACAACAGGAGTGAGCCGGCTGGTGGAGCCATTTTTCGCTTTAAACCTCCACTGCACTGAAATAGCTAATAATCATGTTTTCACAGGCAGGTTTTCCCACTGAAAATAAAAGCTATTAGAAGTGAAATTAGTACAACTACAATCAGCAAAACCGACCATTTTGATCTTCTAGATTAGGCCCAGGCCCTGTAAAACACAAAAATGTCTCTGTGCTTCAATAACAGTGTTTTTTCTTCTAATATTAATCACCACCACCACGTGTGAAGTTACGTTAAATCACGGAGAGAAGTACGATCTGTCGTCAACAGAACCTGTAAATGAGAGCAGCAGACAAATGCAGCAGCGCTGGTATCTAAAGCATTTTTTCGTCACTTGTGTTTTTTTATCTTCGCATTCCGACTTCCCCATAAACTGAGCCAGGAGTTTATGGCTTCAATCTTGAGGTGTTATGTCTTTCCACTATAATTGAAATGCAAGCTAAATATTCTAGAGATAAATCCTTTAGGTGAAACGTCTCCATGTCTAAACATCAGCTGGTTTGGTTTTCATTCAAGTGGAGGCAGAACAGCATCTTTAGCAACCTGGAAAATCATTTCATTTCCCAGTTTGCATTTGTTTTGTTCAAATAAAGAGCACGTACAATCTTGATAACCACATTATACACTGATGACACTGTCATTTCCTGAGAAAGTCTCTATTTGTTGAGCTGTTGTCGGCGGGCGTCCTTGTGACCGGCTCCGAGGAACGGGACGAGTGCTCTGACTGGCTAAGAGTTCATTTATTCTATCACTACACCCTCTGATTTACATTTATATTCTGTCAGTGCTTCCTGCTCTGCACTGCCTGAGACCTTGCTTTTGTGATGGAGTGATTGAAATGAAACCCTGCTGACGATTGATCTGTTTCTGCCTGACTTTCTTATGGCTGATTCTAATTTGTTTAGACGCGATCGCCTGGTAAAGAGCTCCCTCCGAACAGTGGAGTAAGACGGGTATGAATTCTTGATGGACTCTGCAACGTACATGTTGCTCCTGCACCTCTGTCTGTGGGAAACACGTTCTCAAAAACCCACCGATACCATCATCTACAAAGACTTCTCACACTATTCTGATCTTTCCTCGACCATCAAGTGCATGTTAAAAGATATTCTGCTTGGAAAACCAGCCAACAGGAATATATTCTTGTTTTTAGACAAGCACTTTTGCGTTATATTTAGCTTGCTGCAAACGTGTCCTCTTCTCAAAGTAAATTTTAAACGTACTGTGATGTATCAACCATCTGATAGAAAAACCAAACATTGGTAAAACTGTGACTTTTAATTAAATGAGTGAAGATCTAAATGTGATTTGCTAAAAACTGGTTCAGCAAAATGTTTTCCATTGTTTTGTTAACGAAGTCATTTGAATGACTAAAGGACAAACACAGACTCTAAAAATGGAAAGTTAGAAAAAAAAAAACAAAAAAACAAACTCAAGCACTACAGGAGTCCAGGTTTATGCGGCCTTTTTAAAAGGTCAGGTCTTTGCTGGAAATTTACACAAACTGATAAAGCTATTCAAATTCCACAGGAACCAGGCAAATGTCAAGGCAGCTCAAACAGAGGAGGAAAGCAATAACTGTCTTCCTGCTGGACTGACCGGCGAGGTGGGGAAACGTTCGCTGCTCAGGATTAACACATCCCCCCCCGCTTGATATTTAGACAGCCAGACGCTGATTGGCAAAGATTAACCAGTCGATCTTTCCAAAACGTGAAAAATATGGATGTGACCAATCAATAGCTTGTTATCTGATGTACTGGTCTCACCGCTGAGGAGGGGCCTGTTGAGGGTGAACTGCTGGGGCAGGTCCTCGATGTCCGCGATGCGCTGGTACATGGCCCTGGACAGGTGGTCCGCGTGGTACAGGCTGCCGAGGATGATGCTGGAGAAGTAGATGGGCTCTGTGAAGTAGCTCATCAGAGAGCCCTGGATGCCCACCACGTTCCACCTGAGCGGGGGGAAAACAACCAAACAGAACACAAACGTTTAGCTTAGTCTAATTTTAGACAATATATTCATGTTTAATGTTGTACTCAAATATGTTTAAAAAAATTCTGCCCTTCACATGTATTAAAATGGGATATTTTCTCCAGTTAAAGACTAAAAAATACACCAGGAATTGGAATTAATATGGAATTTCTTTGTAAATAGACATTTGGAGACAATGTGTTGATTCACCAAAAGAATACACAGACTATTAATTGGCAGCAGGATTAATCCCCCTTTTGTCAAATATTGTTCAGTTTGGTAATTGGTTACTTGCTAGCCCAGTTGTCCAAATATTAGCCTGGACTGACTTTCTGTCTCACTGCCTGTCCCATTTAAATTCACCAAGCAGCTAAATGCGGAAAGCAGTTTTATTTGTTGTGAAAATTCGGCAAATCTCTAACCAGCCAATCACACGGGCCCATTCATGTTGTCACAGAAAACTCACATCAGCTGCCGCCATGAACAAAGATTAAGAAACGTCCATTAAATAGTTGTTGAACCACTTTTTGGGCGGCTCCTGATCAACGAGCTCCACCAGATCCAAAAACATCTCATGCAGGCGGTAATGCGATCGGCCTAACGAGAGCCCTGGAGAGTCCGCTGTAAAACCCAGTAACAATACCGTGTGTGCTTAAGTGGCGTGTGCGCGCACACACACACACACACACACACACTAGACCAACAGGTAAAATATATTAGCCTGCCAATGCAATCCGCCACGCCGAGCCGGGCGTAATCCTGCCGCTCTGTACACTCGCAGCAATCCAATTTCATTTTTTTTCCCCTTCCAAAACTTGTGTGTGTTTCTCCACTGCGTCATTAGCCGTCTCTCGCCAGTCATTTTCCCATTGACATGCTCTGCGAAGCAGCGCCCGCCCTCCCCCCTCACAGAGAGATAGAGGAGCAGAATGAAGGGAGAAAACGAGGGACATGAAGAAATGGAGACGGAAACAAAGAAGGTATGGAGGCTGAAGTCTGCATGATTTTTTTTTTTTTATATAGTTTCCTTTTTTCGTGAAAATCTAAAAACAAACAAACAAACAAGAAAAACAACGAGCTCCTCCAACCTTTGACATGTTCAACATGTGGCGCTCTGCTTAGAGTCTTTCATAAATACAGTTTTGCTTTTGAAAAACACACAACGCTATCTGTAGAAAACACTGCCCCGGTTAATAACATTCAGCTTCAAATTATAATTAACCGGATGTGTTCAGAATGGTTTTCATCCTCACGACAAGAGAAACTACTTTTAGAAACAGCACAAGAGCTGAAGTGAAGCAGCAATGAAAACCAAGTAAACATATACATTGGTATGTTTAGTCACAGAAGTTCACTTGGAAACAGTCAAATGAAGTAAAACGTGACTGAAAGCTGTTTGATGGCTCAAAAGAAAACCATGAAAGAGAAAGGAAACTCAAAGTGAAATATGAGTGGATGAAAACTAAAGCTGCAGCTATGAAAGTGGAGAAAGTGTGTGGTCTGTGCCAGGCCTCCGAATCGGATGACACTGCTAAACCGGGACCACGACCTTTCACCTTTAAGCTTCTACAAACTCAGTTTGATTTATAGATCCTTTATTTCAAGTGATAAACGGCTGCTGCCCCTCATCAATTAGCTGTCGTTGTCTTCATGTCTCGTGAAAATGTTCTCGCTTTAAAGGAAAATTGCAGGACAACAGATTTGCGAGCCCGTTGACGATCTCCTCTCATTCTCCGCCTGACTCCAGGCAGACCGAGAGGGTGTGAAATTACCAATATGAACCGAGAAACGATGAGGAATGTGTGAGCGGGAGACCCGGGGCTACACACAGGGCCCATTGTTTCCATATGCAATATTCACCGTGTGGATGTGTGTGAGACGGGAGGCCAAATGAAAAATCTCTGAATTCGTAGCTGCGAGCGGTTAAAGTAGACACACACACACACACACACTCAGTCACACAGCTTCATAACACTCGATGGCAAGTTGTTTCATTACAATACAAATACACCCGAATACCGCAAAAAAATCCCCAACTCAGCTGAGTTACGTTTCTAAAGCCGTTCAATTTTTGCTCTGTGTCAAACATCACCACGTTTCGCTGTTGCTGTTTCCTTCAATCACACGGCTCCTGCGCCGACAACCACACACTCTTTAGGTCAGCTTCCGAAAACCTGAATGGTTTCACAGGTGATGTGAGGAGGAAGGTCATGCTAAAAGATCATGCTAAAAGTTGCTTTAGTGCAGCTTCTATTTAGTGATGAAAGCTGCTTCACCAAAAATCCACAGCAAATGCATCAAATTAATGTAAATCTGGTGGATGAATTTTAGATATCTGGAGTTTTTATGATGGAAAATCAATTCTAAACTGGCTTTTTATTGGAAACTACGGCCTTTTTGCACGGCAACGTT
The DNA here is from genome assembly GCF_902148845.1 of Salarias fasciatus. Classification (NCBI taxonomy): domain Eukaryota; kingdom Metazoa; phylum Chordata; class Actinopteri; order Blenniiformes; family Blenniidae; genus Salarias; species Salarias fasciatus. The sequence continues at coordinate 14,802,615 of NC_043760.1, forward strand.
TCAAGAGACAGCATCGTTTTTGCGTTTATATTTCTCTAAAAAAGAGTAAAGTAATACGTGTGTTTTTCAAAGCTGAATTCGTCTTTAGTGTTTCGCCTGAGAGCCAGGCACAGGCTGCAGTGTATTTACTATTAATTACAGAACATCTAGAGTCAAGTGTTGGCTCTTCTCACGCATTATTTAGTTCTGTTTGAGTTAATCGAGCCATGATTCAGGTCTGGTCTTTATCTTCTATAGTGTGATGCTGGATGCAGTTTTCAGCAGAACTCGGTGGAACACCGGCCACTTGTGGAGATGGAACGGCGGGGGGCCATGGTCACAGTGTGCCAGATTACCAGGTGGATTAAATAGCAGGCCCGCGGCTAAAAGCCCCCCTCGCCGGGCTGCAGGTGTTTGACCTGGCTAATAGCTGTGTCACGAGGAGGCAGAGCGGCAAGTCCTGCATAATGTCCTGTCACGTCGGCGCCGAGACGCCGCGTTCTAATTGCTTAACTGCGGCGGGTTATTTTTTTCTGTACTCTTCCTGTCAGATTCCCTGAAGCGTGCGCTGGTGTGTCACCGCTATCTTGACGGACCCGGCTGGGTTTTCCACCTTATTTTGCCCTCTACTGACCTGGATCCCCTCGCGTCGGACAGGAGCGCAAAATCTAAATCACGAGCCGCGGTGCTGACGCGCAGGAAAGGCCTCAAACGGCGCTCGCTACTCCGTACACACGTCCCTCAGCCAATCCACAGTCAGCATTCAATCACTCGGTGCGTTCAGGCAAAGTATTACCACTCGGGACGGGGAGGAGGAGGAGGAGGAGGAGGAAGAGGAGGAGGAGGAGGAGGAGGAGGAGGAGGAAGAGGAGGAGGAGGAGGAGGGGGAGCCATGGGGAGGTATTATCGTTCATCACGAGGGAGGCATGGCGTCGCCTTGAACGTGGACAGGGACTAAAGACGCAATGATGTGCCTGCAAAAACGGCCCCCAGAGACGAAGGATCCATCAATTCAGCCGTCCCTGACTCTCCCCGGAGGAAAGACTCAGACTTTACACGACGCAGTGGATCGACGGGACGCAAACCCTGGAGCGGAAAGTAACTCCAGCAAAGGTAAAATACGATGAGAGGCATTAAACTCAGATAATTAAAGCTGTGGTATAAAGCTCTAGAAAGAAGATATTCACTCTACCTGTATAACTGGACCAGCCTAACTACTATACAAAATCGGTACAATGACTTTAATCTGATAGACTGATCACTACATAACCTCTTCTAGATTTTCTATTTCTTTCATAAAATTCTGATGTAATTTATTTGGTGCTTCAATGACTGGAGTAAACAGACTGCAGATCTGAAATTCTGTTATTTCATCTAAAACAATCACATCTTGCCCTCAAGCAGTTGTTGAGTTTAACTGAACAGTTATATGGAGAAAAGACCTTTAAAAGAAGACAAGCCATCGGTTCATTAACAATTCTAGATATTGAAAAACTAAAAAAAAAAAAAAAAAAAAAACTTAAAAAAAAAACTTTGGGGAAAAAAAGTTGAAATGGGCAAAAAAACATTAAAATGAAAAGATGGAAATTACATAATCTTAATTAGAAACAAACAAAAAAAAAAACTTGTGGAGCATTTTGAAACAAATCATGTCAAAAAAAAAAACAACAAAAAAAAACAGATCAGAAGCACGAGAAGAGAAGCTCCAGTAGGATTTAGGGATTGGACACATTTCTGAGTGGAGTTTGCATGTTCTCCCTGTGCATGAATATGGATGAACTGTCTTCCTCTCGGTGGCCTGGTTCCCTCACACACAGACAGGTGACACTGATGTACTGACAGTGTGTGAGTGTGAGTGTGTGTGTGTAGCTACCTTGCGATCTTGTCGCTGCAGGACATGGTGAGTAGCCTCTCGCCCTGAAGCACGCCGTCCCAGGTCTGGATGGTGTTGCTGGACCGGACGGGGATGGTGCCTTCCCCCGACTCGATTTTGGTCCTCAGCTGTCCCCGTGCTTTCCGGTTGGGATGCCTGTCCCCTTGGTCTGTGCGACACAGAGACGCGCGTTGAAGGGCTGAACAAAGATGGCCGACCGACGCGATTTTACAAATCTCTTAAAATTGAGGTTTTGAAACAGTGCTACTTTTCTGCCGCGATTCTGTGGCGTGTATGCAGCAACAAAAAGGCAGAAGGTGAATTTCCAGCCTGATCTAGTAAACACGAGGGGATTTCGGACAGACAGTGACTCAAAGTGAGAGAGAGAGAGAGAGAGAGAGAGAGAGAAAAAAAGCGTCCATGCAGCATGCCCATTATTTATGATTATGTTATCAAAGTTTTGTGCTGTTCCACCAGCAGGCGCCATCTATTCAGTGACTAATTGAATGTGGCTGTTTTCTATTCACTCCGCCATGTGCGACGGAAAGCACTCTGACAAGAGTACGAGGGAGGTTAATCAGACAGACAGTGTGGGAGGGCCGGGTGGGAGGAAGACTGATAGAGGCAGACAGAGAACGACAAAAAGCTCTAATTACAAGTGCCTTGTTTAAATGTGTCTGTAATGCGCGTTTGGACACTGGAGTCAAATTCTAATTAAATGAAACGATGCATAAGAGGAAAAAAAGCCAGCAAATTTAATTAAATAAAATAAACTGTTGTTGAGACCGCGTCCCCGGAGCCGAGGGGAGAGCGAATTAAAAACACGCCAGGCGAGCCGCCGGGGGGAGGAGGAGGGGGGAGGGGAGAGGGGGGGGGGGGGGGGGGGGGGGGGGGGGGTGCGGCGCAGCACGCCACATACCTTCCACTCCGGCCTCGTGCGGCGAGAAGATCCGGGCGTCTCCGCAGGGCGAGGTGCTGATGTAGAGGTGGAACTGGACGTTGTCCTTTAACCTGTAGCCTCCTTTGTCGCACTGCACGAATATGGACTTCGGGTGCTCCTCCTTGCTGCTGCTGGGACCAGAGAGCAGAGCGAGAGGCGACTGAACTATCTGGACACAAGCTGAAGCGCTGTTGATACTCGGATTGTAGCAACTGGAATTTAAATTTGAAAAAAATCAAGGAAAAGTACAAATTTGTCATCTCAAAAAAAAAAAAAAAAAAAGTTTTAAAAATTCAAATTGTGGGAGCATTCAGTAGATTACGTGATGTGAATTGTACTGACAAAAGAAAAAAGCATATTGTTGTTGAGTATGAGTAATCAATAACAGTTTGATGACTGAGGTGGATTATCTGAGGATTCATTTTGAGATTTGTTTTCATTCTTTAGCTCTGAATTTACACCAGATATGACCGTTTCTTATGCATTATTCTGAATTTGCAGAGCCTGCATGCATAATGCATGGCATCCATATATTCTCTTTATTATTAAAGTGATTCTTTTTCCAATCTCCGGGCCCAACATGCACAGAAAACATGCAACACGTTTGAAAAACTAATATTTGCAGCCCCAGAACTGGTTTGACATTAAACGCTTGCATCCCGGATTCCTTCCGAGCTCATATTGCCTTCAGTAACGCTGTAAGCTGAAAGAAGACCGACTTCTCGGCGTCTCCTCACCTGAGGAAGAACTCCAGCTGGGTGTAGAGGTACCGGATGAGCGAGCGCCGGGCGATGATCTCGGCGTGGCAGTCGTTGAGGGCCAGGCCGCGGTCGCTCATGTACTCACCGTTGATGCATTTGGTTCCCGTGGAAACACATATGACCTGTGCTTCCTTGACGTCTGTCCCTGTTGGGCAGGACGGAAGGAAACAGAGGTGCAGAAACGAGAAAAATTAATACTGCTGGGCAGGTTTATTCAGATTTTATAATTTGCAAACTAGCCTGGTGAGCTGGTTGCGTAAAAGTTAAGAAAGGAGGTTAGAGACTTGGAAAATATTCAAATCTTGGAATAAAGTAGATTCAGGAGAGATTCAGAGTCATTACTATTCAGCCATTTAGCCACAAACAGGATGTGGGACGATAAAACCAGCTCTGATCTGTGTATCCATCCTGCTGAGTCACTGCTGCGATGGGATCAACTCTAAACCTTATTCAGTCGTGCTTTGCACGATAAGACTTTGAACTAAGAGATTAAAATCATTAAATTCTAATGAAATAAAAATTTTCACCCTGCATTTTTTCAATATTTCATTAAATTACAAATCGAACACTGATCATCAAAATGCTATGGTTTCTAAAAGATTGTGACTTCTTAAAAAGTTATTAACAGCGATTAAAATACAATTTTTGACTTAAACACTGTTACTCGTCATGCAGGTTCAAGAAAATACACGATGAACAGCCTTTTAACTGGGAGGACAACAATTAAATGATAAAATCAATAATTAAAATAATCATAAAGCATTTACAACCCACTACTTTTGCCAGATGAACTTCCTTCTCATCTCTATAAAAAACTATTACTACAAACTATTACTTGCACGCTCTGAAAGGTGCACTCGTTCATGCTTCCTGCTGTCCTGAGTTTACAGAGAAAAAAAAAGGTACTGAAAAAAAAAAACTGAACCGAAAAATGAACACATATTGATACTGAGCACTGCGTCCGTCCTTCACTTTGAATTCAAACTTTTAATTAACCTGTTTTATCAATAGAAGCTGAATTTTAATGAGCTAAGTTGATTAATTTAAATGAACTGGTTTTTAAATGAAGCATCCATCACAACTTACAGAACGTAACGCTAAATTTAACGCCGGGAGCTAAATTCCCACAAGTTATAATTGTGAAAATCAGTATCGGTTCGAGTTATCAGTTTTGGACTTAGTTAAAATGACATTTAAGCTTTATGTTCACAGTGCGATATGTCGTTTTACAGAAAATTGTATAGGGAGCACGTTGCCCTCCTCACACTGCTCGTGAATAAAATCATTTGCATTTTTCTTTGAGTGAGATTCCTTGTGAGTTATCATACAGGGTCTGCCGCTCCCTGAGGCCTTCCCTGAATTAAGAGGAAAAACTAAAACATCTACAATAGTTAAAAAAAGAGAACATTTGAGAAAAGGTCTGACAATTTGTGAAAAGGTGAAAAAGCATCCAAAATATCAAAAAGAGTCCAAATAATTTTAGCTGCTGAAAATTGGAAAAAAATAAAAATTTCTAAAAGGCACTAAAAAAAAAATAAAAATCTAAAATACCTAAACTGGCTAAAAGCAGCTCAAACATACAAAAAAAGAGAAAATGTGATGAGGAAAAATGGCCAAAATGTTTAAAAAAAAAATAAGAGAGAGAGCGTAATTTGGTTTGACAAGTTGAAATAAAATTGCTGAATTTGCTCAAAATGTCTAAAAAAAAAAGACTAAACTGAACGAGCTTAAACCGCAAAGGTCTGAGGCCAAAGCAAACACATGTAGGACAGCTAAATAATTAAATCCACTGAAAGAACTAAAACACTGTACAAATCTTTAAAACTGCCTAAAATAATGTAATAAAACTTTGCGTCGTTTTCCCTCATTTCAACCTGATTTGCAGCTCCAGGCGAATTTTTGTTGAATAAAAATCAAGGGCAAGTAACAATATGTGGAAAAATAAATAACTCCTACAATCTAAATGCTAATGAAGTACGACTGCATTAAGCGCTAAAAATGAAAGTCCTACATGCAGAGCAGTGCTTTGTGGGAATCCGTCCACTGCATGACCCCATATCATAAATGCTAAAGTGACAATGGTTTATGGAGCTTTTCAATTGTCAGTTATTTGAGCGACTTTTGATTTAATTCAACCTGTGCTGATGAGGCCGTCCTTTATTTACACATTTCTCACTCATTATGATGTATATTTTTTTATTAAGGGATGGATTTTTTTTTTGTTTTTTTTCCAGAGACAGAAATATAAGAGTGGCTGAAGTGTTGTAACTGAAAAACACACAATGTTACACAACTCGCACTGTATCTGCAGAGCTTTCGAGAAAAACATCACTGCTCGTGTTGCAGCATCTGAAGCACATAAAGCGCCTCTTTTCACGAGTCTACCTGTTGTCATGACGACCCCTGCAAGGACTTTTCTTCGTGCATGTGGGGATGTGAAGTTGTCTGTCAGCTCGCTGAACTTATCCACCACCAGGCGAGAGACGGCATCCGCCAGAACCTGGAATCCCATACACACACACACACACGCGCACACACACGCGCGCACACACATACACACACAACGAAGGAAGTCACATGTGCGCAGCCACACAGACACGGGCGTGTGTCAGATGTGTCAGCTTACAAAGCGCGCCTGATGCTATCCTCCCCTGGAGCACGGTGTACCTGTCACAGTGTTTGCTTTCGACTTCAAACAAGAGTCGGAGCGTTCAAAAAAAAAAAAAAAAAAAAAAAACAGCAACAAGTGAAAGTGGGCTGACCCCCCTGAGGTATTCCTAACCATCGCTCAAGCAACACTGTTTGAGTTCGGCGTGACAGATACGATCCGCCGTCTCCCTCCCGGGGATGGCGAGCCACACGGGCAAACACGTAAAACCTGAGCGGCAAATGTGAACAAAGTGTTCACCGACAGTCTGCAAGGTTTGGTGTGAATTCTCCGGGAGCCTAAAGTGAACTTCACACGTCTTTAGTTCTTGGACAGACGGCTGCCGCTCCCTCCTCTTTTCCAGCCCCTCATCTGCTGCTAATGTGATGGAAAATGAAGACAACCACGTGGAGAAATGACGGCTGGATGATCACAAATTAAAGATATTAGTCCAATATTACTTCCCTGCTACTTCAGAGTCAACCGCTCATAGCGGGAGAACTTGACTTTTGAAGGCCAAGGTCATTTTTTACTGCAGGAAGTACAGCTCACTTCACTTTAATGGTAGAAACGGGTCCAAAGCAGTTCATGAACTGGCAAACAGCTGCCCTTAGTTCTACTACTACTGTGTAATTTTTTTGTGTTACGTTCCCTAAATATTTCCTTAATGAACAATGTGCCGTTTTTCTTGACTTTGACCGTCAAGAAACCAAATAAAAAAAAAATTGAAGTTTCATTATTATTAACAGCACTGGACCCATTTTCCTCATTAGTGCCTTGCCAGATGGAAACTGGCTGCAGGAATTAAATATAGAGCGACAAAGATTTAATAGAGCAATTAGTGGGGGCGCTGTCGTTAAACCGGGGCTGCTTTTTAAATAAATCAGTTGACAAGTGGAGGGAAGTGAGTAAAGAAAGGAGCGAACGGCTTGAGGAGGGGGACTGTTGACAGTGTGTTGAGCTGATTAGCTCCGGCGACCGCGTTATCTCTCCTCGCACGCTGGCAGGCACGTCGACGGCAAAGTCTGAAGGTACCAGCTTCCCTTAGTCCCCGCTAACCTGAAGTGAATGAGATTTTAATGATAACCCGGTGGAGCGGCGGAGTCTGACAGGCGGAGCAGTTTCAGAGGCGACCTCTTTACTGCCTGACAGACAGGTCCACAGGAAGGCTTTCCTTTTCAGTTCAGACCCAGTTCCTGATCACACTTTAACGATGATGATCTTGAAGAACTATCTAATCTTAAAACGTTTCACTGTATCGTATTGTCAAGAATATAAACGTTTTCAAATGGACTGTGAAAAAAAGGCAGGAAAATCAAAGTGATGGGTCGATGAAGGAATACTCATCATCAGTCAATATTTGCTTGTCAGAAAGCTCTTTTAAAAAAATCACCTAAGTGTAGCGATAACAAAGAAAGTTCCTTGACATGAAGAGCTTAGCATGAAATGGGCAAACCCGTCCAATAGAGGTTTTCAATCATCTTAGCCAACCCTTCCATCCACATCCACTGAACACGAGGAGCACCGTCCACTACAAGCATCTCATTCCAAAAGATCTTACCTGTGGTAGATGTAGCTGCAGTCCCTCTCTGGGTATGGGCTGCCGGGACGGCGTCTGGTCTAGCTGCATGTTGAACAGAGCGGACAGGGCGGCTTGCGCTGCCCGGGCTTTCGCCAGCTTCTTGTTGCGTCCTGAGCCTTCAAACGTCTGAGTGTCCACCGTGACCGACATCACAAAATTCTTGGCGTGACTCTCCCCGCTCTCCGAGACAAAGTCATATTTGAGGCCCGGCCTGAGCTCATTGAGGATCATGACTGGGTTTTTGCCACTGGAGGGCGAGCTGAACGCAGATGGAGGGGGCAACGGGGCCTGGGCAAGGGTGCTGCCAGGTGGTGTGGGCAGTGGGTACTCCCCTAGCGAGTTTAAGGAGCTGCTACCATTGGAGCCTAGAAAGAAGGTTTCTTCAGTTGCGGCCGGTGTCTCAAATCCGTTGAAGAGCATGTCGGGGAAGTCGGCTTGGTCAGATGTAAAGTCCGTGTTCACCGTCAGCGTGCGGCCCATGGCCAGGTGGGCCTCGGACGCGTTGGGGAACTGAACAAAAGAGCGCAGCGCTTTCTCCGCCGCGTTCAGTTTGGCCTTCTTCTTGGTCGGGCCCATGCCCTCAAACATCTGTCCGTTCACCTCCACGGTCATGACAAACACCGGCGCGTGGACGGGCCCTGTCTGAGACAGCAGTTTGTACTGCAGCCCCGGTTTGATTTCGTTCAGCTGCATCAAAGCGTTCTTGGGCAGGACCGGCCCGGGGGTTTTCTTGCGCTTCTTAGCCCGGAACTTGGAATGTGCGTGACCATTGTTGCCCTCCTCTAAGGGCCGCTTTCGACTGCCCAGGCCACTTCCATTGGGGAGCTGCTCAGCCACTCCCACCCCGTCTTTGCAGGACACGTTGTCCAGGTTTCGGTTTTCCTTAACGTCGGTGCTGCTTGAACCTGCGGTGCCCAGAAAGAGTAACTTACAACGCCTTCGTTGCAGGATCTTGTAAATGCAAAATTTATAGATTCCTTTATCACTCTTTGGAACTGAACCAATGATTTGTGTTCCTTTATCATGGCAAGACAAGCTGATTTATAATTATTTTCAACATAAGATATGGACTACTCATGTTCCTAGAAGTAGCCAAAAAAATGCTTCGCCTATTTTCTCTGAGAAGAGATACTGGATTCTGAGTGGTAAACATTTGCCAATATCATAAACATGGCTGCAAGACTTTTGGGGAAATTTTGGATTTAATACTCTTCATTGGCAATTTGACAGCTGCAGTAATGAAAAAGAGTTATTTTTAAGAGGTAAAGGGTCTTTTTAAGTATAAGAACTAGTACGTTTTTCAGGTTACACAGTGATATGGGTCTCAAACATAAATGCACACAAATACGAGCACACACACCAACACTCAACAGAGACACACAAAAACGGAGCTGTTCCTTTATCACTCTATTAATTTTTAACAAACTTCAATGCTCATGGAGAGACGGAGGACATCTCAAGGGTTTCATTTTTTTTGTTTTTTTTTTAATTTTTTTTACCGCAGAGTTCTGAGATAGCCTGTACTGGGGGAACACATATCACTGAATCCAGTTAACAAAGTGGATGGAATATTGGCAAAAATTTTCATTTATAACATCCTTCAGCAAAGGCTTGATAGGTTACTCCTTGCGGTACTCAGGAGAAAGAGAGGCCGCAGTGTGCATGAGTGGGATTGGAGGTTGGGTTGAGGGAGTGCAGGGGGGAGTAGTGCAGGGGGGAGGAGCTGAGGACCAGGCAAACAGGAGAGTACATCAAAGAGGCAGAAGGAGAAGACTCCACCTACTGCAGGAAAGGCTGGACTGGTGACACGGCAGGTGGTTAAAATGCTGTTTACTCCTTACACATGACATTTTGTTTTTGTCTAAAGAATGACTGTTTTCAGAGTTTAGAATGAAGGAAATCTTTAAATTCAAAAGAATGGCTTCCAATATGGGGTGTCATTGGTAAGACCCTGCCCCTCTGAGACCCCCCCCACGGAGAGCTTGTCAGAGAACACAGTGTTTGGGTCGCAAATTGTTCTGACATGCAGTTACCATCTGCATACTGCAGCTGACATGACTCAAAGCAAGGAAACGGAAAGAAAACTGTTCCTGAATGTCACAAACACCAAAAAGGCACATCTTTAAAATTTCAGAGCTGAAAACGTGCAGAGAGTTTGTTCGTGTGTGTGTATACATGCATTCTGCAAATTGGCATTTTACTGACAGACTGAAAAAAAGAACTATATAAGGACAATGTCACTCTGCACAATTACAACAACAACAAAACCTGAAATTTTATATTTGGATCAGCTCCATTTCCCCAAATCACCTTTAACACAAACGCTTCATCATGAGCAGTAGGATGTTAACTGAGACGGAAAATGGTTAAAAACATTTAGAAACGTATTGCATTCACATAAGGGAAAAGAATCCAGGCTGCTTTTCTGAATTAAAGACTTAAACATAAAAATACATAACAGATTACGCAGTTCTCGCAAAGGTTGTTGTCAGTCTTTTTAGTATAAAAATATAAATATATTAATAATAAAAAAATTAAAGTAGAAATAGAATTGATTCATGTACTCAATTCGAGGAAAAGAACTCACAACAACTTACATTTTTTGTGAAAACATGAATAATTAACTCAGAAAAACAGCAATTTTTTTAAGAAGTGAAAACTAATCGTAATTTAGAAAAAAACCCAGCAAATTGATTCAAGTTTATCTCGATCATTTCGCGTGTGTGATGCAATACACTTCCCTAAAAACAGAACTTGGAAGAGCAGGATTCAAAACATGAAACACCGAGTGCTGCGGTTCACTCTATTTCTCTGTGAAGGCTGAATGCAGTGACATTTTGAGTTATAATGACCAGTCGGCCAATTGGAAAATGGAAACACACAACAGGCACAGGGAGTAAATAAAATGTTACACAGAAAAACTTAGGATTCCACAATTCCATTCAAAAGTGTGTAACTGAATACATGAGGTGTGAATTGCACTGTGAAAGGTTAGAAGTGAAAGCAATCGTTTTACAGAGTCATAAATTTGCGGGATGAATTGCCAGCAGGGCTCAAGAGCCTTCGAGCAGCAGCCACGATGCCATGCACCGAGTTACAGCACGCACATGCACGTCTGTGGTCACCACCATGCCCGTGTTTGTGTAATCAGCATCTATTAGTTACACAAAGAGGAGAAGAAAAAAAAAATAAACGCAATAAACTTGGATCTTTCTGAACTGAAATCCCATGTGGGAGTCGCCTCAACCAAATATGGCAGACAGAAAAAAAATAATAAAAAAGTAAAGAAGAAACAGTCTTTAAAGCACAACTTCAGTTGAAGTCCATCTTGTCTGTTAGGACTTTGATTTGGGATGATTCATGCAATTTAAGAATTTCAAGTGCTGCGAAGGTTGTCACATTAAACGCTAAGAATTCTTTTATGTTTTCCTCTGGTGTTCCCTCGGTATTAAAGAAGCTGGCTCGAAGCAGGAAGAAAAAAAAAAAAAGTAAGGAGGGGGCTTCAGAGGCTTTGGTAAACAACAAACGCAATTCCTGCTCATTTGACTTAACGCGTAACAGCAGACTTCTCTACGGAGCGGAAATACCGAGTGTGACACCAGAATAAGAAGCGTTCATTTGTACAGCAAGGTAGGGCACCGCCGGGACGACAGCCGCCTTTGATTGCGAGCTCAACGTTATACGAAGTGCCAGGAAGCTCATTCGGTCATGTCTCTGTGTGTCTTCTGAGGCTCCGTTACTGGGTTCAAACCCAAACGTCTAATTAAAACTCCGTAAGAAAGAAAGAGTGCAGCGGAATTTCGAAAGAGAGAAGAAGTGAGAAGGTGGGAGGAAAATCTGAAAAGCTCTTGAAGCTTCTCTGATCACTGCAAGTCGGGAAAGTTTTTGGCAGCACTAGCGCCGGGTGTCTGTGTTGTGCATGCGCCGCTGTGCATCTGGGTTCGGGTGAGGACAAACGGCAGATCCATCTTGCTCACGCAAATTGACAGATGGCACCTCGGAATGAGAATATAATAGAGCACAACAGGTACCAAACTCTGGACTTTCCACTGAATTCCTCTTTGAAGTCTGCGTAAAGCAAAGGGAGGTCTGCATTTTGGGTTCGTTGCACCACAGAAAACAACCAGCCTAATTTGAATTACTTAAAAGTAAACGTATCTGTGTCCATATGTATTCTTGTTAGCACTCAAGCTAAGCTTCTACTTTAGATCCTGTTACACGACAAGATTTCAAGTGAAACTGTATCATTTTTGAAATGGAAGAAATGCTGCAAGCACTGCAATTTTAATGAAGGACCACTAGTTGATGCTGTTTCTGGAATAAAACGACAACGCGTCATAAAAATAAAGACTACACAGAGATTTATATGGACAGATGACCAAGTTGGATTGCTTCTGCAGAGACTCTCAGCCATAAAACGTCCGAGGACAGCATGGACTGGAAGTCATGACACTATATTACTATTTAGTCCATTATCATTATGATTTATCGCAGCAGTGGTGTGCATGTGCACTAGTAGTGCATCAGAAAAGTTGTGTTTTCCATGAAGGCAGACTCGGAGCGTTTCAGAAAAGGTCAGTTTTCAGTGGGCCAATCAGTTTAGACAGATATTTAAAATCATATCATTGCTTTACACAGACTTTAAGCATTCGAGTATTTGGGTGTTGGGAATTAATTGGAGTTAATTCCACTTTGCATGGCATGTGGCACTGTGTTTGTTTCCGGCAGCCTGGGAACTTAACAAGTACTTGCATAATACAAGCGAGCAAAATTCAGTTACACTGATTACACAGCAGATAAAGACAGGAGAGGGACGAAGAGGGAAGGCATGCGGGGAGACAGAAGGGCGGGGCGGGGTGGAGGAGGGGGGGGGGGGGGGGGGGGGCAAAAATATTCATTTACGTGTAAATACCAGGTGCGGCACACACAGGAAGACAGACAGAGACAGACAGACGGACGGACTGGTGGGAAAAGTCCAAGACCACTCACTCATATTCTCTTCCTCGTCCACGTCCATGGTGACGGGCTTGCTCGGACCTGAGAGGAGCCTGGCCCCCGCCGCACCTGGTGGGGGGAGGACAGAGGCACGGACATTAGCAGAGCCACACACACACACACACGCACACGCACACGCACACGCACACGCACACGCACACGCACACGCACACGCACACACCAACAAATCAACATATCCAGTGAGCCAGAGCAGCTACAGGGATGATAAACTTCAGGCTTGATACACCAGCACGCGCACACACACACACACACACACACACACACACACACACACACACACACACACACACACACACACACACACACACACAAAGAGGTGTGCACACACTGCCCCATGGAAGCCCCCCCCCCTCCAATGTAGGCATATAAATATTCAGAGACGGAGCGATATCAAGGTGAGAGAGGAGGCCAGGGCTGACAGGCCTTAATAGCAGGAGCAGTCTATTGTGACTTTAATATCCCTCCGATTAGACCTCATTTCCCTCCGCCTGCTGAGAGATATACAGCCAGTGACATGGCCAAGTCGCTTCACACACACCCACCCACACACACACACACACACACACACCTTATCCCAAGGTGGCGACTGCGATTAAAGCTCCATTAAGCAATACTTCCCCCACTAATATTGAATCAAATCATTTTCTGTAATCCAAGATATTGGCTCCAACTCATGAAGAACCTACAGCACTTTTTTCTGCAGCTATGTTTAAAATGTGGAGGATTTCAGCACCAAAACAAATTAACTCCAGAAAAAACATGGTGAAACACTTTTTTCTGGGTTGATGTTTGACATGCAATGAGGCAATGATAAAGAGAATATTAAAGAGACTTTTTAATACTTGCTGCTTCTTCATTGTTTGATTCTGAGCAGGTAGACAAGAGTTCGCTATAAGATGAAGTCAAACTTGCTTGCGCCCGGTAAAAATTGAAATTCTGTTAGAGCGACAGTGGAGCGCGGCCCTGTCTCTTTCTGTAACACACATCATTGACTTTAACTTTTGATATCTGCCCTTCAAGGTAAACATACCTGTAGGAGCAGCTTTGATTTCAGTGGCTCTTTTCTGTACAGTCCAAAAAGCTGAATCCAAATCGTGACACTGTGTTTCATAAACTACTTAGTGATGGGAGAAAGCACCAAAACTATCGAGAACCAACATGAACAGCTCTTCATACACACCAGTGTTTTACTGTTTTCAGCATCTCTGCCATCTCCGTGTGAAGCGACACTGCTGTGTAAACGATAAACTGAAAAAATGAAATTAATTCATATCACTGTTTCAGTTCCAAGACATGGACTTCATAGTTGGGTTGAAAAACTTCCACCAGTGGTTGATGGTCGTTCGGTAATTACAGAATCTGGAGTTCTGAGAAAGTTTCGGCGTCACGACTCGACTCCTCCGCCACTCTTCTCCAACAACCACTTCAAAAGTGATGGAGCGACAAAAAAAAATATGGCTGAGAGCATGGCAGATGAGCGCCGAGTGATGAAACAGACTAAGTTATACGAGGAGAGGGGGGGAAAAAAAAAAGTTCAAGCTGAAAAGAGGGGCGAGGCAGACAAGCGAGAAACACAAAGAGTCGGCGAGAAAGCAGGGAAAAGATGGCACCGCGATACAGAACAGATTGTGCTGATTCTACTCTCTCTCTCTCGCTCTCTGTCTCTCTATCCGCCTTCCATCAGTGCCCCCATTCCTCAGCCAGACACTTTCTTAAGCTAAACTAAATGGGCTAATTAATCTGGGCTAATGGTGGGTGACAGCAAATATGCTAGCACAATTATCACCCTATTAAAGATTCATATTCCAACCCATAATTGAAAATGAAAAGGTGGGGTGGGGGGGAGAGGACGGGTGGGAGAAGGTCCAACAGAGTGCGAGATGAGAGTCATTTTTCTCAGGTAGCAGGAGCCAGGTGCCCCCCGGCCCCCCTTCAACACACACACACACACACACACACTCACACACACGATTAATACCCTAATCTCCATGCAAGACTACTTCGCTTACTTACAAGTTGTTGCTTCTGCATTGCACAATGTGATTTTATGCTTTGAGACTCTTAACCAGTGTTTCTGGAGAACAAATCAAAGTAAATTAATGTAAAAAAAGGAAACCCCCCCAAACAACAGCAGTTTTATTCATCTATTTCCTCCGTCTTGATGTTCACCCACACACACACTCTGCTCGGCAGACCAATCAGAACACACTGCAATCATTTCTGACTCTTAGATGGTCCGCCTCCGTCATAAATCTCTCGCTGCTCCTGAAATCAGGTGAAGTCAGTAGGGAGAGAACTGCAAAATATCATTTAGTGGATATGCAATTTAGAATAATACTACATTGTGTCATTGCATTGCGTTGAAAAAGAAGGATTTTATTTCCATGTTGAGCGGAGTTCATGACCCTTATTTAAGCTCTTTCTGCAATAGGAGAGAAAAACAATGCAACGATGGAGAGAATCCAGTAATGTAATGCTCTACGTTGCTGGGCCAAATGAATGTATAATGGAGTTGTGACTGTATCACAGTTAACTCGAGGTTCCTGCTTTAAACTGGGTCTGCATGTTCTCCCTGTGCATGCGTCGGTTTCCCCAAGTACTCCAAAACACATGCATACACGTTAATTGATAACTCTGGGACCCCATTCGCACCATTATTTCAAAAAAGTGAATTACTTTCCACGCAGCTAAAAATGGACCAAATGAAAGCTCAGTGGAGCTTCTATCCACTTCAGCTGTCGTGTAAACAGACACCCTAAACGTAACTACACTTCTCCGTTTCCCAAATTACCAGCGGAGGTAACCGTCTCTGCCCTGCAAATAATTGTCAATATCTTCACAGCATTCACTCTTTCGCCCAAAGTCAGCAGAGACGCTCCCTGCAACGCTCGCTTGAATGAGGTACAGAATATGAATGGACAGATGATATCAGGTTTACATAAAGCTCTTTGTTTCCTTGCTTTTGGTCCAAAGGAATGCGTCAGTTTGAGTCAGACACCTACAGCAACTCCTACACTTTTCCTCTACTGGCTGGCATTAAAAGGCGACTATGCACTAAATTAAACGGACTGACAGCAACATAATGTTTACCGCTGATGTGTTGGCAAATAATGCTTTGAAAATATTACTCGAGAGCTCCCTCGTGGTCTATATTGGGCAACAAGGGAATTTTTATACTCATTCACACTCTGAGCCAACAGATTTGTGCAGGAAATGCAAGGCCGTAAACATTAAAAGCAGATGGGTTTTTTTTTTTTTTTTTGCTGTGCTTCAGCATTTTTTTTTTTTCTTTCTTTCAAGATGATACATTTCTGAACATTACAGCCTGCAAAACTTATTTGGACAATTTGCTCACATTTAGAAGTCGCAGGATTGCTGATAGATCTCGGCATCAATCGTTTTTTTAAAAGCAAGTCAAAAGAAGGGCTGCCGACTCGCCCGCTGCCTCCACATGCATAAGCGTCATCGAGCAGCGAGACGCTTCGGTTCCAGGTAATTCTGAGTGGACGCCGAGGGAGGCAGGGAGAGGAGGGAGATGAGAAAGAAGATGAAAAACCTCAAATTCAATCTGGCACGGTGAGAGGGACTGAGGGGAAATAAGGTGGTTTTGATTTGTCTCTCATCCCTTCGCCCGCGCTGTGACGGAGCGATAGAGCGTCGCCGCCACCGCCGCGGAGGCAGCGGCGCCGGCGGACGGGAGGACGCGGGGGTGAGGGGAGAAAGGTAAAGGTGAGTGAGGAGCGGAGGACGGGGGAGACAGAAAAAATGCAATCCTATTCTGGGTAAAAGAGAATCATTATCTCCTCTAAAACAGAAGGAGATGGAGAGGTCTGAACCCGGCAGGCCGTGGGGTTCAGACCAACCAAAACAAAATATCTATGAACGCCGGTCCAGGAAGATTTTCCATCGAAATCATTTTGGGGAGGGGGAAAAAGTTTAGAAAGCGTTACGTTGGAGGAAAGCCTAGTGTGCAGGAAAACGTAGGTTGTCGAGGTGGGTATAGATTTTTGAACTGCTAGTACAAAAACAAAGCATAAAACAAACATATCAAGTATGATGATCACTTCTATGATTGACCGTTGACAGGCTACCAAAGACAGAGTTGGGTAGCTCTCCCACTTGTGGTGCAGCTCCCTGATCCGTCTCTCTTATCCAGTTCTCTAATCCGTCAAAGTTAAGGACAGCCTTC
The DNA here is from genome assembly GCF_902148845.1 of Salarias fasciatus. Classification (NCBI taxonomy): domain Eukaryota; kingdom Metazoa; phylum Chordata; class Actinopteri; order Blenniiformes; family Blenniidae; genus Salarias; species Salarias fasciatus. The sequence goes on from NC_043760.1 coordinate 14,819,602, forward strand.
AGAATTCGCGATCGTTATTTCAGAAAAAAAAAAAAACCATCAATGACAGAAAATAGTCTTCAAACTGTCAGGCAGAGTGAAAAACCTAAAAGTAACCTGTCAAAGAAATGGGGGACCAAAACAAAACAAAAATACTTGGGAGTTAAAAGCTCCCGTTGTGCAAAGCCAATGATGTATTTGCAACATAGAAATGCATCAACAAAGTGGGCATCAGTTTCTTCTGGCAGCTTTTATCCCGGCTTGGACCTGCGATTTCAGGGAATTCACTGGATCTCCGTCTTCTCTAAGTGCACCTGCTGCAAATCTGCTCCAACTTCAGAAAATGGTCCTCGTAAACACCGAGGATCTTTAATTGTATTGCTCTCACACCTTTGAAAGTTGAATCCAGAGTTGTGCTAGATGACAGTTTTTTTCATTTTTGTTCTTGCTAGGACATTTTAGTACTCACAAAACTCTTAGCATTCTGCACCGATCTCGGGCTGCAAGGTCTCAGTCTGCCTTATTTACTTGACCTTTCACTGTAAATTGTAAGAAAGAGCTCCTAAAAATGTCAGAAACATGGAAAAGTGAGAGAAGAGCGCTGTACCAGGAAGCCCGACCGCCTCTCTGCAGTCTCCAGTATCTGCACTCAGGTCCAGTCAGCTTGAATTTCTGAGTTCAGCCCCAAACTACTGCCATCAGGAGCCAGAAGTAACACTAACTTGACTTTAACAGTTATTTACCCACTTGTACGTTTTCCCGTCAATCTGATTTTCTTGCTTTATGACAAACCTGCTTTGGCTGCAGTTTCCTTCTTGACGTATTTATGAAGTCTGCGTCTCTGTGCCGCCATGTAAATATCCCGAACCCTCAATGATAGATTGGAGCAGCGGGGACCAGAGTGTTTAGATGCAATATCTCTCCGTTTGGCTCACGCCCATCTTTATTCATGCTCTGTGGGACTATTTGTACTCCAGAGTAGCATTTTCTTTCTTTTTTTTTTTCCTCCTGACCTCAGCTTACACTCTTTCTCCACAGCTCTGTCCCGTCCGTCCACTGGACATCTCGACATTTACATTTACATCCCGACTCCACACTTCGAATCACCTGCAGCTGCTTTATACCTGCGAGACTCTCACACTGAAAGTCTCCATTATGCCCTGGAGGGCTTTGACCATTCACGGATGAAACCATAACAAAATCGGACACAAGGTGACACAGTCGCAATTTGTATCGATGATGACACGGCAATTGGCCCAATGATGGAATGATGGCTTCTAATTGGTCCCCTGACAGGATGATGGCCTCCGATTGGTCGGACTGTAAACCGGAGCCTCCGCTGGCAGCTCACATAAAAGGCTTTTTTGCTCTTTCACGTGATTATACAGACAGCTGAGGGTACCTGAGGTCCTCAAAGCACTTATCTCTTTAAGTTACACTTTAGCCTTCCGCTCAGGCGCTGTGGGGCCGCCGTGACTGAAAACAAACAGGTACAAACACTCGCTGCGTTCGGCATTAAACTGTGTCGACAGAAAAGCAGAAAAAACATGAGGAAAATAAGGATGCGGTACAATTTTCTTCTGTCATGAAATTACATATAGGCGATTTGGTCATTTTTCCCCAGACGGCGCCGCCGACTGCTCCCCCTGTGAGCGAACCTTCCTCCGCACCACATTAACCAGTATATTAAAAGACAAAAGCCCCCCTCTTTCAAACTTTTAGCAGCCTGACAGGCCGCTGCAGTGACAGGGTCGGGACGGACTCTAAAAAACGGCTCCCATTTAGCCCCCCGTCAGCAGCAGGCAGCTGGAGGAGAGGCTGCAGCGACGTCCACACTCACGGACGTACGCACCGAGAAAATCCACTCAAGTATCACCCTCATATTGGAGATCGTTTACAATTTATTACCTTCGTTTTCCATTGTTCTACAGTAATTTAACGCGTGTTGCAACGTGACTTTAATGGAGAAAACTCCCCTTTTGAAAGGGAATTATTGCGTCGCCTCGATGCACAGTAATTGCTGTGCAGGGCTAAATTGTTTACTCCAACAAAGCCGAGATAAATGTGTCGCGCTCGCGGGTTTCATCAGTGTCATGACAATGTTTTTTAATCCATTTTAAATGACGTATTGCAGAACTGAACACGGGACATGAGTGTGTGAGTTTGTTTCAGGATTTGTGAGGCAAACAGAAACGCTGTGTTGCTTGTGTGGAAAAACTTTACCAATCCCAAGTTTCGTCCCCAGATAGATAAAAAAAAGAAAAGAAAACATTTTCCTGGACATAGTAAGTTGTAGACTAAAAAATACCTGGTTTTTGAAATGTATAGCCAGTGTTTCAAATACAAATATTTCTGCAGAAGAAGGTCTTGTGAATGAATAGAGGAGGATCCTGCAAGGAAATAATGATGTTAGATATTCAACAAAGTGTAAGAAGGACATTTCAACTAAGGTCTTCAAAGGGAAAAACTAACCCTGATCCGACCCTGACCTCTGAAAACCCCACACTGAATAGCTTTTACCACAGAAAATCATTTTAGGTTCACATTAAATTCCTTCTTCAGTGTGTTCACGGAGAGCTGTGGATGGGATTGAACTGACTCCACTAAAAACCTGCAATCCCAAAATTGGAGACCATCCTTGAACGGAGCGAGCCGGAGCCAGTCCTGTTTAATTTGTTGCTTTTTTTTCCCGAAAAGTATGTGGATGCCATCTTAGAGTGTAATGCAGGGACATTTATATTTGAAAAGAGCAGATAACTTGTAATTATGAACAGGTTAAAACACACTGCTATGAGAATTAAAACAGCACAGTTGCCCGCAGATAAAGAGATAAACCGATTATGAAGGAGGAGAAAAATATAAACCATGGTTTACCACACGTGAGCCTGGAATTCTCCAGAAAAAAACTACATTAGAACCATGTAATTGAAGATGAAGTTACTGATAAGGTAAAAAATGAAGACTTTGGGTCTTCTGGGCGCTTCAGCCTCCTCAGTCATTCACGGCGGACGGCTTGCTTGGCCGGCGGTCTGCTGAGGAGACTGCTGTGGCCTGACGGGCTCTCGGCGGTGGTGCCGCTGTTGCCAGGACTCGCGGGGTAATGGACCAACACAGCAGGCTCAGCTGGGAGTTAAGAGGGAAAAATGGGCGCTGCCCTCGCGCCTGTGGCAGCGCTAATTCAATTTCAGTGGGTTAAGCTTACAGAAAAACTTCCTCTTTTGTCCAGAAATGAAGGAAAACTGTGATCGTCTACGAACCTGGGCAATAATAGAGAAATATAATAAAAAGGGTTACTGAAGCAACCAAGACTGTTACCCAGGTCAGATTTAGCACTTCAGCTAGCATGCCATCAGCTACAAACCAATAATGAAATAGATGATGACGCTGCTAATACCTCGCTATAAATCGAAAAGCTCGGCTGAATGCCCGAGATGAAGAAAAAAAAAAAAAAAAACGAGTGGAGGTGGAAAGATGTGGAAAAAGCAAAGAATCAACCTTTTATTGTGTTCCAGACTCTAATATCTGACAGTCAGTCATTTATCATCATGGAGCGCTGATGGTGAGAGCAGAGAGGGAGGGGGGTGGAGAGAAGCAGCGGCCTGCAGTATCAATGTGATTTCTTTCATTTGATGGATTTTACGGTGGGAGGGCGGCGATCCGCGGGGGCTGCCAGAGATGTTGTGTGGAAAAAGAGTAAATATATAAGCAAGACATTATGAATATGAGATCCCACAGATGAATAAATGATAAACCTTAAATTTCAAACCGAGTTTACTTTCGCATTCCTCCCCTGGTATCATTAATTCATGCCGTCTCTCCAATACTCATATCGACTTGAACCAAGCATGAAACGGAAAATCCCAGTCTGTCCTCTTTACCCCGGGACGTCTGGCTTCTGAAATCGAGTAAAAACACCAGCGATTTATTTTAAATAGAATATCAACATATGAAATAATGATGAGCCTTCAATCGGAATTGCGAGCCTGCTTTCACGGCGTCACGGCTCGCGATGAAATGCGAGGAGAGACGGCCGAGTCATGAAGGCCGGCTAAAGATAATCGTGTCGGCGCACATACGGAAACAGGCGTGCTGCGATGCATCATTACAGTGTGCACACAAAGCCGCGAACGGCAAAAAAAAAAAAAAAAAAAAAAACAGCATCTCAGGTTTTTAGCATTCTGCTTGAAGCTGCAAAATCTCCGCTCCATCTTTTGTTTCTTTAAACCCACAAATACTGTTTTAGCATCAAGACTGCATTTCCCTCTCTCTCTCTCTCTCACACACACACACACACACACACACACACACACACACACACACACACACACACACACACACACACACACACACACACACACACACACACACACACACACACACACACACACACACACACACACACACACACACACACACACGTAGCATAAAACACACACAAGCACACAAACTTCTTAGTCTGGCTTCAGGTGTGGTCATAAATCATGGGAGTGAGTGGCTATGATTCCCTCCAGCAGCAGTGGGGGCTGCGGGGGAGGAGGAGGAAGAGGAGGAGGAGGAGGGTGGGGGTACAGGTAGTCAAGAGCGAGCGGTGGGCCGAAGAGGCTCCGGCTTTCCGACGTTCGTCAAAAACGAGCCGCAGCCCGGCTGGAGGGCGCCGCACACCGAGGACGGCTGACAGCGGCGACACGGAGACACGTTTCAGACGAACAAACAGACAGACAGGAAGTCCGACTGTGGGGGGGGAAGTGGGGGAACATCACCACTGCACACCTTTTAGATGCTTCAGATTGTTCTCAACTTAGTTTCTAAACTGAATGTATTTTATATTGTTAAAAACTGTTAGGATCCATAGACTAGTGGGGCTGTACATTTTATCGATCAAATTATTGAATCTTTCGAATTGGTCTCTATTCCACATTAACTTGATACTGTTGGAAAAAATGTGTTTTCTTGACCGGTTTGAGTCTCACCCTCAAGAGATACAGTATGTATTCACCAAGATTTCTTCTCAAGACATGGAAAAAAAAATGTTGGGAAAAGGCGTTCCTCTCAGTCTAAAACACATTTTCTTCTATTTTTCTTCCTGAATTTGCTGAACTGCCCTCCTTATCAATGGCAAGAACACGTACAGTCGCATGGACAGACGACAAAGTTGGATATCTATCATAACTATAAATCTACCAAGTCCCAGGAGAAAATGGACTGGGAGCCATGACACTGACCATTGTTGTTATCGTCCACCAACTCCTGCATGTGCAGAAGAACTATCCACTACTATGAAATCCCTTTTTTAAGCACATGGGCCACAAAAACAAAAGCTACAATTTAATTAAAGACTTCAAATACGAATTTCATGCCACATTCCGTCATGAACTACCAATGAAAACACTGAGCCGACATAAAAGAAAGAAAAGTTGCCTGCAGCTGTGCCAAAAGCTGGAGGCTGAGAGGATTTATTAGTTTTCACTGTAGATTTGTGGGAGGATTTCACCACCTAGAAACCAAAATCTGCTGCAATGAAGATGGAAAAAAAATGCTGCGATAGTAATGTCTGTTTTTTTTACTTGATAACAATTCAAAATGTAAGAAAAATGAAGATTCTTTAAAGTGAGACAAATGTAAGATCAATCCAACGTCCTCATTTGTCCATACCACTGTCTGTGCGTTCACCATGGTAAATGTTGGTGGTGTTTTGTTGTGATTCAATTCCAAAAACAAACAACGGCGCCAACTAGTGGAACCAAAACAAACTCGTTCTCAGCGTTTCTGCTGTTGCTGTGCAAGTGCAAATCTTTTCTAAAAGGAAATGCAAAAGTGACGCATTTTAACTTGAATTATTATGTAAATGTGGTCTCACTGGCTTCTCTTGTAAGAAATGAGTAAGTCACAACACTGCCACCTAGTGGCATAAAGTAAAAATATTAATTTTTCCAGTTAGATCCCGACATTTGATTATGAACGATACAAACCTTTGTATCTACACTGAATGACAACTTTAAAATGAGCCTGATATTCTTCAGACATCAGATTCCAATTGCCAATAATCAGAAGACATCTTTGTTTTCACTTTAGAAAAAACTAACAAAGGCACCATTTGTTAAGTAAAAAAACATGACCTAATCCTTTTTTGGGTGACAGTTTAAACAGAGGAAAGAGGTGATAAACACAAAAGCCATAAAAAGGTAATGGAAAGGTGTTTCATAGAAATAAATTAATAGTTGGTGATTTCCATTGGCAAAATAGCTCATTTTCCAAGGCTAACGGTTCAGAGGAGACCAAAAAAAAAAAAAAAATGAAAACAAGTAGAGTTACTGTGGCTGCAAAAGCAGAGAAGCGGGGAAAAGAGAGGAGAAACAGATCGAACAAGACTGAAAGTCCAAAATGAGCAATCGAAGGCGAGGGGGAGGCGGAGATGAAAGGGAGGGGGGAAAAGGGGGCAAGGAAAGGGAAAGAAACTGGACAGAGACAAATGGCCATGGGAAATGGCTGGTGCAGGAGAGACGGCGCTCTCAGCAGCCCTAACACAGACTGATAGGCCCACCAGGCAGCGCCACCATCCCTATCCTTTCCATCTCTGGCTAATCCCGCCTTCACTCTTTAAAGAGGAAAACAAAAAAAACACATTTTAGTCCACATCAACAACACACAACTCGAGAGAATATGACGAAAATCTGACAAGAGGCGGATTTCTGGATGCTTCTTGAGAATAAACGGATTTCTTTTAGGTTGTGCCATTCTCATAAAGAGCCAAACCTTCTGAACATGCAGTTGATAACAGCAATAGTCCGACGATGATAATATTGATTTTACATGAGACCTGATGTCATGTATTGTGCTTCAGCACAACAACAACAACAAAAAAAACAATGAATAAATAACGTGCAAAAAATGAGATAAAACCAGAGAAAAGAGCAACAAATGAAGACCGAGAGACACAAGAAGTGATTCGAGGATCATTGTTAACTGTCAGTGTATGCAGTTAGATAAGTGAGTGTTACTGTCGCCATCCCACAATCCCATTACTTTCCTCAATAAGGCTTTGGCAGGCCGGTGATTACCTCAGGAAAGTGTGAGGGAGGAAGAATCCTAATAGAAATAGGATTGGGTCTTTCTAGTGTGTGCGTGTGTGTATATATATGTGTGTGTGTGTGTGTGTGTGTGTGCGTGCAAAGCCAGATCTCCCTCTCTCTCCCCTCCCTCCCTGAGGCGGTGTCTCCAGGCACTGACCAGGTAATGCGGTGTAATGGAGTACACGTGTGTGTGCCCGGAGCCCTAATGGAGAGGGGTCGTGTCACAGAGAAGCGGGGAGCGCCTGTCGCGCCGCTTGATTAAAACTGATGGGCCGGGGTAAAGGGGCCATCCGACATGGCCCTCCCACCCCAGGCCTCCTCACACACACTTCCGCGCGGACACACGTGCGTACACACCTTGCCTCGGAGTATATTATTCAATTTGGCCCTTCTAATGACCGGTGAATTAGGCTGCCAGAAGCGATTTGCTTTCTGAGCGCTGCCGTCGGACGTACATGCTTCCCCTCGGCGCCGCGCATTAAGAGGCATCTATTCAGACGCCGACGTCTCACCAAGCCTCTTCCAATCAGCGGATTCATGAGCTCGGATGAGGAACGCATCCGAGACGATGAACACTTAATAAAAATGGGTTTCATGCTTCCTTTCGAATTTCAGATGAAAATCAAATGGCAACTTGAAAGACGACACATAAGGGACAATCGAAAGCTTGTAAAACTCTCCTCTATGAAGTTCATCACAGCGACGAGCCTCCGCATGAAATCCTCTGAAACGCAGGTTCAAATGTTGACGACACGTCGATTCGTGATTCACGCTGGCGCTCACCGCTGCATCACGCACGAGGACATGTTGCGTTGGTGTGCGGCAGCAGCAGCAGAAGTCACGCAACCTTCTGACTGCACCTCTTAAAGCTGTCAGCTGACAGAGTGCAGATACCTACAGAAATATGAGGTCATGTGATCGTAAAGCTGCAATGCTCCGGCAATAAATCCCACTGGAAATATCGTCCCTGGGCTGAAAGTGCGACACAAAACAGTACCTCCTTGAGGATTCATGTCTGTTTTCTTACGTATCTTCTAATCTAACAAGTCCTCGGAGTTCTTGTGGAATAATAGTATTTAAAAACCACGAAGCCCAGTTTTACCTCATTAAAATAACTCTGATGTGGATACGCACTGCATGATTCAGTGCCCTCTCCTTCAGAACACCGTTGTTTTCAGTCATAATGAGGATGAAACGCGTCCGTCTCAACAGCAGATGATTCAAACTAATCTGTTTTTGCCTTGGTTACTTTCACTTACGTCACTAAACAGACATAAACCTGGATATCCTTCGAACACGACAGCTCGGATGACTGAGTCCGAGTCTCCAGTTTTGCTTTCTGATATGTAAAAGGTAAATCCTGCCAGTTTATCAATTGATTAAAATTTCTTCATGAAACGCACCAATTGGCACGAGTCGAAAAGTCAATTAATCTAAAAGCGATTATAGTGCAAACAGCCTGAAGTCTCTGGAAAAGCAGATAAACCTGTGCAATTGGCTTTGTGGTGTATAGTGCTTGGTGGACTGGCTGGTGCAGTAACTTACTATTAAACTTCAAGTTTGTGTCTCTTTCACACTCATTAAAACCTGTGCAGACATTGTTCCTTTATGGATTCTTTAGGTCCAGGTCTCAGGTTTGATAATAAGAATAAAAAAAAAACCTCTACTTTTTGCTTTCTTCCATCTTTTCAAGGTTGTTGGGTGGCTGCCTTCCCTCTTTTCACTAGGAGCTGTAAAATCTATTTGACAGCTCTGATTTATGACACAGCATAGGCACCGAGCGCCTGTGGGGAAAGAGTGTGTGTGTGTGTGTGTGTGTGTGTGTGTGTGTGTGTGTGTGTGTGTGTGTGTGTGTGTGTGTGTGTGCGTCCAGCTCATAGAGGACCACCGCTGCTTTGCTCAATGTTCAAGCACCCAACAGCGGACCCAGGTAGAGGACTCCCGAAAACTCATGTGCACACAAACGTCAAGGTGTGTGTGAGTGTGTGTGTGTGTTCCACTTTGTGACTGCAGGCATGGACACATCAGCATAGCCAGCGCCCAGTACGCCGCACAGTCAGAACCAGGAAAAGAAACTGAGAGTCAAAGTAACTCAATCTATTAAATTTCACATCATGTGAATGTCAAAGTTTGACTTAAATTCAAAAGTTTCCAAAAGCTGACATTTCTTTTCTGAGTGTATGTTTCCAAAGTGTTTGGAAGTTTCACTGTGGTATAAGTGAGGAGATACTTCCTAACACCTGAACCTATCAGCACAGGTGATCACCGACTGGGGACAGAGGAAAACCAGGAACTGAGCCATATTTGACCGTAATAACGCTCTTTATCTTTCTTAGGTGTTACCATGTTCCAGAAATATGTCTAGGAGGTAAAGATTGGGTTTTTTTTTTTGAAGTAAAACACAAAAGAATGACTGAAAAGAAAAAGAACGACTGGCTTTAAAGAAGAATTTGTCACTCCTGCCAACTTCCCATTACAGCAGTAGAAGAATGTCAGATAGCAGCTTCTGGATAGATACGAGGTCTTTACACAACGATACTGAAGCTTCTGTATCCACACATCTGTCAAAGCTCCTGTCAGCGACTTATCGACGCTTTATTATTAAGACGGATCTCCTGTTGATGCCATCCATTCCCATCTCCGCTCAGAGTGAGGGCATATTTATTTTGAGATGTCACAGGTCACTGTGCTCCTCTGCTTGAGACTGAGGGACCATACATTTCCTCAGACACTACAGTAATCTGCTGTGTGGACAAAGGGAAGGACGGAGGAGCATAGATAAGCCAAACGGAGGCCCCGGGTTCGATAGCAACGTGGTCTGCAGATACTACCCTCCTCGACGCAGAGATCTGAATCACACCCTGCTTGTGTTTGCTTAAATTTAACATGCATCCAAAAGAATAAGAACATCAGGAGCGGCTGGAGTCAGCAGAACAGCACATGCTGCGGCTGATGGAACAACTTTGGTTCCCATTGAAAACTTTCCTCTGTTTTCTTAACAGTAAAATGTTTTTTTTTTTTTTTTTTTTTTTTGCATATAAAAAAAAGATTAAAAGAAGGGAAGAAAACCTGCAATGCTGAGCTCGTCTCAGCCCCTTCAGCATCTATCTTATCCTCAGATCATGAAGAAAAATGTGAGCTGGGGTTGGAGGAAACACCAAAAACCACAAAGGCCACGAGCTGGCACTGTCGGCTGTTTTTGTAATGATATGGTACACCGAGGACAATACGCTATAAACGTAGCTTGAGCATTTGAATGGAAATATAACTGTTAATCTAACAAGTCGCAGCAGTACAAGGACTGGAGGTCACGACCCTCTGGAGGCCGCCATCGTTACTGTGCAGAAGGACAGACTACGGCCATGGTGCTCATGCACATTTGCAGCATTTCAGAGAAGTAGCAGTTTCCCTGGAGTTGGAGCGTCTCTGAAAAGTTCCACCTTCTAAACGGTTTTCGTACATTTGCGGTTTCGGTGTTTTTCCAGCAACGCTGTAATGACAACAGAGGCCAAAAAGGCAATGAAAATTTTCCACCTTCGCTCGAAAACGATGTGTGAACGAGGCACTAGCAACCGCTGAAATAAACTCAATTTGAAAATGACTCACTACTGACACCTATCGCACCTAAGTGGAAATGCATATATTTTTAATGCTGAACCCGGACTGCAAAAACAGCTCTACTAGAAATAAGCTAAATATTCTTAAATCTGGGCAAATTTTCTTGTTTTGAGCAAAAAAAAAAAAAAAAAAAAAAAAAAAATCTGCCAATGGGGTAAGCAAAATTTACTTGGCTAGAATTCTTAAAACTAGACTATAAATCCAGCCACTTTAAGTCCATAATGTGTCTTAAAACTAGAAAAAATAGTCCAAAATGTAAGAAAATTTGTCATGTAAGAAATATTTACTTAAAATGAGTGTTCTGCTTTCTTGATGAAGCTGACTTTAAGAATGTGTTACTTAATTTAAGAATTTCAATTAGTAAAAAAAACCAACATGACATGTCTGGGATATGAACACACAACCTCATGGTTGAGTACCACATACTCTACCACTAGGCCATCACTCCAGCTGTTTTGAAAGTATATCAAAAAACACCTACTTTTTTTTTTTGCTTTTAAAAGTTCAGATTTTAGTTCTGACTTTAAGATGAGTGTACATCAGGTTATGGTTCTGTTCATGATGTGACATGTGAAGCTTGTTGTCAGTGTTGACAGTGAATAAAAACAGATGAATTCAGACTTTAATTGCTGATTCTTGAATTGAGAACTTGTGCAATTTGTCTTTCTCTTAAAATAAGAAAAAAAAAATCTTGTTCCCCTGCCGGGATTTCATGTATACCATTGTTGTAGCTTATTACTAGTAATTCTAGCTCAATATTAGCTGTAGTATCTTATTGAGAAAATGTTAGATATAGTTTCTTAAAATAAGAATAATTTTCTAGAACAAAACCTTCTTGTCAAGATTATTTGTCTTTTTAGACAAAAAATAAGAACAATTTCCCTGAAATAAGACTTTTTTTTAATAATTTTGAACAACAGCCCCCCTGAAATCTAATAATGAGCACTGCGTTTTCCAGTTATTCTGACAACGCATTCATACTTTTGTGGAGCAGAACCGTCGACCATCAACCACGTCTGCGGGGGCTCGGGAGCATTTTATCTCAGCTTTATAATCCCCCCCCCCCCCCCCCCATCTGTTTCCATCTGTCCGTCTCACCCCCATCACACGCTCCTCTCCTCCGTCCTTCTGTTTTCCTCGCCTGGGTGCAGACGCCTAACGCCGTTCGTCACGTTCAAGGCCGGGTTTGGATGCGGTGGGATCCTCGAGGTGGGGTGGGGTGGGGTGGGGGGGCACGTACGGCGTGTGGTGGAAATAAATGCCGTGCGAGGACACCGACGTGTCCGTGTAGATTTGTGTCTCTGCGCCTGAGACGCTGTCATCTAGGAGTTGAATTTCACACCTCGCGCCCTTGCTATTGTCAGGCGGAGGCAGCCGCGTTGATGGACGGGTGGGAGAGGACAGGGTGGTGGAACCTCTGTCGAACTGGGGGGGTGGGGGTGACAGCTGACAGGGGGAGAGAAACTGTGCATGGAAGGTGGGAGTGTGAAGACAAATTTACAGTCCAACAAGCAATATGAACACTTTTCTGAGGTGGAGATTGATAAAATTGAGCTTCTCTCTGGAAAGGTTGCAATATTTATTAGGAATATCTCATTTTCACCACAACTACGTAGGCATGGCAAAATAACCTTTCCATATGCATATGCAGCAATCTCATCTATGCAGACACACACACACACACACACACACACACCCCTCTGGGACCTCTAAAACCTCTCACCTCTCAAAACTCTCTCTCTCCCCTCGCCTCCTCAGTCGGTTACAGTCATTAGCGGCGTGCTAATCAAAGCTAATTACATTGAGACAAGCAGACACAACTCATTTCTTATCATGACAGAGTGCTGCTGTGTTTGTGGGTGCTAAATGAGGCACTGCTCATAATCAAACCCCCCCAACACACACACACACACACACATCCCTGTTAGGTAAATTAATGTCACCGTGTTTTCTATTTGATATCCTTGTTGTCAAATGTTAATCGGCTTGTTGGAGGCTTTTTTCTTTTTCCTACCCCGCCACAGGCGGAAAATCTATTTTCTTTATGTTTACATGCAGCAAAAACAAGCAAACACCATGTAATCAAAGAAAGTACAACAGGAACGCCAAGACAATCATGTCGGTTCAATCATTTGAAGGCAGAGACTGGGGATGGGGGGAACGCGGTGAATAGAGGGAAGAAAACAGAGGGAGGGAAAGAATAAAAGGTTATCTAAGAGGGAAGAACCTTGTTTCAAGAGCAGCCTCATCTATAGCGATGGATTGTAAGCGTCAGGCAGTGTACATCACACACATACACACACTTTTTTGCCCTCCCCCTTCCCATTCAAGTTGCAAAAGCTCATTCTGGAGATTTTGCTGGCACGGCAGAAAAGGCCTCTGTTCGCCCATTTTCCATATTTCATATACGGCCCATTGGAAAGCGTCGTCTGCGAGCGTCATGGCTTGGCACATTTACGGGAAACGCACAGAAGAGCTCATCACTTGCAAGATGTGCTCAAATTCAGCATTTTGAAAGTCACCGTGCGCCGTATGCTAATCCGCGCTCAGAGCAAAGATACATTATGATCATTTACACAGCGGCCGGCGCCGTCGTCAAATCCGGCTCCTGCAGTACATTTAACTCGATCGTCGCGTCGGAAACTGGCTTTTTACAACCTGACTGTGCAGCTATTCTCCAAAGAAAAAGGGCTTACTTAAATGTAAAGTCATGCTGTATTTGAACGAGGCATTATGGGAAATAAGAGAAGAAGAGTAAAAGGGATTCGTTTACATTTTAACCAATCATTTTCCAACATTACAAAGCAGAGTTTGTCTCAGTAACACAGCTGGACTTTTCTGTTCAAACCAGCTCCCTGCAACTGAGGCAGCTCAATGAAACAATGTTGGAGAAAAGGGCAAAGAATACCTTTAAAACTACCCTGTTTTTCTACAATACTTAGAATCTACGTCTGTGCCGGGATCTGGACCAGGATGAGCTGAAGTGGGGGCTTGAAAAATCTTGTTTTCCTTGGTTTAGTTCTCAGAAAGGCTGCGGATGCACACTGTTATCTCTGAATACACACTTCACCAGGTCTGCTTATGGTTTAGATTTAATCATCAATCGATATATCGTTTGATTAACACATGCAAATGTAATTTTGACACTTCAAGACAGGAATGTTTGGGAACCACTGTCCTCTGGCATCATGATAAAGCTTGACCTCTGCAAACACAGGAAACGGGATTCTACTTTTAGTTTGCAGGATTCTACTTTCTAATATTTGTCAGTATGTCCACCAGTGTTGCATGTTTTGGAAAGTCAGATATTCGAGTAAACAAATGCTATGGTTGTTTATTTTTTTACAAACATTGCTTGCTGGGCTTTTTCAGTGGAATATAATGCAACACGAAATCAGTTATTGTACAATGTGAGAAAAACAATGGAGAGCGTCAATCACAAGCTGCTCAACAACCACAGCGACCAGAATCCCTGATAGTGAAAACAATATAAAAAAGAGAATATTTAAAATAAATTTATAAAATGAGAATATTACACAGGTCTAGAACTAACCAGGGAATCATTTTAACAGACTCTATGAACAGAAACCAATTTTGACAAAAGTTGAGTCTTTTTTTCCCCTCAGTTTGCGGAAAACACATCTTCTTTAATGGTGTGAGACTATATGAGGAGGATCGTGTAGATCTCCAGTTAATTAGAATGATCCTGGTGGCTGACAGGGCAGCTCAGGCTGCGACACTTCTGTTAGGTGTGAACAGTGCAAGCGAAGGGGAAGAAACTCCAAACAGAGCAATTAAAGCACTTTACCTCGGGTAGAGCGTCATAAATCTGTGACCAGGAGTCACCGAGGCTTGGCCAAAGTCAAATCACTTGTATGAGGCAAAGCGAAGAGCAAACAACGTGGTTAAATGTAAAACTGAAAGCCAGATATTTAGAGTGCAGCTTTCAGCCAACATGAACGGGACATATATTTGAAGCCAAGAATCTGAGAAGAAGTGTGGTGTGTGTGTGTGTGTGTGTGTGGAGACAGATGACCTCGGTCCACCCTTGCATGAGCACCCTGAAGTGTCCTTGTGGGAAGACACTGATCTACACTTAATGGGCTGCCCAGTCCAGCGGCGCGGGGCCGCCGCTCCCCCTCGCTGTCAAAGACACCGAGCCCAGAGATTTTCTCCATCCAGTGTCAAATTATTCTTCTGATGATTGTCTCCTGTAAGTACGTGACCTCGTCTTCCCGGCTAGCATTAGCCACTTACCCACCGGGCACTCGGAGGAACTCGAGCACTAAGCGACTTATCAGGAGGCTTCCGGCGCGGGGCATTAAAGCCGCCTGAGAGCGCAAACAGAGCCGCGGCGGGCCGCTAAGTCCCGCTTAGTCATCGCTTCTCTCGGCGCGGCGAGGAAGTGCCACTTTCATTCCCGCCGTGATAAGGGCGAGCGGGAAAAGGCGGGAAACGGACCTGTGTAATACTGATGGACGGAGTCGGTCTGAGAGCGAGCCGGGGAAAGCGCAGCATCAGCAGCGCCGGGTTTACGTGGATGAATAGGCTCGGGCCGGCGAAAAGGGGCGGCGGCGGTGGCGGCGGGCGGGTGTCAAAGCAAGTGGCTGAGACATGGCTAATGCTGCCAGTGAGCTGTGGCCACCTAAGTAATTACTACCACTGCTGTTAGGCTAATCCGCAGAGCGGAGCCGAGCCGAGAGGAGCAGCTAACTCAGGAGGGGCGAGCTTAGAGCCGCCGACCGGCCGCCGTCACTCTCACCCTGAGAGAGAGAGAGAGAGGGAGACAGAAGGAGAGAGGGGAGAAAGAGCGAGAGATAGAAAAAGCGAGAGAGTGTGGGAGAGTGAGAGAGAAGGGGGAGAGAGAGAGAGCAAAATAGAAAGGCAGAGAGCAAGAGAGAGCAAAAGAGAGAGACAGAGAGCGAGACAGAGGCAGAGAACGAGAGAGAGAGAGTGAGCAAAAGAGAGGCAGAGAGCGAGAGGGAGAGGGACAGAGCGAGAGAGAGAGAGAGAGCAAAAGAGAGGGGCAGAGCGCAAGAGAGAGAGAGAGCAAAAGAGAGAGCGAGAGAGAGAGCAAAAGAGAGGCAGAGAGAGAGAGAGAGCAAAAGAGAGGCAGAGAGCGAGAGAGAGAGAGAGCAAAAGAGAGGCAGAGAGCGAGAGAGAGAGAGAGCAAAAGAGAGGCAGAGAGCGAGAGAGAGAGAGCAAAAGAGAGGCAGAGAGCGAGAGAGAGCAAAAGAGAGGTAGAGAGAGAGCAAAAGAGAGGTAGAGAGAGAGAGAGAGAGAGCGAGAGAGAGAGAAGGAGAGGGGCGCACAAGAAAGCAATTCTCTCATCGACACATTTAAATATTTCCCACAAATTATATATTTACACCAAAAAGAAAGAGGAACTTTCAGAAGTGTGCAGGGAGAACAAACACACATTCCACAAATTAAAGCATGTTCAATCCAAGACTCTAAACCCAGCTTCAGAGGTTGGCTTTTCTGCTTCAGAAATTTCAGCTCGCATCATTTGGATTTGGTCCGTCTCTGAAAACAGACGCGGAAATGCTTGAGACACAAGCGAGAAGATAATTGCACCATCAACCATCGGAGGACGCGAGCTGTCACCTCGTCTCTGTCAGTCGTTATTACAGGTCTGCTCGCCGCTGCAGACTGAAGCGAAAACGCTGAGAAGATGAAAGCGTCACAGACTTAAGAAAACCTTGATGGTGTTTATAGTTTACCTCGGATGTGTCTGTCGACCCTGGACAAAAATACTCCTTTTGAAATTCACCTGAAGAAATGGAATTTTCTAACTTTATTCCACAGTTATTACTTCTAGAATTGCAATATATTCAGTAAATAAAATGCATCATTCATTATTTCCTATTAACTATCTGTTCATGATCATGTTACCATGCTTTGACTTTTACATGTCATTATAACAGTTTGTCACTACAATAGTTGGTACTTTTTCTTTTATTTTGTAACAGTAGTGTGTTTGTGAATTAATAAGTAACTTAATGTAATAATATAGTCATTAAAAGCACATTATTACCACCTGAACGCTACATTAGTAGCTGTTAATCTTCGTTGGTGGAGTTTTTAACCGACATTTACGGATCGACACAACTTTAACCTGCATGGAGCCAGAATGACGCAGCTGTCAGGTCAGGAAAATCTGACTTTTCACTCAACAAGTATGTGTGTTCTCCGTCTCAGAGTCTCATCAGCCTGTTGCACATCACTGATTTTCTACGCAGCAGACGCTGGAGCTCAACTTGATGGATTAAACCGCAGATCAGAAACCAGCCGAATGACCACAGATTTGCCTTCGATCAGTTTGCAGAGAAAAAGAGGATTTCACAGCCTGAAAACTGACACCAGAGTGAAACCAGTAGTTTCATAAAGCGCTCACACGCTTCACTTGTCCTTCCTCAACCACAGCAAGCCTCAGATGCGTCCCGGCGCCCTGAACTGCCACCCTGCGGCGTTTTACCTTTGCGCTCCGAGCGTTTCTTGCGCCTCCTCTTGAACCTGCGTCGGATCAGGCAGTAATAGGAGCCCAGGCTCTGCGTGCCGTTGGTCAGCAGGGCCATGGCTGCCTCGCCGCCGCTCCGACAGACGGAAACTAAACTGTGCGATTCAAAGTTGAGAGCTGCGCGTCTCCCCGTCCTCCGGTCCCGTGCAGCCGGCGCTCTCACGCTCGTCCGGTCTGTCGAGCCGATGCCATGCTCAGCGCCACACACCTGCAGCGCTTCTTTGTTTCTACTTTAGTCCTCCCCTCATAACCCAACTCTCGATCCATCCCTCCCTCCTCCTCCTCCTCCTCCTCCTCCTCCTCTCGCTGCCTCTCTCCTCCGTTGACTCCATGTCTGTCCTATCAGTAGTCAGCGCTTGGCGCCGATGGAGCGCAGTGAGAAAGGAGGAGGAGACTCGCCGAGGGGAGAAGGAACGAACACATGGAGGGGCAGAACTGAACTACCAGCCCGAAGCTTCCTGGCATCGTACCTGACATCGCCGACAAGGGGAAGCAGGAACACACATCCACCACATCATCAACACTCTTTAAAAGAAAAAAAAAAAGGTGATTCTCTCTTCACTGGTGTGTTATCGCACTCAAACACACACATCTTTAAATTGATGCTAGATAAAACAGTGACCCATGCAATGCTGAGAAACCCTGGATGTCTGTCCTTGAATTCCCTCTTCCTTCAGGAAGCTCGCCCTCACATCCAACTACAGCGCTCTGCCTCCCTCTAGTGGCCACACTATGCAAATGCACAGGATGAAAGTTGAACCGTACACGAGCTGAATAGTCTTTGTTGATCCACAAACGAACAACAAATCCACACGGGGGGGGGGGGGGGGGGGGGGGGATTAAAGTAAAAGAGAGAGATTACTCACCTCTGGATCGGTTGAGATGTGTGTGTTCCGAAAAAACCTGACGGAAAAAGAGAGAGAGAGAGAGAGAAGTCAGTAAAGCGCACAGATGTTGGCTGACTGAGAAGTTTCTGGAAGGCACACAATAAAACTGTTATGAAGACGTACGGCACACAGGGAAAAAGTGCAGACCCTGGGCCATGTTTCCACATCAGCTGAAGCTTCTGAGAAAAAAAAAACAGAAAAAGGAAAAAAGAAACCCTCCTGCATGACCATGTTTGAAGTGAAGGGATGCGCGAGGTTTCAGCGACGGGAAGGTTTCATTTAAACAGGAACGATAAGTTTCCCCTCAATCAGTGCGAGACTCCAGAGCTTCCCTAGAAACATTTTAGTTGGCAAACACACGGCTCTTATTAAGCCATGTGATCCGAGGCTTTCCGCGGACAGCTGGTACACAGATCATTGATCTCAATCAGCCAGACGTCCGCAGCATAAACACGGAATTCGAGTGTGGAGGAATTCCACACATCTGAAGGACTCTCGGCTCTCAGGAGCGCGTCTGAACTCCACACTGCGGCTTTGTAGTCAGTCGGTTTGTGTCTGTCGTGTTAATTGTTGGATTTTAATTTCAAAGCTGCAAAAGAAGCAGAAAGGTCGGGAGTTAAGTGAGGAATCTGAGACTTTCTCAGCGACCAATGGCTGTGAGGCATTTATAATAACGACGAATGTACAGAATTAATGAGCTTAAGTGTCGATGTTTGTTTACTTTTTTCACTCATCTATAAAGGTCTGATAGATAAAGAACGCCAAACTCGTTTTCTTCACATCAGCATAATAGTTGTTCTTAACTCTGAAGTTCAATAACTGATTCTAAGAAGATTCATAGAACAAGGCAGATGGAAATAAGTGTCCCTGCAATTAAACGTCTGCAATCAGTCCTGTAAAATACATTTCTCTCTCATTAAGATATGAAAAACGAGAATAAATCAACAAGATCTTTCACTGTGACTGCAGCTCATCTTTTAATTCTGGGAGAATCTCACGTTGTTTTTCTTGGAAGCCTAAATTTAGCACACCTCAGATGTGTTTTCAGGTTCAACTTTGGCACCAACATGTTTTTTTAATAGTGTCTCTCATTTAACTTTCTTCCCTCTGCATGGACTTTTCTTCTCAGGCATGTTGGGATTTTTTTTTGTTTGTTTTTGTTGATCTGTTTCAACAAAACAGAAACTAAAGTTGCCATTTTGATGGGCAAAAAGTCAGCATGTATTTCCATGAATGCAGTGCAACTCTTTATTTCTTGAACAACTTCTCAGAATCCACATAGAACAACAGGGGGGCCGGATTCGGTTTGAGTTTGACATGTGTGATAAGTTCTGTGTTTGCAATAAGTGCAAACACGCTGAATTTACCAGTCGAAACATTGCTTCGTTTGTCGCTGTCGGGATATTTTACTGAAAGTTTAAACAAACACATCTAATAATAAAGTTAAAATTTAAATTTGCTTGAAATGTTTCACTTGACTTCAATACTGTCTTGATTTGAGCAGTCAAAGAAGTCATTAAAGGAACAAGATTGCTAAATAAATAACCTTGTTCTTACAGATAAAATCTGCAAAATGTTGTTAAAATGCAATGAAGAATGTGTTTTTTTCTGAATTTCATTTGCTCACAGCAGACGTCAATCCTTATGCTTCTTATCCTTTCGCGTTAGCTCATTCAAGTGGTCCGTCTGTGACTTGAAAAAGAAACTTTGACACGGCGTCTCAATATTTAACCGTGTTGAGAGTCTCATAATGGACCGCTGGGGAGCGTGCGGCTCTTTAAACCCTGACAGGCTGACAGAGTCGTCTACTCTGTGGGAGTTCACTCAGCGCGGCTCTGTTTTCACTGTGCTGGAGTGAGAGGAGCCCAACAGTCACGCCATCGTCCATCAATCAGCCGGAACATTATGACCGCCCGCCGAGCGCCGTGGAGCGGATGGAGTCGACGTATGGCTTAGACGGAGTGCCACAAGTATCAGCAGCACACCCCTAAAGTTCTGGAATATTCTAGGTTGGTAGTAAGTATTGAGAGGAGCGTTGCTTTTGCAAATATTCCAAGTTCAAAATTAATATTTGGATTCTACAATATTGACCAAATATTCCGATATTGGAGTCCAGTACTAACTGGGTTTTTTGGGCGGGATTGGAGCCTCTTGCAGGCCGGTTTGGCTCATGGGCATTCTGCCTTCAGTTCTGTTTGTGGCAGCTTCATGTTTCAGTGAAGATCATCCAAGATCACCAACTCCTCCACTGGCTGGTTGATGTTATTGTCACAGACTGGCGCACAGTCCGTCTGCGACCGATTACATTTTCAGAAAAACAAAAGCTAAACCAAACATTGTGACAGAATTGTCACAGCCAGAAAGTCCATCTCCACTCCTGCATGTTTCAGAAACCACTTCAGGACCGAACTCTGACGCGCAAAGTCAAACAAAGCCAACAAATGCAGGTATTTCAAGACAAGATCCCAAATGAATCCCAGGCCAACAACAGCTGGCAGATTCTGAGATTGAGGTTAAATCTATGGCTCGATGTTTTCCATCTCACATGAACGTGACAGAAACAGTAGCATGGTGTTATCACCGAGGGCACAGGAGGGCTGGAAGCTTCATACCGACTGTCCTCGCTGCGCTGTGAACCTTCAGACACACTATCTTATAAACATTTCTCAGCGATCGCATCTTGAGATCAGTCTGAAACACATAAAAAGGGAAAAAGAAGCTGGAGAGACAGAGCGGACAGTAAAGGAAGAAGAAGAGTGAGGAGGTATAAGATGAGGCGAACAGCTGGGTAAGAAACAGAGGGGGGGGGGGAAAGAGGGGGGGAATGTTCCTAAATAAAAGTGAGGAGCTGTTGGGATCCTGAAGCAGGAATCTCTAACCTGAGGGAGCGTTTCAGGTCAGCGACGCTCTCCCGCCCGCTTCACGGAGAAAGAGCCGCCGGAGTCCAGCGGAGAGGAGAAGAGGCAAAACGAGCGGCGAGGGGAAAGAGAGAGCGAGCGATACGGAGGCAGAGAGGAGGTAAACACAGCAGACACAGACTCATTCATGGTTCTGCGGACGAGCCAAACACAACTGCAGCCGGCCAAGATTCACCACAAACATCTCAAGTGTTTCTTTTTTGTTTTGATTTTTTTTTCCTCTTCCCCTTTAAAAGGAAACGCGGCCAGTCGGCTTCCTGCAGGGCTTTAATTTATAGACGCGCTGCAAAAACAACATCAATTTTTTTAAAAAGCTGCCAGCTTGGTTTTACACACTCCACACACACACACACACACACACACACACAATACACCCGCTGATCCATTTTCAGCTGAATGGATGAGGGAAAGAAAGGAAAAAAAAAAAAACACAACAGGGAAAAAGAGGCTGCGGTTATCCCCGGATGAAGTTAAAGGCATTCTGGGCTCCAATGACAGCTCAACTCCTGGTGGCCTTTGGCGGTGGTTTGACAGAGAAACACAATCATTGACAAAAAAAAAAAAAAAAAATAACACAACCTCTCGAACGCTTTTACAGGGACGGATTCCAGGCTACTGCGGCGAGCCCATCTGCCGCTACAGACGCACTCAAAAAGCACAAAACACTAAAAATAGGCCGAGTTGGGAACAATTTTCTTTCCTTCATTTTTAGATTTTTTTTTCTGAGTCTTTTTTTAAAGACTTTCATGTGAATTTCAGAGCCGGTTTGGAGGATATAGAGTTTCAGGAGCGGGGTATTAAGAGCGGATGATGGATGATTTAATGACGGCGGCGGCTTTCAGAGATTTGGATTTCTGATTAGTTTCCATCCATCCCTCCTAATTTAAAGATGTAAACCAACGGGGAAGATGATAATTAACCTAACACGCATGTTTTTACATTTCATATGGTATATGTGATGAAAATGTCCATATTTTTCAAATAAACCAAACAATCACTGTCAAAAGTTACCAGAATCTCAACATGACCCCAATTTTAATGAATCCTTCTGATGCAAAGTACAAACTTTTTCTATAGCCTTTGCATTATTTTTTAATTTCACCCTGACAGCTTTTCCAATGCAGTAGCCATCACTGCTGCTCTTTGGAAATTTACTACAAAGCCAAAGTTTTTTTTGAAACTTTTACAAGTTGCTTGATGGTTTTGCGGATGGGACTGGAGCCTCTTGCGAGTCAGTTTTGGCCCACTGACCTCATGTTTGACACCCCTGAGCGTGAGGGACTCATTAATGTACATCCAGAGCATGCTTACTGTAAAAAGTAACACGAACTTTCCTAATGGCCCCAATTTTTCAATATTGAAGCCGCTCCAGAGCGCTTATGAGAAATGTTGAACCATGAAGCCAAAACAGGACGACCCTGATGTGTTTGAGCGGTTATCTCTGAATCTGACATGCGGATGTGTGAGAGCACTGCCTCGACGCGAGGGGGAGACGAGAACCGTCCAGGCAGGAGCCCAGATCCATCGCCTTGTGAGGAAGTCACTTTCCCTAAAGCAGCGCTCGCCGAGCGTCGTCAAGAGTTTGGCGAAGGATGAAGAGAGAGAGAGAAATTAAGAGAGGCAGACGGGGGGGGGGGGGGGGAATCCTGCACGGTTCTCCTCATGACTCTGAACAAAGCAGTGAGCGGGCGGCGGGTAAAGTGGAGATTACAGTCCATCTGACCAACTTGACAGGACTTATTGAGGGGAAACAAAAATCAAAAAAAACAAAACTGAAAGCCAGACTGGACAATGACCAAGTCTGAAGAACTGATTGTATAGAGGAAGGATTATGAAACAAAGTCGGCTGCGCATGGCAGGGCGAGAGCGTGACTGCTGTAAACCTCCACTGCCTGTCCTCAGCCAAAAAATCAGGCCAGTGGCTCAGCAGCAATTGACACACACACACATACACACATGCACACACACACACGCAGGGGCTAGCCAGGGTCCTGATGAACCATTAAGCACTACTCCTCCCTCTGACCTACCTTCTATCACACTCACACAGACGCGCACACACAGGGACACAATTTTAATTAATGCATTTAATTAAATGAGCATGTGATTGTACACTGATTGAGTGTGTGTGTGCGCGCGCATGTGTGTGTAATAATTCTTGAGATAAAAGCTGCAGCCCTCCATGAAGCTCTCAGGCGGTGTTTTTGTTTTACCGGTGTTTCTCCAGCAGGGGGCAGCACTGCTACGAGGTAATTGATATTTGGCTGTGTGAACACAAGGAATTGAGGTTTGTTTATTGTTTTATTTTTGCTGGCAAATTCCACTCTGATTTTCAGGATGCTGTTATTCTGATTACAGATCATGTCACTGTAAACTTTCAAAAACAATTCAGATGTATGAATTCAGGAGGGAGACTTCTGTTGCATTACTGCAGGTTTTCAAATTTGGAAGTGCAAAAATAATGACACATTACAGAGCAGTAAGCACAAGCTAGAGCAGAAGGTGCTGACTAAGAGAACACATCAGATCCGCCACACAAACTGTGCACACACAAGACGCCAGAACTCAATTTAAGAAAAAAAAAAAAAAAAAAAAAGTAATACAGTTCTGGCAGATTTCACTTTGGGAATAAAAAGCCAACAAACTGCCCACATGCTGCAGACTTACTCAGGGACATTTTGAAAGTTTGATAAAAGTCTGCACACTTCGGAGGCTGAGGCGATGCTTTTATTAGATGAGCTTTCAGCTTGCGAGGAGCGATATCTGTGATGCCTGGCTTTAAACACGGCGGTGTGTGATTTCCCTAAAGCGCCGCTCTGTATTCACATCCACAGTGTGTGTGTGTGTGTGTGTGTGTGTGTGTGTGTGTGTGTGTGTGTGGCGTGTCAAGAGAAGGATCCTGTCATGCTGACTGGAGGAAGCCTCAGCAGACTGTATATTTTAGCGCTGTAAGGATTTAAGTGATGGAGCTGAATGCAGAATGCGGGAGGTGTGAGGTCCCTGCGCGGTTCTGCTGCTTCAAGGCAACGAATCTGTCCCAGAGGCGGAGCCAGATCATGCAGGGGGGGGGTTTGAGGGGATTAAATTAGATGGGGGCTCACAAATGTGATAAAAACCAAGGCTGCTCCTGACAGATTTAGACTATTATGTGGGAATAAACTTTAATTATTCATCTTTCTTTTGTTAGTCTAGTTAATTATTTCTATTTCTAAACAAGGAGCATGTGACGCGGGTATTCGTATGGATAGGAGCTGAATATACTCTGGTTTTCACAGCAGTCAGTGAGCTATTTTAACAGAATTCTGAAAACAACAATATGTCAGCATGCGCAGTTACGACACAGTGTGAAGTTTATCTCAGCTATTTTGTAAAAGAAAAACACAAATGACCTCAGAACTTAGCTTTAAGCTCAGTTTTTATTCCCATTAGGCACTTGGAAGTGATCTGATAAGACCTACTGTTTGGCTTAGATTATCTGTTCAAACACAGCGTGGACAAGGCAATCCATCGTGGTTATTTTTAACGGTGTATTATGATATTTGAGTTGATCACAAAAATGCATTATGCTGTTTTGCTGATGGGATCTTGTTTCTAATCAAGCTGTTCGCTGTGATAATTATCATAAACCCAGATTCTGGCCTACAGATGGCCTCACCGGCCTAGAAAATGATGAAGCTGGTGTCAAATTATACGGACTAATGTGGTTCCAGGACTGCAAGCAAGTGGTTAGGAGACTTAAAAGACAGTAATTCATAAGAAAATGGGTTTTTAAAGGCTGAGGTAAACAAACGCGTTCACACAAATGAGAAGCCAGAGGATGCATTATCAAATACCATGCGGTATATAGCAATATTTATTCACTCTTACTTACCAGATACTTAAAATAAATGAAAGAAAAGCGGGAAAGCCATTACCAATAAAGGCGGCAGCGTATTAGGCTGAAATCAACCTCTCAGCAGAGCAGCGTAAATAAATCAGAGTGCAAATCATACACTGAGCTTGTGCCAATTTAAATATGAGCAGCGAAGGTGTGAATAACAATCGCTTTTTGTCTTCAAATACAGGATGCCGTGAAGTGGCTGCATTAGCCACGATGTTGTGGCAAATATGCAGTTAATGTGTTATTTTCACCAGGCGTGGATCAGGTATTCGACACAGTTCTCCTGTTTTCTGAACAAACCAGCCGCTTTCGTTCTGATGGGTTTCGTATTTTTGCTTCATCCATTAAACATTAGATCATACCTGGAGAAAACAGAGCAGAAGTGAGAAACAGAAAAGGTTGACAGTGTGGTTATAATTTGATGAAGTGCGAGTTGATCTTGCGTTGGAGAAAAGAAGGTTCTCTGTGTGGGAAAGCGATGAAGTGTAAGCGCTTGTGGTGCCGATGCATCGATGCACGGCATCTTTTAGAAGAAACGCCACGATGAAGCAAACTCAAGATGTCACTCATGTGTGGCAGAATTTAGAAGCCAAATGCGAAGGTGGTCGCCTCTTCTAAAATTAGACTCCTGTGAGAGGGAATACACATAAGGCACATAAGGCAACACGCCCACATACGAAGCGCCGCAGAAACACTAACAAATCATCTACAAACAAACCAGACGGCAAAACACGACCCGGCCGCTCATTATTGCCCTTTTATTTGACATCATCTATCAGCCGCCACATTTTTCCGCTGGTCTCTCTGCGTCGGTCAGATCCTGGTCCACATTAACAGGCCTTTAAATAGCAGTGACTTAATTCTTCCTCTGGGAGTTGCCTTTGCTTCTAAAGCCTGGCGTGGGCTGCCACTGCTGGGTGTGGCCCCCTCCCTAACAAACCCTCCAGCGCCGAGCCGGGGACGTATCGCCTGTGGCTTTGGGTTTTTTTTTTTTTTTTTTTTTAGGTTTTTTTTTTCCCTCTGGGCTGGAAGTTGACCAGCAGTCTGGATGTGTACACATATGTCTGCGCTTGACGTCAGCGCGAGAAGAACAATGGACAACTCTGTGTTCGGCCACTTGGCAAGATGTACACCTGAAGGGGTGAAGCCAGGGAGCATTAAGAGAGGAGGGTTTAAATTCGAGAAGAAAAAAAAAAAACTCCTAAACACCATGACATCGCTTTCAGCTCCTCCGCTTTAATGCAGTTTAAATTAAAAACGAAAGCTTTGCCCGCTGAATACCAATAAAAGCCGGGCTATTTTGATTTTCCTGGCTCCACAGTTGTCTCGCTGTTCCTCAACTCCGGCTCAGCTGAGCTGCTGCAGGCAACATTTTGACAACTATCTCAGGGAAATCCTGAAAGATTTGCATGTTGTCATGGCAACACTGACAAAAAAAAAAAAAAAAAAAAAAAAAAAAGGGCAACTCAGCCGTGCAAGTTTGAGCTGCAGGTAGAAGTGGATGCAATCTCAAAACATTCAGCATTGGGAAGCACAAGCATACGGACTACAGCCTCATTAATAGAGACACAGGTAATACAGTTGACGTTTATTCGGGTAGCGACGACTGAAAGGATGCTCAAGGTGGTTTCAGCTGGAAACGGATGATAAACAATGCCACTGAGGCCATCCACGCATGCTGCCAACCCCAACACACACACACACACACACACACACACACACACTACAAGTTGGTCGATCATAATCTACAGCACAGCATCTCGCCTGCATTTCTTTTCACTTGAACACTCGCCCCGTTCTCATTATTATTATATGTTACGGCGCGTACGTCAGCGGTTTTTCCCCCCCTCCCTCCTATGACGAATGAGTCTCTTTTCTCAGCCAATTTATCTCTTTACCCCGCTGTGCGCTCGTGTAGACGCCACAACCCTCCGTTCCCCTCGTCTGGGAGGAAGGAAGCAGAGGTCACAGACGAGGGGAAAGAGTTTGGAAAAAAAAAAAAAAAAAGGGTGTTTAATTGCCATAGCAGGGGCAAGTGTGAGGAGATAAACAGAAGGGAGGAAGAAAATAACACACAAACACCGAGAGACCGTAATCAGAATGTGAGACACTGAGACACGAGCCAACAGAAGCCGGCCCCCGAAACTGTCAGGCTGACTACACACACTCACACACATTCTCACTCACTCAAGAGGGTTTTTTTTTTTTTTTTTTTTTACTGCACCGCAATGCAGTGTGACATTGAGCATAATGACTGCACTCACACACACACACGTGACTGCAGAAAAACACCCACAAACACTGGAAGAAAAGCCAAGGTGAGCTGGCATGACTGCCCACAGTCTACAGAGAAGTGCGAGCCCTCGCACCCTTGAAACGCTCGAAGGGCATTCCGCTGGAGGACTGAAGGACTACTTGATATCTGGAGGTTTTCTGCTGGTGCATCTGTGGTTGAAGCTCCATCGCTTCTCGCTGCGTGTTTGGAGTACAGCGTGATAAAGACGACAACTTACAACAATGTTCTGTTAAAAAAAAAGGTTGTTTTTTTTTCTCAGAACAAAGCAGCTGAATGAGTTTTGATGAACTGAGAGTCCGTCTTAACCACAACTCTAAAAATGGCTCTCAAGGTGGAACTTTCTGAAAACGCTCTGTCTCCATGCAAATGGAGGAAAACGCAACTATTATGAAAAGCTGCTACTGCAAGGGGAAAACAGTGGCCATAGTGAATCATTATTCTACACAGGAGTGATTAAACGGACAATAACAACAACGTCGGCCTCCAGAGCATCGTGACTCCCTCTAGTGATGGGCAGATGAAGCTTCATGAAGCTACATGAACCACTGTCTTTATTTGCTGAAGCCACTAGATGGCATCTTGGTTCTAAGATAGAAGCTGGAGGACTGCCAATGAAGTGTGCTCTCAAGCTTTTCTTGAACAGATAGCACCATCTAGTGGTTTCAGGAAACAAAGACAGAGGTTCGTTAAGCTTCATGAAGCTTCATCTGCCCTTCATCACTAACTCCCACTCCATGAACGAATGTCTATGGCCTCGCCATTTTTCATGTTGATGTTATTAAGAATGCAGACTGTAGAGAGAAAGAGGGAATGGGTGGATTAGACGGAAAGAGTCCAGAATACCTTTTCAAAAGACTCCAAACTCCCAGATTGCCAAAAACTGTCAGAAAGGTTTTTTTTGTTGTTTTTTTTTTTGCATTTATCTTTTAAATACAATGAATGCTAATCTGATTTTCACAACTTCAGATTGGGTAAAGCACCTCTGTGAGTTCTACCTTCCCGAGAGAGAACCCAGAACCCAGAACCCAGTAACCATGACATTTAGAACCACTGACTGTGATTATTGAAATAGAGGAACTTCGTAAAAATTGCAGGTCGTTGATGAAATGAGAACTTTTCCCACTAACAAGCAAAAAAACGGTGCTTTCTTTTCTAATGAAACCTCGCTGCATCAGGAAAGTTTGAGGTCGTTCCAAAAATACGCCTTCATAAAAAATGAGCCTCCACCTGCTCTGGTGGGACGATGCAACTGTCTGCGTGTGAAGGGTGCCCACGCAGGTGCGCACGCCTCACAGTTACCAGAGAGAAAGAGAGAGAGAGGGGGGAAGAGAGAGAGAGCTTCTACTTGGTGTTTCTATCTGGGTCAACCATCTGGGGAGCTGCCAAGTCCTTGGCAAAAGTGGGCAGCTGGCCATCACAGCTGGCTTGCAATCACAACACACACACATACACTCGAAAGAGGAGAAAGTGAAGAGCCACCAGGTAACATCTGCATCGCCACCGCCCAAAGCAAGCAGCCCCTACTGCCACCTGAGCCCTCATTATGTTCTCTGGGTGCAGGAGTGTGTGTGCGTGTGTGTGTGAGGGGACAGAATGCTTGAGCATCAGCCCGAGTGTAATTACGGGGGCATGTTCAAATGTGACTTTGTGTGTTTATGTATGTTTTCCTACACTTACATGGCACTGTCGACGCAGTTGGATCTCACTGGACTGGAATGTGGAGTTCAAGCTAATTAACCATTTCGAACATGGAGAGTAAACCCAGCCTCTCCGCTCTCATTTTCCCTTGCAGCCCCTCCATCCTGCTGTACAATGGTAGTTCAGGCTTTCCCACACTGCTTCTATTCACTGGTCGCAGATAGGATTACAAGAGAGGTACTCGAAAAGTAGGCCACAGCATGTTGTGTTCACATTAGGCTGTGTGTGTGTGTGTGTGTGTGTGTGTGTGTGTGTGTATAAAACATTGGATGACGCTGTAAAATCTGTGCGCTTGGTAAAACAGGTTGCGGTTCACACCTGGTAAAATCTCTGTCGTTCTTAGAAGCCTCAATCATTAAGGGTTGCATCTTTAGGTTCGGCAAACGTACAAGCAAAATCGACATTTCACGGCTTCTTGGTGGATTTTTATCTCAAAGAACGAGAGCGGACTAATGGAGATGCTGTAACTGCCCTGCAAGTAGTTTAAGGAGAACCGTGGGATGAAAGTAAGCCAGGAGGGACAAAACTCCATTCTCCTGCAACAATAGATGCATACACGGCAATCTTCGTTCATTTACCTCAGAAAAGAAAAACCACATTTGGAAATTAAGGGCTGCACACGCCATCAAGGCTCTTGCGGCGAGTTAGTATCATAAATTTGACATTTGATTTCTCACTTTTGCATGCAAAGAGATACAACTTCTTTTCTTTTTGAGTAGCTATGAACAAAAAGCCCCATTTGCCAACAATATTTCAAATGAAAGCGCATCGTTTTTAAGTTTTTGTTTCAGAAAAGTTTTGCGTTTACACAGCAATGCTTGAAAATGATTGAAAACAAGCGGAAACACTGAAAACAGAGTAGTTTACATGTCGGTATTGAAACCACACACACGCACACAGAGAACAATACACTATAAACATTAACAACGCTGTTAATGGCAGTGTTCTTCCAATCCAATCGTTCCAAAACTTTTCTCAGCTGCCTCTAAAGAAAGGCCGTAGACCACTCTTTGATTTCTGATTTATAAGAACATACTGGTGTCAGACACTTCTACTCATCAGCAGGCAAGAAACCGCTCAAATGAAATGAGCAGCAGGTTCACAGGTTTGCTTCAGCCTGGAGGAAATATCAGAGGAAACTTCCTCCAGTTATATGCAGCTTCATGGATTTTCTTGATGCACAACTTGCTCTTTAAAACGATAAGTGACAATATTGTACAACTTCTGCATTTCTTTTGGTTATTTTCAAACTTGCAGCACATAGATGGCAATAATATAAAACACAATTAAATTAATTTGACTGACAGGTGACT
Organism: Salarias fasciatus; assembly: GCF_902148845.1. Classification (NCBI taxonomy): domain Eukaryota; kingdom Metazoa; phylum Chordata; class Actinopteri; order Blenniiformes; family Blenniidae; genus Salarias; species Salarias fasciatus. Next base: position 14,849,781 of record NC_043760.1, read on the forward strand.
CACAAACGATTAAAATGTAAAATATTGATACTCATAATAATCTCACTGAAAACTATATGAATGTGATATGAGGATATATTTAATTGAACATATTGAATAGAGAACATTGACCATATTTCAAATATTGTAGTATAAGTTCTCGTATCTTTAAACATCATGTGGATGTTTCTTTATCTCAATGAAAAGAAATGACTGGAGCTGAAGAAGATGGTCATTCACAACACAGTCATCTTTCCTGGGTTAGACCCTTTAAGATGTTACTGAACGAGGTCTATTAAACCCCAACTGAAGAAAACTAAATCAATAATGTCAAGCTGAACTACACCTCTTTTTCCCCTGCAAGCAGTCAACAATTCCCTGTGAAAAACGGCCTTGGGAAAGCAACGGTACGACTGTGAATACAAAAAGAACTGCGGGTCTCTTGATGCATTACTGCTTGTGTCAATACTGCCAGGCCAGAAACCGCAGAGGGTGAGCGAAGCATAGGCAGATGCGCCCGTGGCGCTCGGTCTCCCACCCTCTGCCAGGCGTCCCTCCCCCCCCCCTCTCCATCGCTTTACACTCTTTTCGCACACTGTTAGCATGTGTGACTCCGAAACGACCGAACGCTGCAGAGAGCAGCACCTCCGCGGAGGACGGAGCCCAGACCAAGAGCATCAGCAGCGTGGCGGTCCTGGTGGAGCTGCAGGCGCCGGGTCGCTGTGGATACGAGGGGATGGTGGGACATCCTGCCATCTGTCCACAGCTGCCAAAGGCTCCGCTCCAGCACGGACGGGTTGACACACTGCCTGCTTTCTGTCCGTCTACTTGCTTTTTATTTATTTATTTTTTTGGAAGTTTCTTGAGCCGAACGTGTGATCGCCGGTAGCTACGGCGACGCCACGCACTGAGATGTTGAGGAGTGTGACAACGACGCACACAAAGCTGCAGGGTTTCTTTCACAGGCTGAGAGGGCTTCAAAGGAGAAACTGTACATCAGATAGAAACACACACACACACACACAGATGATGTGTGTGTGCTGATGAGTCACAGGTTGAACTTTCAAGGAAAATATAAAAATCTCTCCTGTGCCTTCCTTTCACCTAATTAACCAGCATGAAATTAGCACTGTGAATCATATATTTATACTGTAAAGGACGATTTGAACCGTGCTTGTTTGGTGTTATCAGTCGGAGAGAAATGTGAAGCTATTATGCTTGCAGAACTGCATCTGACATCTCCTTTCACCGGGTAAAGGCCACAGTTACATAAGGGTTACTATTTTAGTTTGGCAACCGACGTGCCTCAGATGGAAGGACTGAGCAGATTTCAGCCGGCGCTGCATCTCTAATGGACACTTTTCAAAGTACACTTTTAAAAAACACTGCTGGGGAAACAATATGCAAAGCGTTACTGTCTACCTACTCTTGTTTTTGTTATTGATTTGAGTCTGTTTTTATGCCTGCTGGGAAAAAAAAAAAAAAAAAGAGCCAAAAGAGGCTTTTTTTAGGCTGCGCTCTGCCCTTATTAGCTGTGTGTTTATGGCTTTATTTTTGCTTGATACTCCAGTATTTTATGAAGCATGCGGTACTTCTTTAAACATGTCTGAAGAAGCGGCTTTTAATTAAAAAGTGTCTGGTGTCGTCGCGTGCTTTAGTGAAGAGCGGCGCAGCGGGCCAGAGCACTAATGACTCCATGTGTTATCAGCATGCTGACTCGGGAGCGCTTCAATGTCATTCGCCCATTTGTTTGCGAAGACGGAGGTGAAGGGAATGAGGGGGACGAAGGTGAGAAAGGCAGCGAGCAGATGACGAGGTGGGAACGCCACCGACGCCACCGACAGGAGAAAACAATCCGCTGTCTGTCAAACCAACGAATCTGTTTGTTTTACCATGAAAGAAATGGAAATGTGAAGCTGAGGAGCAAAAGGAACAAGCATATGATCGAAACACTTTTTTTCAGGATTCTATATTACTGTATTTAATGGCTGACAAAAGTGGTGAATATTGTAAAAAATACAGAAGATAGAGGACTGTGGAACTGCTGTCTTATTAAACAGACCGCTAAACTTTCTTATTCAGTATAAAACACAACATAAAAAGTAACTTGAGATCAGTTAATTAAGCACTTTTATCTGGAGATCCAAAACAAACAGATGGCGACTCGTCTCACCTCACTCAGGTTACAAGACTTTTCTATTAAATTATTAATTTGAGAACATCTGCAAAGCATCACTTCTGCTATGATCCAACAACTTTATCATGTCATGTCTTTCTGATGACTGTGAGCTTCCCATAACACAGCCTTTAGACCAAGATCTTCAAGGAACTTATTACAGTAAAGGTTCTCAAACTTGCTTCTGCACCAGGGAGCGCAGGGGGAGCTGGGGCCTTTATAGTTTTCAGAATTAGATTTTCATGTGTCAAAGATAAACCATTGGGAGCTCCAAGGAAAAAAGGCTGGAAAGCGCCGTTTTAAAGCGTCCTTTAAGAAGCTTTGGAACACAGCTTTCAAAGCGTCTTTCAGATGTGAAAAACAATATGTGAAGGATGTGATTGGTGGAGATGACACAGATTGAAGCTATTTTCAAGTTTGGGCTTTTCTAAGAAAGTAATTACCTCTGGAACAAGAAAACTGCTGGTACGCTTTGTGATTTTTTTTTTATTTTTTTTTTCCAATATAGAAATCACTTAAATGAATCCACCTGGAAATCCTCCATCTCCATCGCGGCGCTCACCAGCACGGCCCGCTCATCGACAGCAGCAGACGAAACGCTGTGGAATTTACACCCTGAAAAGTGCATCAATAGCTGCAGCGGAGAAGCTCGCCCCCTTTTCAGCTGGTGTCTCAGGAGATCCGCCTCATTTGCTCCCAATCCTTTTGTTAAGCATGGACGCTCCGCTGCCGGCAGGAAGCAACGCATTAGGACTTCAGAGCGGACTCTCTTCTGAACACCACCGGCTGAACCACCCAGCTCACCTCCGTCAAACTGCCTCCTCCTCCTCCTCCTCCTCCTCCTCCCAGTGAAGGCACACTATCTGCATCTTCTACGCCATTAAGCTAAATCTAATAATTGATATAAAAACGCGACACTTGTTGAACATGCAAACTTCAATCAGTGTGTTATAGGGAACCGATGCTGCTTCTCTGAATCCGTCTCAAAGGAACCAACCTCCGTGGTCACATGACCATTTGCATGCGAGCTGCACTCACTGGACCGACAGATCAATCAATTAGAGAAACTTCCTCCATCGTCTTCTGATGTGTTAAAGCACATCATCATTCCACTTATGACAGGCTAATCAATTCAAACAGGCCCTCTTCTGGCATTTGGTGCACTTGTGTGTGTGTGTGTGTGTGTGTGTGTGTGTGTGTGTGTGTGTGTGTGTGTGTGTGTGTGTGTGTGTGTGTGTGTGTGTGTGTGTGTGTGTGTGTGTGTGTGTGTGTGTGTGTGTTTGGTGTGGGGTTATTTGTGGCACAGAGTAACAGCAGATGTGAGAGGTAATTTGGAACCCCGAGAGACGCTCTCTGGTGTGCTACAAAGCATTATGGGTACATTTGGCATCACTGTACTTGAGTGGACATCAATGACAAACAAGCACACACACACACACACACACACACACACACAAAGGATGGCCAAGTTCACCTTTATGAAAACAAAAAAGATAAAAGACGAAGCTTTGCTAGAAGTGCAGCCCAGAATCTCACCTTGCAATCTAATATTTGATCTTACACTCGCTCCCTCTCCGCTGAATCGGCCGGGATGAGAAGCGGCCGCGCTGTGCAGGGGTAACAACACACAGTGGGAACAATCTGGAGGCCATGTTTACGTAACAAGTCTCCTAACATGAGAGTGGGTCACACTCATCCTGCGATGATGACACAACAGAACAAATGCAGAGAGAGAGAGAGAGAGAGAGAGAGAGAGAGAGAGAGAAAGCGGGGGGCACGAATTATCAAAACAAACTCTTAGTTGCATTGCTGTGAGGGGCAATCATGGCTTGTTTCAGTCCGCAGTATTTCTCATTACCATGTGTATTATGACTCCAGTCTCCCTCCCCCCAGCGACCCTCACTCGCATCGAGGGTGTAGAGGACGGACGTTCATCCCGGCTCTTGGGGTCATGCCAGTCGGGCCTGTTCACTTTTAACCGTGGCGACTTGAAAACACGTGAAAACAGCACAACGGCGCACTAACAAGCTCAGTAGCTTCCCAAAACAAACAGCTTTTTTTTTTTTGGGTCAGCGTTTAATTTAATCATGCTGGCGTTTGTGTTGGGGGTCTAATGAAAGGGAAACACCACCGTTTGATGTCTGAGGGCGCTAATGCTAACTGCCGTCAACACCTACAAACCCAGAAAGATTTTAAAAAAAAGAAAGAAAGGATTGATGTGCAACATGTAAACAGAAACAGGATGAAACTATTTGAATAAGCTTATAACAACATTGTCAATTATATGACAATTATAATCTATTTCCATCTGTTTTATTCTATTCTAGTGCATAGAGAGTTTCCTTCAAGAGGCTTTTGTATTTGTCAGAATTCTACATTTATTCAGCAGACACTTTAATCCGGAGCGACACTGCATACAAGACAACAGGAGCGAGAGCGGTGGAGTGTCGCCGCCGCCGCCGCGGGGTTTGAACTCGTGACCTCAGCGGCGGCTTGTTTGAAACTCAGGCCAAAGCTCAGCGAGGAAAGGAATCCAAGTGGCTGCTGAGCCTCGAGAATAGAGGCGGAAAGATAAGAGGATTGTCCTGAAAGACAGCAACACATCGTTCAAGTGTCAAACTCTCTGCACCACTGCTCTGCTGTCCACCGATATGAAGAAAACGTTTTCTGTCAGATTAGGAACCTCAGATACTAAAAAATAAATAAATGAAAAAATTCTGGCCCTGTCCGGAGATGAGAGTAATCCAGGTGTGATCTACAGCTCTGATAAACCTGAAGATTGGTGGAACGGTTTTCTGTATGCTGCGTCCTCCAGACGTCCAAATCACCGAACGCTTTTTCAGTCATAAAAAGAGCTGCCAATGCAACATCGGACAGGTGGTTATAATCTTATGGCTGACCGGCATATCTAACAATAGGAAATACAGCAGGCTGACATAAGAGGAAATTCGGCTTTAAACGTTGACCTGTAAAATGAGGTAGAATTGATGGTCTAAGTGCTCTGAGGCCAGAAGAGCCTGTATGATCCGCCGCCGTACGGAGCGTGTAATTACAACACCAGGACGAAATCAAACCACATAATGGGACTAACTGACACTTGAAAGGTGTGTGTACCGTGTTCAGAAACAAGCAGAGGCAAACACACATTTCTGACATGTGCAGACAATGAGGTCAGGTCGTCTTGTTGTTGTCTTTGCATTGAACTCCCCGTTACGGCTCTCCTGGGCCTCCGACAGCCACCAACTGGAGCGTGGCGTCAGTCTTATTGATAATGGCTTTACCCCGGGCGGTTTGGTAATGTTCACTTGATTCCAACTAGGCTTGTTCAGATTGTTTTCAGCCTCTCCCAATCCTTTTTTTCTTTCTTTTTTTTGTCTTTTACCTGAGGAGACAGTCAGGTAATGATGCTCACCCCGAGTGGAGCGTGAGAAAATGAAAGGCACCAGCCCTGACCCGGCGGAGGCACGAACAGGGGCGCGGGAGGAAAGTGTGGCAGCTGTGGGGCTCAGGTGTCAAACTCATTTAAACTCGGGGGCCACACTGACAGTCTGGCTTCTCTGCTGTGAATGTAAGACTGTGTCAAACAACGAAGAGTTAAATAAGTGTCTGGTAGAGCAGCACGATACATGGTTTGACATCGCCACTGCTAGGTCTCTGCCAAATGATTGAAGATGATCATATGTATTATAAGGTCTTCTGGCCACATTAATTTGAGTTTGAAGGAAAAACGATGGAAGATGGAAGTCACGTCAAGGGATCTCGCAAAGTCAATAAAGGCGGTTCGACTCCGCCGGCGCATTATGACAGTGTTTACGTCAACAGTCAGCCAACGATACATAATGCTATCTGACTGCTCAAGAAAGTGCACTTAAACATGCCAGCAAATTTCTGTCATTTTCTACATGCAACATTCAAGAAGGAGCCATTTGTCGTTCGAGCACATCCATTTTTTATGTATTGACTTGAGCAGTCAAAAATGGGCCGGCAGTCAAATGCGGCACGGCAGAGTGCGCACGTTTTAACCTGGGCGCGATCGGCCGGTCTGTTATTGCTAAAAATAAATGGGACAAGCGCTGGGAAGCAGGAAAGCAGAAATTAAAATGTTTCTCAGTACTTAAAAAGACTTCAAATTACATGACTTTGCAATCAGTCCCTTTAGGACATAGCATGAATGATTGATTTTGACACCCACGGCTGGAAAAATGACAGTATCAGGTCAGAGGTACCCGAGGATCTGAGGATGGGGATGAGACTTTTCAATTTGAGGGCCTTTTTAAAAATATATATATGTGTACACATGGGCCATTACTTTCATTTACCCACAACTTTTGCTCATATTTAGCAGCTTCAACTGTAATAAAAAAAGAGTGCAGTTTGAAAACACACCGTAAAATACTTACATTTGACTACAAAAACAAAGAACAGCACCCACCCATAAAAACTACATCATTAAACAGACATCGTTTTCAACGTGCCACCATGTATATGTGAAATTTGTCTGCAACAAAAGTGCGAAAATCATCAGCAGGATGCTGCAAAGTTTTCTTGTTTTCATTTCAGCGAAGTTTGACATTCAGATGGAAATGTGTTGATAAGGGTTGCTGTTCACAGAAATTCCAGAAACAACAAAAACCCAGTCATTTTTACTGATTTCTTGTGAAGGAACAGCCAAAACATGACCAAAATTAACCATTTTCACTCAAAAATGTCATGTAAACAGGATCTTAGGTGAGAATTCCATTTTGTGCGGCCAAACTCTGTTGTTTGTAGAGTAATGTTTATTTTACTGTGGCTTCCAAATGGAAGCAGCCATTGTTTCCTGAGCGAATCTGGATTCTGAGCAGCAGGGCAGATAAAGGGAGAATTTAATTAGGTGGCACCAGCTGAGAAGCTTTAGTTTACCGTAAACCACTGGCTTCCAGGTAAAACAGCACTCAGATCGTCTCTGCAGTTCTCAGAGGGGGGGGGGGGGGGGGGGAAACCTCGGAACATTTTCCTAATGTGCTGAGCGACACAAACAAACAAACTGCAGGAGGCACTTTCAATTAAAGATAAGCTGGCAAAAAATGAGCCCCAGCTTCTCCGCCGTACCTCCACAACCGCCGTCCTCTGAGATCCTGCCAGAGAGTTCACGCAACGACGACACTTCCAGAATGACACTCCTCTCTCTCAGCGAGGCGCCGCAAGGAAAAAAAAAAACAAAAAACAAAAACAACAACAACAACAACAATAAACACCGGCCAAACTGGATGAATTTCCTCAATTCAGAGTCGCTGGGCTGTAGGCTGTGAACTCCACGCCGAGATCGGCGGAAAATAAATAATTATGACTACAAACCTTCTGCTCCTGGTGAAAACAACCTCAGATTTCACAGCTATATTATATTTGTTTGGAGGCATTTGCTTCCCTGTAAACAGGAGATGCGAACAAGCGGAGCAGCCCACAACAACCCACCACCTGCCAACACACACACGCACGCACGCACGCACGCACGCACACACACACACACACACATGAGGATGATAATGAGTGACTCATCATTGCTAATTTGCTGTGCTAATTTTATCAGCCGACTTTGCGGGCTTGAAGAAACCTTGCAGTGGCAGAGCGGCTCGGCGGGATGACGCGCGCCGCCGACAGAGCTGCCCCGGACCGCATGCACCGAAAACGCTTACGCCCCTCGAAGTGAAGGAAGGACGAACACTCCGGACTGCCTTTCATCTCGCGGCAGGCAGCAAAGGAAAACACGAGTGTGAAATCAGCGATATCAGTGCTTTAAAAGACGACATGGAGTGACGGCTCACCCGCCGCTGCTCGTTCTGCTGTCAGCGTTAATCTGAGAATAATGCGCTTTACTGTTAAAATCACGACATGTTGCGTATTAATTACAAAAATCTCCCTGAAAGGACAGAGAACAAAACAAAGTGTGTGTATGTGTGTGTGTTCCTGTTCTGCTACCTTGGTGATAAGTCATAATGGAAAAAGACGAGCGTCAGTCAAGTACGGCTGATTATGAAGCAAAGCGATTCCCAGGAAAAGTAAAGGACTTGTGTTTTAGGCGTGTATGCGTGTGGTAAATTTTCACTGTCATTCCACTGTTTGAGTTGTTACATAATGCCCATCATCTGAGAGGAATGTGAAAACACACGCATGATGCCACGGTGCAGACATGATAAAAGGGCACAGGGACAAAAGAGAAAACAACAAAAACGCCCCATGCAGACATCGCCAGGATCACAAACGGTATTCACTTCAATTGATCCAGTGAGAGAAGCTCTTGTGCTGCAGCCATCCCCACCAGCCAAACATCTGCAGCAAATCATGAAGGCTCTCTCTGCAATTTCATCAAGCTACTTCAACATATTCTGAATGGAACCACGGCGATATTACAATAGTATTTAGTGGCTTCTAAAAATAAACACCTAAGCAACACATCTAATTTATTTACAGAATGATTTGTCACGTCTTGATATTTGAGGAAGATGATTAGAAGAATGAGCCACAACAGATGTTCTGCGGCGGAAGCCTCTTTAACGGAGGCAGACAGTGGCGGAGGGAGGGAGGGAGGGAGGGAGGGAGGGAGGGAGTGACGGCGAGGGACAGTGGATCGTGTGGTCTGAGGCTCTGCCTGATTTAACATCGCCAGCAGAGCGCAATATGTCACGATGCCAGGTTGAGGTTTTCACTGCCGCTCCGAATCGAAGGCGGTCGGACCTGAAGAGCAATGGCCGCACGTCAGTTTCACCCAGAGAGAAACCGAAGGGAAGCACTTACACCAAACAGTGCTGGGAAACGCTCGGCGCTGAACACTCGAGAAAGGCAGTCCTTGAGAAATAAAGCAACTGAAAAGAAGGAAGGGTGTGAAAAGGAAATTCACTGGCTTCTCTGCACTCTGATCTGCAATATACAGAGCTCCTATGATTTACCATCAACCTGCATCTTCTATAAGTGGCACTTACAGCAATATGGTTTCCTTTTCAGGTGACTATAATATGTCAATACTTTAAAATCGTCCTTATATTTACCAATGAGGTGAAAATATCTACCATTTTTACACCTTTTGTTAAAGCTCACTTTTACTCGTAAACAAAATTATGTGCGAAAAATTGAAATAAAACCAAAAACTGCTAAGATTCATTGTTCATTATACTAAGTTGGTATAAAAAATGCTCACATCTCATTTATAGATCATGTTATGACAAAAATATAGTGATATGAAACATATAGTCAAAGACAGTAATGAAAGTAGTGATCACAACATTTTAAGGCATTAACATAGTCTTTAAAAAAAAAAAAAAACTCTTGGAAAACTTATACTAATTATAAAGAAACAAAACACATTCTGTTGCAACCAAAACAGTAAGATCAATGTTTCTGACTCGATAACTATCAAGCGGTACGTTGACCCTTGAAGGGATCGGGTTTTCTTCAGAGCTTCACTTCCTGGACACTAGGTGGCAGTGATGAGTTTGGTCAGTGAGACAGGAAGTCGTGTTCACCAACACATCCAGGATGAACACACTCGGCTAGCAAGCAACCGTTCAATCATCCCTAAATAAACAGTAGAATAACTCATCTGACTTAACTTTTTTTTTTTTTTAAAGCGTTAAATCCTTGGGACTGATAGATTTCGACAGACTAAACAACATCAGTCGGCAGTAATTTCTCTCAAAGGCTTCGGAGACAGAGGCCTGCAGTTGGACTCGTGTCGTCCTGCTCCATTGGCAACGCAGACTTGGCCGTTGCCCGCCTATTCTTCTCTTCTTCTCACCCTCTCTATGTTTTCAGAGCCGTGGGAGGACCTCAAAAAAACAACCACGACGCTATTTTATCCGCGAGTGCGTGAAACCAAACAGTTTTGCATGTCACTGTAAATCAAACGTGGAGATCAAACAGAGTATTCCCGTCGTACAACACAGTTCTTGTGGACTCACAACAGAAGTGCTGAGATAAGGCGGCTGCAGTGCATGCGTAATGCGTCGTCGGCCCCGGCTGTCCATTTGCCGGCTCATTCTGCTCGGCTACCGCCGCTCGCTGACTGCAAGGCTGGCCATGTGGTGGTGGTGTGTGTGTGTGTGTGTGTGTGTGTGTGTGTGTGTGTGTGTGTGTGTGTGTGTGTGTGTGTGTGTGTGTGTGTGTGTGTGTGTGGGGGGGGGGGGGGGTGCTTTAGCTTGTTGAAAACCTGGAGTGCACACAAACAGCTCATGCATGCAAGATGTCTGATATACACTCCATCTCTATTAATATTTGAAACCCTGCAGCTCAATCTCTTACCGCTCCCGTTCTCTCGCCACCCTCTGCTGCCCTCGCAGCGGCCCCCGTACAATCCATCTGGTTCGTACCGACTGAGGCGGAGGGGGCGGGGGGGGCACGGAGGGGAAGGCGGGGTGGGGGGCACTCAGTGATTCATTTAAGCATAAACGGGAAATCTCGGATTCCGGTCGCAAAATGCTTTCTGAAGTGCTATTTAAGCAGAATTCGCAGTCCCGGGGGAGGACGGGGGTTTTATTCCCGCTTTGTCGGGGCGACTGGGGTTAAAGGCCATTTTACCATGCGGGGCAGCGTATGTTGAGAGACATTCATTCACAGCTCCAAGTTTCCACTTTCACCCACGTCAAGAGTATGGAATTAAGTGGTGAATTCATTTATTATCGGTTTTGTTGAATTTCTCAATACACATAACTGACCGCAAACGCCATATTGAAATAATGTGTCAGAGCTCAGAGTATTGCAGAATGTTGGTGTATCGAGGCTATAAGTAGCTTTAAAAAAATGAGACCCAAACAACCAAAAAAACTGAAAAAAGTGAGACTTATATTCCAGAAAATACGGCCATTTCATATTACGGTACTGTTGACTGTTCATGCTGGATCTGCAATACTGGAAACTACAACAACTTTATTTCCAAAGAAGTGAAATCTGAGCCCCGAGGCAACTTGAAACCAGCAATTATTTCCCCGTGAAATCAGAGTTCAGAGCTGTTTTCGAACTTGAAGAGAAAGAAGAGTTTGTAATTCCGAATTTGGACTTGGATTAGTCTGGACTGATAGTCCCATGAAGTTCCACCTAAACATTTTATTTACATTCAGATACTTGCAACCCAGCTCTGGTATGCTATTTGCTATGTTTTACTTGAAATTTTAAACACAAATTTATGATTCACCAATGAATTTTATCATGATAAGCACGCGCACAAACACACAGTGCTCTGATTACACGACACAAAGGCTCAGTCTAAAATGTACAAGAGCATTTTTGTTTTGAAACAGATTTTCTAGCCAACCACACAAACGCTCTCTGCAAAGAATAGAAAAAAAAAAAAAAGGATCTCCGTCCACACAAAACCGTAAAAACGCAGCTAATGAGCTGTCAAGAGCCAAACCAGCAGCCTCATTACAGTCGTGTGCCCTTCAGTGTGCGCCACAGCAGCAGCAGCAGCAGCAGCAGCAGCTCACTCACTGATGGCGGAAAAAATTTTCAGCTTCGGCCGCTTAATTTTTTAAAGTTGTCCAACCACGCAGACGCCTGAGCGGGTCTCATCCGTGCGCACGGTGAGGCCCGGCTGCGTCGTGGGAGCGCGGGTTCATGACAGGAACAGCATCTGCTGCAGCTCATTGTGACGCCTTTGTTTTCTCAGGGTCGAGTGTAAGAAACCGTGCACATAAATTAAACATGATGCGTTACACCAGCTCATTTAGCCAGGCTGAGGAGATCCCTCTACGCCAACAACGGGAATAATAATCTCAAGATGTACACTTAAAAAGCCCCAACAATTCGACTTCACACATCAGTTTTGAAGACTTTGAGCACTTTCCTGTGGACTCCTCTCTACAATATCTGACATGTCAAGTTATCGGGATAAAGTCAGTAAAAGGAGCAACACAAACTCTCACAATCATCCAATACAGAGCCTTTAAAATGAAAGTTTCTCAGGTTTTCTTGCTGAAATTGATGAAAACAGCAGGAACCCTGTGATCTCTGTCGCAGTCTCAGATCCCGGGGTGGGAACCACTCAGTCCAAAACACTGTTGTCAAAAATGTGTGTTTTCAGTGACTTAAAATCAGTTTGCATGTGTAACAAAACGCAAAACTGGAAAAAAAAAAAAAAAAAAAAAAAAAAAATGCTTTCAAAAAGGACAGCAAAGAGATAGTTTGTAATATCTTTTCCATATAATTTAACTTAAAGACTATTCCTTTAATATTCTATCAAAATTTCTAATTTCTCTTGTCAGTTTCCACAAATTCCATCTGAATGACTGAAGGTGACTGCTGGAAAGACGCGAGTGGAGATCCGCATGCAGGCGGAAGCGTGCACCGGCGCAAGCACGTCAACTGGAAATTGACAAGCATGAACGAGCCGTTTAGCTTGACTGACAGGCCCCGATCTGCCCGACAACAAGCGGCGGCAGCACAAACACTTGGGAGAAAAACGATACGGTGCCGAAGAGACTGTCGGCGCCTAATGAACTCCGTCTCTCGCTCCGAGTCAATTAAAGCTAGCCCACATCTCAAGCAGTTAATGCTGTTTTTAAGCAAAAAAGTTGAAATTTTTATAAATTTGTGTGTCTTGAAGCGGGGTTTCCCTGCTCTTTACCGCACTCATTACTCTGCTCCCTTTCAAGTCCATCGCCGCCTCGACTTCCTGGTTTCTCCGAGGACCGACGCAATAATGACTTGACTGTGATTCTCTTCTTCCGAGGCCCGAGTCCATTACTTTCCACGCTTCCACGTGTGCGCACGCAAATCGACGCCGGCGTGTAGGTAAGTGTGCGACACGACTCACAAACATCTCCACGGTTGGCGCCGTCTTTATTTGTCGCGCGCGCCGCCATCCCCACACCCGGATCGCTAATTATAGTCTGCCCATTAATCACCGACAGCTGTAATTAGACTGATTCCGATGTGTAATCTGATCAAGGTGAGAAGAATCAGATCACAGGCTTCCTCCCTTGCTGGGCTGGTGTGTGTGTGTGTGTGTGGTGAGGAGTTCACTAAGCGAAGCTGTAAAGACAATTGTTTTTACACCAAAACTGATTTGACTCAGTACGGAGGCTGATTAGTGGGACAAAAGCACAAGAATGTGTGTAAATTAGACCGACTTTGTTGTGTGAAGCTGAATTCCCTCTCGCAGTTTAAGTGCATTTTTTAGAGGATTGGTTGGGCTGGCAACCGCAGCGGCAAACTGTGCAGACGTCTAATACGGTCAGCCGAGGTTTCATTTACTTCGGCGCAGTTCATTCACTGCGACTCAAGCGTGCCCAGAATGCTTTTGGCAAATTCTGCTCTCCATCCACGCCGCTCCGTCTAATCAAGAGGCAAAATAATGAGCAGCATATTTCTGCTAATGTGAGGAATGATGGAGAAGAGAATCAAAACACAGCGGCAAAACTGGAGAAAGATACGGTTCCAAGATGATCTGAAAAGGTGTGTGAAGAGTTTTCACTGTCAGCTTTCTCTCATTTTTTTTTACTTTTGGGGTAAACCGTCACGGAGGGGTTGCGAGTGATGAAAGTCCTCATTAGCTTTGTTTTTACATAGAACTTTCAACTGTTCTTGACACCAGTCAGAAGGTGATGCTCTGTTTCATGTGCTCAGGCATCGCAGCGTCGCTGGATTTAATTTGCAGCAGCTCACGATCCGCCCGCTTCCGTGGACGGATCAAACTTCAATTTCGCTCCTTCTCTGAGCGCACATGCTAATGCAAATTGGATCTCGGACGGACGGAGAGCGGGCGCACGTGGAGGTGCGGCGGCTGCTGCCGAATCTCCCAGCCTGTCTGGACTCATTGTGTAAATTGTCCATCAGGACAGGAGAGAAGCGGGTCCGAGGCGCATTCATCTGTGACCAGAATACATGTGTGAAAACATGCGTCTTTAGACGTTCAATCGCCCGGTACTCTGACTTGATTTCTAATTTCACATTTTGTATTTCCTTTATTTAGACTGCATTTGAGAAACTTCCCCAGATTTGCAATTCTAAAATCCTGTTTATTTTTAATTATCTCATGAGGGAGTCTGTTCATTCTCTGAACCCTGAAAGGAATTATTTGGCGTTCGTTTCCCTCACGACTGAAAAACCCGGCGTCTTCTCAAAGAGACTTTATGCTGATGGATGATTAACATTTTTCCCAGTGAGGTTTCGGTTACTTCGATGGCCACATGTGCTTAACTTGACGTTGTGTCTCTTGGTCCATTCCTTCGGGAGAAATGCTGGACGGGAAAAAACAACAGTGTCACCTGTTGGAACAGAGTATTCCTCTAATGTAGCTTTTGTTTGTTGCATTTATCTAGTAATAGTTTCTTTATAATATATCTAATAATAGACTGTGATTCACATCATGTTTTGAAAGCCGTACGTTACTTTGGACCAGGTTTGGTGTTTTTTTTTCAAGATAATTATTTTCCATCATGATTTATTTTCAAAAATTAACAGGAAAAAAACTCATGCTGGGTAAAAGAATCCCTCCGACCCACAGATTGTATTTTTATTTCATTTTCTTTCTGCTGCATCTTTTCTGGAACCCTCTGGCACGTTTTGAAAACTAGACGATCGTTTTTAGTGTCTGAGTGATTTCTAGGTCAGAAAAATACTTGAGGATAAATAAAAACAGTGTATAAATATGCTCACATAATCGCACTCCGGTTGTCTTTGAATAAATCGGGTATATCGGCTCCACTCCCATATGGAGGGGGATTTTTACAGTGAGTGTTTTTGTAGCCGTGACTGCTTCAGACTTGAAAGATAGTGACTGTGTGTCTGAGATGTTCAGCATTAGTCAGGCTCGATTGGATACTGCGCTTGTCACATCATCAAAATGCCACAACTGCATGATCACACCAGCTGGGACTGCGTGTTCGCGGCATGTCGGCGCTCCGCCGTGATGGCCGGCCCATCATTTATTGGAAAAGTACACAGAAGTGACGGCGAAGTGAAGCTACGACTACACTAAATCCTATCTGTGGAGTGAAACATATGTCACAGGAACACTAAGCAGACGGATTCCTCGGGCTGGGATCTACACTATCAGTGGCAGCAGTCTCAGCCCGGGATCTGCCTGAATGACTGCTCTGTTTTTGCATCTGGCCGCCGCTCCCACTTCCAGGCTCCAAAACAAATGTGGCGCTCTGATAGCGAACCTTTTTTTTTTTTTTTCTTTCTTTCTTTTTTTGTTTTCCTCCCCATCTCCTGTCCGGTCACAGGCAAGACGATGAATTCATATACGAGTCACTGTCGCATCACAAAGTGAGAGACACATCGCCGGGCCGTGGGAGCACAGCGTGAAAGAAAACCGGTGCTGTCCAGATGGATTCTTTAATATGAATATATGCGATGTGTTTTTGTAAACCATCGCTGGTTGCTGGATCACTCACAGCGTATGTTGTCAGAGCATCCCAAGCCAAAATAAAAAAAAAAAAAACACAATCCCATTAAAAAACAAGGCCGTGTTGGTTTTTGCAGTCCTTGAGGATGCCGGCGGTAATTTTCACACGGGCCACCGTGCACGACCCGCAGTGATACCAATCACCTCTCCAAGAGCAACAGTGTAGGGGAATGATTTATGAGGAGGAGAATTTGAGCAGAGAAGGAAAGTGCAGGAAGGAGCAGATAAGAGGGGGAGAAATATCTGTAAAATTGTGACACAAACACAGGAACTGGCATGGAAACACAGCCTGGTTCATATGTTTAGAAAAACACATGGAATTAACAAAACAGCAACCATTTTTCACTCCGTGATTGGACTGAATTTTATCTCTTCTTTTTTTTAGATTCATTATACGGGCCATTACGGCACACCGTGTGTTGTTTGTGGGGTTCGAATTCCCAAAACTGCTCATATATTCACACGTAAAGCCAATATCAAACGCAGCTATTCCTGAAGCGCTGATAAAAGAAGCTTAACGTGGAGCCACTCGGTTCTTTCAGCTCCATTTTTCAGTCCTCGCCGTGATCAGAGTTGTCCATTTCTGAGCTACACCCACAATTTTCCGGAACTTGTTTTGGATAATGACCACAAACATTTCCAGGATTGAGTTCATTCAATGTTTGGGCGTCTCATCGTAGAGTCTGCACGCATTCCCTTTGAGATTCCCTACCGCAATTCAATTGCATGTTTACTAACTACACTCCCTGGTTACTCTTGATTTCCTGTAAGTGTCGCTCGATGGCGTTGTGGTTGTCCTCTGATGGACTGGTCTTGTGTGTGTGTCCCTCCTATTGCAGAAGGTTTCACACTAACGTTTAATCGTGCAGTTAAAGCCGAAGCGAAGCCAGAAAATCTGACATGTTTCTGGAGCTCACATTCCAGGTAAAGCTCCCAGCGCACACCTGATGAGCTCCTGCGGGTCTCAGCCCACACTGTAATAACCTCACCGTCCTCCTCCCAGCCTCGGCCCAACTCCTCAGAGAAGGAAAACCTACAGTTAATTTTGCAGGAGAACCTGGAGCACGTTTGTTTTGTTTTTCTGCTGGGAACCTTAAAACATATGGACCTGTGAGCCGGAGCATCTGGCCGGCGGTAAACCTGGACGGAAGCGGTGTGGGACCGAGGTTTCCAAACACCGAGGTGGAGGGGGAAAAAAAAAAAAAAAAAAAAAGCAAGCTGTGATTGGCAGGACGACGGGCTGCACGGATACTCGTGCAGGTGCACGCGGGTGTCCTGAAAACAACACCGGGTTTTGCTTTTTGGAGTGTGGCTTGTTAATCTGGACCGCTTCTCCACGCAGACAGCAAGCCGTGACGCACTGCTCAAAACACTCCGGATCCGATCTGGTTAAAAAGACCAACTCAATCAAAACACAAGACACGTTACCCGTTCTGCATCGCAGATGATTTTCCACTTTCCCGGCACGCCGTTATCTCCGAAATCAGGACGCCCGCTGTAATTACCCACCATCATCTTTTTTAAGTCATGATATAAGGTGTCAGTGAAGAGGAGAGAAGGGCTGTTGCCGCAAATTATATCACAGCTTTCATCATTTCAGGGAGCTGGAACTCAGAACGGGCCTCGGCAACGTGGGCAGCAGCTTTAATGGCTGCTCACTGATGCAGGTTTGGTATTAAAACTGCAATAAAACCACCACATTACTGACCGGGGGGTTAGCTGGGCTATTAATACACAGGCTGGGGGATTTCGCTTAAAAAAAAAAAAAAAATGCCTGGGCTTCAAATGTTTCCGCTGAAGTGAGAGAGCGAGATCGCAGATAACACCGGGTCAGGTATTTACTCGCACTTGCGAGAAGAGGCTGGGTATTTACGTAAAGCCGCCGCTGATGACTGTACAGAAAACCTTGGGGAGTTGGTGGGGTGTGTTACAACGTACACACACGTGAAAAAGTCAACATACTCAAAGGAAACTGTTGATCAAGTAATGCCTGAGGATAAAGGAAAACAAGCGCAAAAAGAAGACGATGGACCAAGTCTTTTTTATGGCATTGAAGTGACGAAAGCATCGACAGAGATACTTTAATACCGGGGGAAAATGGACTTCAGAGGTATTCAAAACTATTATTGATACATTATCTGAAAGAAAACATTAGATGTTCATTATATTATTTATTACATATTAAATGCTACAATCCTCAAGCACTATATTGCTGTACTAGTGTATTTGAACTTCAATTTTCAGGTGGAAATGCAGAATTTTGGTTGTGTTTAGGATGTTTGTTTACACGACAACGGAAAAAAACAACTTCTTGAAAATGCTTTGTTCACGTCGTGTCGAGAAATAACCAGATTACACTAAACCGTTTAATGAAAAATGCAAAGCTACAATAAGAGCTTCATGAAAAATGTTTGTGAACTGCAAGTGAATTTATTTCAGCTATTTTCTGACTGATTCCTGTTTTTAATTCTCCAGGCAGTGGATATCAGTTCCTTTCAGTGACAGCCTCGAGGCTGAATGTGGGCGCTGAATGATCTTTTCATTACATGTCCCCAAAGACACTTTGAAAAAATCTGCAATTTCTCATCCACATTTCAGCAAAATCAGCAAAACCCGACGAGCCGATTTCATCTTCCTGTCGAGCTTAATCTCCCTGATATATAAGATGCAAGAACTGGCATGTATAGATTTAGGAAAAGACTTTTTTTTTTTTTTTTTTTTGTCTTATTAAAGTTTTAGAAACTGGGATTCGTAGCTGAATAATGAGCGCCAGGTGATAAACAGGGGGTCGAACTCTTTAAATTATTCTGTTACAGTCTATTGCGTCAGGACTCCAACTCGGTCCAGCTCGGTCTTATTCCTCGAGGAAAGAGCCGCTTCATCTAAAGTGGGGATGAATACTGTAATGAACGGAGTGTCACACAATATTTGAAAACTAAGACCAATGCAGCATTAATTTAGTTGATTGGTTGTAATTAGGCATCATTACCAATGGCATGGAGTACAGCCTTACAGTATATACGTTTATTTTTATTGCGGCTCCAAACCTCTGGCAGAACTGTTGACTGAAACTAAACCGTCATCGTCACACACTTTATCTGGCTGGACGAGCTGCTGGGGCCGAACCCAACCAACAGGTCGCTAATCTTCCTCAGGGAAAATCCCCAAGAGTCCCATTCATAAATACAGCCAATTAAGAGAGAAAAGCCATGCTAATAAACATTTTTTTTTTTTTTTTTTTTTTTTTTTTGTAATTGCCAGAGAGCGCGGGAACATCTGGGAAAGGAAAAACAAAACATCCATCAGCTTTAAACCAGTGAGGTTCCCGCTGTGCTCACCACTGAGGAACTGATCGCTCGTCTGCAGCTCAAAAACAGCTGAATCTTCAAAACGCGCTGCGTGCATGTGTCTTAAATACATGACAGTTTATGAACATGACCTTTTCCAACACGCATACATTACCGGAGCTTCTTCAGACGCCGCGTTGCCACAAAGCCGCCCGCTGAACTGCGAGCGCGTGGCGGCTTGTGACAGCTGAAATATGGCTAGCCTAGTTTCTTTTGTCACGGAGAGTAAATCATCTGAGGCGGCAGCAGCAACAAAATTGATCAAATGAAGTTTTGCTATTAACGCACGCGGGGTTACGTCTCCTATAACTCGATAAGGCTGCATCATGACACGTTAGACCCCGTGGACGCAAAACCGCACAGATCCGAGTCCAGACGACTTAAAACTGCCGTTCGGATATTCGCAACGCGTTCTTCCTCCACCGCCAATCAGAAAGTTGATCCAACTTTACTTTTCCCATCCCCGCGCTGTGGTCACCAGCTCACTGAGCTGTGCTGTGAAAATATACAGGCGGAGCGCTGGAAGCTGTCACATGCTTGTCTTACTCACCTCGTAGCGGCACATCGCAGTCCGGCCGGGTGAGCGGCGGTGTTCCTGCCTACGTGGCGCTGAATATTCATTACAATAACAGAGGTGAAGGGGAAGTGTGTGTGTGTGTGAGGGGGGACGGGCGCTCACAATACTACAGACTGTTTGTGTGTGTGTGTGTGTGTGTTTGTGTGTACAGGAAGGCTGCTGCCATAAACACATCAGCACGCACAAACCAGAGCGTCTGCCATAAACCCGGCGTTCCTAATAAATGGAAATTAACAGCAGGTTTGGTTTGGATGTCGCAAGGCGAGGAGCCGTTTAGCAATTAGGAGGATGTAAGCAAACAAATATGTGCTTGCGCTGCCAAATGTAAAGCCTGTATGCGTTTGTGTGTGTGTGTGTGTGTGTGTGTGTGTGTGTGTGTGTGTGTGTGTGGCTGATGCAGAAGCCTGCGGTACTCCGAGGTGGAACGTGTGTGGTTTGAGGGCGAAGAGAAAACGAGTAATCCAGACCGAGCTGACAGCGTCGTTTACTGCCGCCTCCTATACATCCTCCGCACCTCTTCCCCTTACGAGGACGGCGTGGCGCCATCAACCTGAGCGCCGCCGGGTGCAGCCTCGGCGCCGTGACCCGTGCTGATCACAATCGACTCAAGGCAGCCCTCCTCCTCCGCCTGACAGTTTCCTCCGCCCGGAGCAACCCGGCAGGAAAATGAAGGCTGTTTAAGAGCGTGGAGGGAGGCGGCGGGGGGGGTTAAACGTCTCCTGGTGTCAATACCGCCGCGTCCGGGCGATCCCCCGTACAGGAAGAGGGAACAATAGCAGCTGTGTTAAACTGTGGTCTCAAAAGGCTAATCTGTGTATTTTCACCATCATAAAAGTGTCTGACTCAGAATATATCAGACAAACGTCCCACAGTGGAAACTTCAGAGGTCTTTCTAGTTACTCTCTATATGAACCACGAGCTGCACGTAGAGATTGACAATGAAACTTCCTCCATGAGCCATCATTCATCACAACTACGTTTTTATCTTTTTTTTTTATCAATTGAACAATAATCTTTCCAAAATGTACTACTGCTGCAGCTTGAAAACCTTTGAAATCTTGAACTCGACCGTCGAGCTGCAGATAAATGTTCTGCGTGTCCACAGGAAGAAGCTCCAATTTGTTCCCATTTCATAACCGAGTTACGTGACTCACTAATGTCATTCCACTTCTCCTCCGGAGGAGGAAAGTTCACGGCCAGTCGAGAACGGCGGAGACCGAGACGGCAACTGCGCATCGACAAACGGTGCGTACAGACAAGCGGAAGACGCCGGGGTGAGGGCGTCACGGCAGTGCAGCTGACGGTCAGTCTCACAGCGGGAACGTTTCTGTTTGATTCTGGTTTCTGGGGCTTTCTGTGTGCAGTCTCCCACTCTCATCCTCCGACTGTCTCCTTTCATCTAAAGAAGTGCTTGTTAAGTTAGGTGCCAGCTTTAAATTGCCTGCAGGTGTGTGTGTGTGATTGTCTATTTCTTTGTGTTAGCCCTGTGATGAACAGCACTCCAGTCTAACGCCCTTGGCTCAATGTCAGCTGGGATTGGCTCCAAACTGGGGATAAAACGAGTCCAGAAGATGGGTGGATAAATGAATTCATCAGCTCAAAGAGCTAGTATTGGTGCTGTCCTCCAATGTCAACTATTTATTTGTGGTTCTTATGCAGCGTTTCCAAACAGTCCAGCAACAATCCTCATAGTCTTAAATGGCACGGATTAAGAAGAGTCTGGATCGCACAATGAACAACAATAAACATTTACTAGAACTGACATTTTCTCATTCAGAGAGAACACCGCTGCATGAGCTCCAAGGTTTCACTCATTTCTTTGACAGGTTGTAGAAAAAGTCTGAGTGACGATTCCAGAGATCAGCTTATTTTCTGGAATGTTCGTACTGTAGGTGAATCAGTTTCCATGTCCTTGCAGAAGATAGCCGGTTTGGACATTTCATTGGAATGGGGGGAAGTAAAAGAAGGAGGCAAGCAAAATGAGATATAAAGGGATGGAGGGAGAGCATAGGATCTCCTGATATTTGAACCGAGCTAAAAATAGCCACACTGGTGCAGATACAGTCTGAATTGTCACTCCTCAAAAAAATAAATAAATAAGAAAAAGGAGGGAGCAGACGCTGCATTTATCCAGGCCGCTGTGGGATGAACAGTGGGGGTGGTGTGTGTGTGTGTGTGTGCATGTGTACGTGTGTGTGTGTGTCAAAGCAGCAGTGTGCAGCTCACAGCAACATGGTTAGAAGGTTTCATGAAATTAAACTTAACTGCATCTTAATAACAGCAATATGCCACTTTTATATATTTTAATTAAACGGTTTATAGAGTTACATGTGGACCTGCTGGTTTGTTTTTTCTTTTTTAGAAAGAAGAATCATCTGCCACAAATCTCATTTTTGATGTAAGTTCTCAACTTGTGAGCACCGTCAGTAATGATCAGACACTGGGCCGAGTGTCGGCCACCCAAAGGCCAGTACACATGAACTGGAGGTATAAAGCAGACAGAAGACAACGCCATGCATTAAAAATAATGCATTTCTGTGACTTTTATCCCCCATACTTTAAAAAATATTGCGGTATTAAACATAAAAGTTTATTAATGAGCAGAAAAATGCGTAACCACAGGTGCTAAGTTCAGGTTGTTTGAGAGTTTTATGATCACTATTTAAATTACACTGATCTCCTCAGAAAAATGAGTTTTCATAAATTTTAGTAATATTTAAAACTCAAAAATGGACTTAAAACAAGAGCCCACAACAAGAGCAATGGAAAATTTGTAAAAATAAAATAAACAAAAAATTGTATGTAAAACTAAAACATTTCATTTCATATAAAACATTGTTTCATGAGTAAACATCAATCACTAAAACACTGTTAAACATTGTGACAGTTAAAGGCAAACATTGGAATTTGCTCTCGCATGTGAGGAACAAGCAGTGTTTTAATAATTCTGCTACTTTCTGAAACAGAAATCTGTAATAGTAACAGAATATTCCTTCATGTGGCGCAACCTTAGCTTTGTTGTAAATCATGTAAAACTGTTGGTTATGTCTGGATCCCTCGGTTTAGTGAGGGCAGGCGACAGGTGAATTATCTGGATCGTCAGAGATGGGAACTCACCGTTGCACTGGAGGCGACAGCGGCTTTATCCACCCGGCGTCTTGCAGTTCTCAGATGTCACACACCACACCTGCAGGGTGAAAAACATCGTATTATTATGATTTATGTGTACATGAAATGTTCCTGACGTACAGAAGTCAATAAAACAGAACTGCTCAGGTGCCGTCTGGATCAGCGTGTTGTGAAAAATGTGCTGAACCGAACACGATCCGCTGTGATCCCAGACACACACACACACACACACACACACACACACAGTCTACTGTCATGAGTGTGTTTTTACCCTCCGAATGAAGCCAATGCAGCTTTATTGTCTTTGAAGGAATCAACCTGAAGCAAGACTGAAACGAATCAAGGTCAACAATCTCTGGAGGCGCCCAATAGAACGGCTGGGCGGCACCTTCCCGCCCTGGATCCTCGTCCCGGGGCGAGTTCGCTCAGCGCCGGCCCGGCAGCGACCGCAGCAGCTCTGCAAGCCGAGACGTCGACGAGGAGGAGGAGGAGGAGGAGGGAGCAGATGCTGCCGCGCTGTCCAATCACATTAGCGAGAGCAACGCGGCGGTTTCAAGGCACGGGGACGGAGGGGCGTCTTGAAAACAAAAAACAAAGGTGACACTGGCAAGGTTTACCGTGGACCGAGAGTGAGTGGCAGGCTTCTGGACGCATTAGAATCAAGTTAGCCGACTGGCGCCGCCACGGAGACCTGTCCTTCAACAAACGGCGACGGGGAAAAGAGCAACGGCGTCACTGTACCGAGACGAGTAAACACACATGAACGCAGACGGATCGTGTCGCTGTAATGTAAATGTAAAGCCTCATTCTGAAAAGAGATATCCTATCTGCCCCACAGCTGGCTCGTGGGATGAGTATTGCCAACTATATGCTATCGGCGCGGACATATGGGCGGAAAAAAAGACTTTCCACTGCTTCCTCACACCATGCTGTGTGTGTGTGTGAGTGTATGTGTGTGTGTGTGTGTGTGTGTGTGTGTGTGCGCGCACGACTCCATCATCTGTATTCAAGACACCCACCAAGGTGCTTTCCACCTCTCCGAGCTGCCACCAGGATTTCTCGCACAGGAGGAGCCTTTAGCAAAGTTTGCCATAATTTACATATTTTGACGTGGAACACATGTTCAGGCGTGTTGCTCTGCGCCCATACAGATATAAATCTAGATATAGATACACACCTGCAGGTCAGCGAGCACTGATTGCTAACCTGACGATAAGTTTATACGATCATTCCCACCATCCGTCTTCTCCATCCATCTAATCCGACTCAGGGCTGCAGCGGGATTGAAAGATACTGTACAGCCTGGATATGCTCCAGTTCATCACACACACGATCAACAAAGAGATATATATGTAGCAACACTTTTAGAGACCATAGATCAAGATCTTCTCAAATAAACACAATTTTACACTTATTTAATTAACTGTGAGCATTTTTTCTGTTTTGATCAGACTCTTGATTACGTGAAAAGAGTTAAATGGCATCAATTTGTGGATGTATTTTGACATTTTTGTGCATAAAGCAGTGTCAATAATTCTGAGACAAACCGAAGGAGTGGAAGTGACAAGTTCCCAGTCCGTCACAAGACACACACACAGACAAAATGTCTCACACACGTTCAAGCCGAAAGAACAATTCAGGGTCACAGATTAACCTCACACGCATGTTTACGAGCTGCGGGAAGAAGCAGGATTTACTGGACAAAACCCATGCACACAAACAGAGAACAACCTAGAGACACATGTTTCGTCTTTCCATTCAATTATAAGTCGTATTTCTCATCTGTCCTTTGGAAAGAAGCAGCCCTCATGTTGATAATTTTTGCTATGAATTCTGCTTCACGAAGGTCATTATGTTCAAAACTGCCTGACACTGTCACCAAAGTTCACTCTCCTCTCACATACGCCGATGATCTACAAACTTTACAGACTAAAACGCAAAAACATTCAGACTCAAAAGTCTACACGTCTGCATAATGCATAGCCTTTGCTTTGCACCAGGTCCAATCTTTTTATTGTATTCCACAAACAGGCTTGTGATGAAGCAACCAACAGCGCCCTCACACAATCAGCTTTGATATTCCATCATTTGATTCAGCTTGGAGGCCTTCGTCAGGAGGAAAGGCTTCGCAGTGGAATGGGACCATCTGCAACACGCGTGCACGACAGTTTTGTTTGCAGCTTTTTCAGATTAATACGGAGCAAAGATTTGTTGCATAAGTCAGCTGTGAGTCACCTTGAAATTCCTCCCTCTCATGTCTTATGACCAAATAATGCAACCGAGGAGGAGGAGGAGGAGGAGGAGGAGGAGGAGGACGGGCTCCACTTCTTCGTCTCTCCGGGCACAAGTGTACGCTCCTTCTAATTTAGCAGTAGTGAACGCATCAATTTGAGTTTAAGGAACATTCAGCTGCCGCCACGATCCGCTCTGGGGATTCTGTGTTGCCTCCTTCACTAACTATCAAGAGCACAGAGAGACGGAACGAGAGAGGGAGAGGGAGCGAGAGAGGGAGAGAGGGCCGCTCGCTCTTGAACCACCGAGATGTGTGGAGTGGAGGCGGCGCTGGAAGAGAGCGCAATCTCAGTGAAATGGAGGGCGATAACTTGAAGTGACCCTTTCCCCTTCCTCACCCCCCTGAGCAGCACAGAATCTGCATTATTCGGCCGGCCCCGGCCTCTCCCACAGAGGCCGTAAATCTGAGTGAAGGCAGCTCCTGATTCCGCTTCTCTTCTTATTTTTGCACTCTCAGTAACTACGGCAGCAGTTTCCACTCCAGCGGCCAAAATACAGCGGCGGATGTCAATCGAGATGAATTAAGCCAAACAACTGCTAAGCAATTAAATCCTAATGAATCATGAGAGCGAAAAAAAACAAAACAAAACGCTGAGTCGGCGGATTCCTCAAATGAGCTCTGCACTTCACGTGAGCCTCCTCATTTCTGAAACCTGAAGACAAAAACAAAGCTTTCCAGTGCCAACTGCTGCTAATGGAGGCCGCCCCGCCCCGAGCCGGGCCCAACTTCCAGCACGGTGCAATTAACCCTGTTTTCTCAAAGAGGAGGAGGGGGAGGGAAAAAAAAAAAAAAGTTCACTCGCATTCTAGCGTTGCATCGGCCAGGGGCAAGGAACCCAAAAGACCGTTCAGTGATTGCTCCTTTTAGCCAGTGTTTCAAGTGGAGAAGCGAGGATTAATGAATGGGTTTCTCTTTCTAAAATTATCCGCATCCCGAAGGGCAGCTGGCAGCTACCGGCAGAAAACACAAGCGTCGGTAGCATGGTAACTGGTGGAGACGCGGATATTTTATCGTTGCACAGTGAACAGAAATGCGTGGAAAGTGAGGAAGAGGCGTCCAGAATATCTCTTATTACTGGGAAACCCGGCTCAAAAACAGTTGCTACGCAAGTTAAACAAAGCACTTCGGGCTGGGATTCAGTCATAACAGTTATTACGACTGATGTGTTTCACAATGCAGTCTAAAAAAACAGAAGAAAATCCATTGTTCTTCTCTGGTTGAGGACAGATTACAGGACGCACATTTTTCTTGGATTCACACACACACAAACAGAATATTTACTCCTTGTTTGCCACCACAGGCCGTCCAGCATTGCCTGAAGCGACTATCATCAGTGTTGCGTAAATTCAACCCATTTATTTAGATTACATAACATTGAACCTGGCTTCCATTGATCAATACAATATGTGAAACTGCAGCGTATTGATTTTTCCGACCATTCAAGGCCGAGCCCTCTCCCCTTATCCCTCCTGGCATTTGGAGACATTAAACATTGAAATAATCAAAGCCACTCACGCTCGGGTTTCGACTAATCTTAACAATGTCTGAGCGAAAATATGTAAACCTCCTCCGCACTGACTCACATGAAGTTCCTGGAAGAGTTATTAATGAAATATTGGAATGGCGTCCGATGGTCATGAAGTCTTGAGGACCGTAGCAACCCCCCCACACACACACACACACACGCCCACAAACATGCGAGAGTGCGTCAAGGTCATGCCCAGATCCCGCAGACATCAACAGCGAGAGAAACCTTCGGCTGTTATCAAATTATAACCCGTCCCATGACAACATGTTTCTGCAGGGCCGCTGCAGGCTGGGGCTATTTGTTTGCGGTATCCTGTTGCATTCTGGAAGCACCGGCGGAGAAAAAACACCCCGTGAAGCACCGGACCTCCTTCCCCTCACAGCCGGCGCCGTTCAACGCACGAGAGAACAAACTGCAGCCTTCAGTTACAATTAATGCTGAATGGCAGCTGAAGCCGGTCGGGAGCAAATATCCTGTTTACGGGTTTAGGTGAGCATTTCCAGTGACCGAGGAGCGAGTTATTTAATGACTGAATGTAAGGTGAGCACTTGTTCAGCACAGTAATACTAATCCGCTCCGATCTTTCAGGAAAAAAAGAAGAAAAAAAAAAAATGGTGCCGGGCGTGACATCTGCAAATTACGGCAGGTTAAACCGACGTGCCGGATAATTCTGCGGAGGTGATAGATGACTGCAACAGAGTTCCGCGTGCCTCGGCATCATTACGCAGATGGCGTGACAGCTGATGGGTTTTTGGGAGGCTGCTCGCTGCCAGGAAGCCTTCGCGTCTGAAAAGTGGAGTCCGGGATTAGCATGGGAGTCACATCCAGGGAGGAGCGAATGACTCACTCTCACTTACTCCTGCGAACGCTACCTTTTGGGGAATTCACATACCGGCGTCTCAGCGGACCGCTGTGAATGCGAGTGAAGATCAAACATGGTTGACAGATCTCATTCAGCGATGAGTTTTATTGTTGTTCATAATATTCTTGTGTGATTTCTTGATCACCCCTTCCAGGGTTTGAGTTAATGAAGGTTGTGTGATCAAAGTTGCCCTGCGAACGTCATAATATGATGAGACTGCGAGGCCGAGGCTGCACTGAGTCACAGTCCATGTGTCAAGTAAGAGTCGGGAACAAACAAAAACCACCAGAGTTTAATCTGTGCCACAAAAATAACCTTGAAGAACTAAAAGGTCTACGGCAGCAAAGTCGTGTTAGTCGAGGAGCCACATGCAGTCCAATTTCATCTCCAGTAGGCCGGAACCAGTGAAATAGCACCATAAAAAACTTTACATTTTAACTTTTATATATTTTTCAGCTGTCGCGCAGAATACATTTGATAAAAAAGCAAATATTTTTCTGTAAGGCTGGATTGGAGCTCGCTGCGGACCGCTTTTGGCCCACAGGCCTGATGTTTGACACCCCGAGTCTGATGCACGTTTTTATAACATGTTAAACCAGCTTTGTGGAACAACTTCGCTCCAGTTTTTGTTGACTTTTACTCAAGTAAAAAGGCAAAAGATTAGAAATTATGTTGAGATAACAGTCGATACTGTTAAGAAATGCATAAAAAAAGAAAAAGAGTTTTGAAAATATCAGTTTAAACTTTTTCTTGAGAGATAACATTTGCTCATCGAATTGGTGATGAAATGTTACGATCACACTTATCTCAATGCTGTGGTTAAACATTGTGAAACGACTCATGATTTGACCTTTTTTTTTTTTTTAAATCAATATTACATTTTTTTCCCCACACAAAATCTGTTTATCTACTTTTCAAACTTTTTTTGTAAAGACTTTAGTTAATCTATTTTTAAACAAAAATTGTGTTTTAATTTTGTTTTATTACATTTTCCTAAACTGTTTCCTCACAAACTTAACTTTACATTCCAAACTATATTGGAATTGAACTTTCTTGATGCAAACTATCTTCAGATGAAAGATTAACTCTCAAAACCTATCTCACCTTCCTTCTCAACTTCTGTTTTTGGAATTCTTAATCAAACTTAATTCTAATTTCATCTTTGAAAAAAACAACACATGCTGAACTTCAAGAAATTTTCTAAGAACCAAAAACTGATAATCAAGAAGGTTTAGATTTTATTAGTAAACTCCCTTCTTCGCCTTGAAGACTTTTTTTCTGCAAGATCTTGACTGATTAAAAAAAAAAAACAGAAGAACAAAAGAAAAGAACAGAATACCTCCGGGGTAATTCTCCTCTGTGGAACCAAATAAACCAAACCCGCTGAGACCAATCGGACCAATCTGACCACCGCCTCTCACCGCCGCCGCTCGGCTGCACCTTGGGCTGCACCTCAACATGAAAGAGCAACTCTTGACTTCATTACAAAGGGCTAAATGTCGACTGCCGAGGGAAAGCACGGAGACTTCATAAATAATTGTCACCCCATCAAGAGAAATTATGTCTGAGAGCCACTTTGCATAACCGTAGCTGACACGGGGCTGCACACACTCCACACACACACACACACACACACACACACGAAACAATACACAGACACACCACCGGGCTGATTAACCCTCCGGCTCTGGTACACAGTATAGATTATGAGTCACAGCCACTCATTAGGAGGGAACCAAACAGAGCCGCTGCAGCAAAAAGGGGTCACTCTCGTTTGAACGAGCCCATCGTACACACCGCGACCCCGCGCTGTCACCGTGGGCAAAAAGCTGTGTGTCTAAAGTGTGTGTGCATACCACTTTTATCCCATTCATCACCGACGGCGTCGATGAGACCTGCATATGTCGCTGTTGGCGCGGCAGTTTCGCCCCTCTGCTCACTTGAGAGTCTCTGCGGTTGAGTTGTGGCTCCGCGCGATGCTGCGGGCAGCCGGTAATGAGGCACGTATGTGCACGTACCTCCACTTTAGATAAATAACCGGGCCCTGCACTCCGTCACCCGAGCTAATTTAGAGATAAACACCGCACATGATTTCATAGCGAAAAGCGTTTTGTTTTTTTTAGGCTCTGCTGTCAAAATCAATCACGGCCAGTTAAGGAATAAGAAACGGGAACGTTATAGCGATAATAATGGTAATATAGCTCAAAAGATGAATGCCGGTTATGTGGTTATCATAATCCACAACTACTGGCGATCAATAGATTCCATCAAATATTCCAGAGATGATCACAAGGACTGGTTCAGAGAAGATCACTGGGAAAGAGACAGAATCCTCAGGTTTACATCGATCGAACTGGGATCTCTGACGCCGCCTTCTCGGTAGGAAAGAATGAGATCTGGAAACAGTACAGACGCAGGAGAGGGAGGAAATTATTCATCATGCGAACAGTCAGCTGCAGAGGCTTCTTCGGAGCATCCACTCACTGCTTCCTGAAGCCCTCTGGAATTACAGGCCTCAGGCAGGAGACGCTCCTTAAGGTCCTGGCAGATTAGACGAAGCCGAAGAGCTCCCGGGTTTTTTTCTCAGGAGGAACGGGAGAGGCATGGGGAAGTCATGAACCCTGAGAATGAAGCAGGAGGGAGATATCCAGAGGATTCCTCCAGTCCGCTGGAATCCTCAGGCATTTCCTAAAGATCACAACTCGTTTTGTTTCCAGATTTCTTGAGAGTAAAGGTGCCAAAGGAGAGAACTCAATGAAAAGGATCTGGACTGTATGGGTTTTGCCAGCCATTAATTAGTCTTCAGTAACACCACTTCACTGATGTGACCTACGTCAAAGTCAATCAGGGCAGAAAAGCACGTGGAAAGCAGATGATGAAGGGCAGGAAGAGACACGCCTGCAGAGGAACAGCCGGGACGCCTAATTGGGTCCAAAACGTGACACTGGCCCATAAAGTCCTTGGCTTTTCCATATAAAAATGTTAATTAGACAATGTTATAAATCAAACACCTGCAATATTCTCCATACTTCAGCAACTGAAGATGAATTGTTTGTTTTTTTTTTTTGGTAGATATTTGAGTAACTTAAATCTATTTCTACCATTGAAATGACGACTGCCATTGAGACGGACGCTGCTTTTGCTTCTGCAGCGAACATCAATCCAAAGCGCAGCTCAGCTAATTCAAAACAACAGGCAGACGCTGGATGTCAGCTGCGGAGCCGAAGACCGAAAACATCCTGCGACCAGCTGCTAATGTGCTTTTTCACTAAACGAAGCCAGCGTCTGTGACGCGGTTGGCTGTTAACCGCCTCCACTCCACGGTGATAGAATCGCGCCTTTTTCTTTCCATCAACACGCCTCGGTCATGCTTGTGACATGAGCTAAAGCCCGACGTCACACTGGCTGTCCGTCTGAAACTCGTACTTGGGACTCAAATACTGAGATTTGTCCCGACTCTCAAATAAGTACGCCTCTGATGAGTGCGGCGTGCACTCGGCGGACGCCAACACGTGGGTTCATTTAGCCGACATCCTCTATGGCCCGAAGGATTTAGCACTCGCTAGTTCCTGCACTTGTAACGTATGTAAACACAGACTGAGGCTTTGGCCTGAACCGAGCGCAAACCAGACCGGCCAGGTTAAAACCTGGAGTCAATCTGAGTGTGAGTAACAACGGCGACTCCCAAGAAAAGCTGCAGGAAAACAAGCAAACTGGGCAACGTCTGAACCGGCCCGTCCACCTACAAACGTCTCGTAGCTCGTCACAGGTATTTGCTAAGCGTGCATTACGTGGGGCAGGTGAGAAACCTCAAAAAAAAAAAAAAAGAAAAAAAGAAAAAAGATGGCGTTTTCAGTGTGTGAGGAGAGGTTTATCGTGAGCAGCGAGGCCGGAGCGTTCTGTGCAGTAGACTGTGATAAATAATGGTTGCATAATGCATTCGGGCTGTAATTAGGGTATTTTTCCTCTTTCTCTCCCTTTACTTTCCCTGATTATTACTTTCCTAGAACATCAATTGCCCGCATTTCTACGCAACTCTCCGCAAATCCGACATAATAAGGAATATGTTTAAGCAGCTGTGCGAAAGAACGCTGATTTATGTTGTCGCGCAGCGCTAAAAGGTGCAGCTACTGCTGTGCACGCAACCCCAACGAGCTCCGGCAATTGTATTCCTTTCCACCCGCCCCCCCCCTTCACGCTCTCATCCGCTTAAATAGGGCAGAACTCTCATTCAGTGCACTAAATCACAAAAGCACAGTCAGTTACTTTCATTGTCGGTGGCTTTTCTGAATACTTCACTTTGGACTGCTGCCAAAATCCAGAAGAATCAGCTGGGATTGAGCTGTTTATTGAAGTTGCAAGTAAACACAAATGCTGGGATTGCACTTTGGAGTTTTATTTTTGTTTTTGCTTCTCCTTTTTGCTTTTTTTTTTTCCCCCCCTCGGTAAATCTGAAAATATCCTGTCAAAAAACATGCATTTGTATTGGCTAAAGCCAGATTAAACTTTTACATGATGCAAGCTATTCCCCCAAAGCCAGAAGATGTGCAGATATAGAACATTTCAGGGAAAAAGCGAAGTGAACTACGCTCTTGTATAACAGTGCAGAAACAACTCTGACCTCAATAGGACCATTTCAACTGCGAACAATCAGAGATTCTCAAACTCTGAGGACAGAAAACAAAGTGTGCTGCTTGAACTAAAGAACAGCATATATACGGCAGTTTGGACTGATTGTTAAAGATGCACATCTTAAGCCAACAATTTCTCCGCTGCCCTGTCATTATACCAGCGCCTGCTGTCCGTACATGCATCCATACATCTGAAAGTATCGGTTTTCTCACTCTGCGATTTGTGATTTGCTTTTGGTTCACACCAGCTTGTGAGAGGAAATCTGTATCATTTGGACAGTTCACTTAAAACATTTCATATTAGGTTTGGAGGTGGCTTAGTTATCCCTGAAAACACAGTACAGATTATTAATCGATGGCCGACAGTCATCTGTGAGCTGCCGATTTCAAAGTTTCTATTTCTTCTGTGGATTTTGACACGTATCACCTCACGCCTCAGAACAAAATCTCATGATTAGAAAAAGAAATATGCTTAGAAAAAATATTATAATGCACTGCTGTAGTGCAGGACTGTATTCTTAACACAGGATGAAATACACAAATGTCTGATTAACGCTGATTTGGCGAGAACGCGATTGCTCCGCCGTTAGATAAAGATGTGTGATTGAGTAATCGACTGCAGCTAATCAAGTGACCATTTATTTTACCGTTGATTCAGACACTCGCAGCACCGAGAGGAAGCGTAATCCTCCACGCCAGGAAGAAGTGCCAACTGAACATATGGAAAGCAGCGAGGAGGCAGCAGCGGGGAGATGTGTTGCGGCCAGGCCGGGCTGACGCACGTCTGAGACACTTACTATTTTCAAACAGCTTCCATTTACGACTCGGCCACACCCTTCGCTTTCTCGCCAACCGCACGAGCCACCGGTTAGCGACAGAGGCTCTTTCATTTTTTTTTTTTTTTTTTTTCTTTACTAGGGTCCCGTACTCATATCTGTAAATTATTCACAGCTTCACAGTGATTTAAACCACTGTTTTACACCAAAACTGCAAAAACCCGAATCTTTTCCTACAAGCAAGAGTCCAAATAAAACTTCAAATATGAATACGACCGCGCAGAGATGGATCTGATCAGATTAGAGCAGATTAAAAGAGATCCAGAAGCATATTTTGTGGATGTGTGTGCGTGTCCACTGTCAGACCCCGCTGAGATAATTCTCTTAAAGCAAGTGTAATGCGGCGGGTTTTTTTTTTTTCTGAGCCGTCAGCTCTTTTTTTTCTCCCCCCGCCGCTCCCCCCCTTCCTCTCGTTTCTTCTTTCTTCCTCGCTCATTCATTTGATGTGCTTCCTCCTAATCTTCCCTGGGCTGTCGACCTCACAGAGACACAGAGGACACACTCAACCATTCAGCCATGGCTTCTCATTCACAAAGCGAGGAGAGAGCTTCCCTTGTTCGGCGTGCTTGGA
Organism: Salarias fasciatus; assembly: GCF_902148845.1. NCBI lineage: Eukaryota > Metazoa > Chordata > Actinopteri > Blenniiformes > Blenniidae > Salarias > Salarias fasciatus. The sequence continues at coordinate 14,883,091 of NC_043760.1, forward strand.
GTGCTCGCCCCGTGCCTCCGCTCGCTCGCACGCGCGTGCATTTTTTAACAGTCTAATTTGCTGCGTGATATTGGGAGTTGCCAGCTGCCGAGGGAAGATTTTTCAACATCCAATCCATTGCGGTACTGAATTACATCTGTGTAACTGAGTGCCGTACTCTCCTCGGCTGGATTCTGCCTTCCATGAATGAGAACTGGGTGAATCAGCATCCAGCGCTGATGATTCAGTAGCTTAAAGGGAAATGTCACCCAATTTTTCAAGGGAAATGTGTCTCCTTCAAACCCCCCCCCCCCCTTCTCCCCCCTCCAGGAAGCTGCCAGGATTGGCTAGAGCGGCGTGACTCCTTACCTTGGATGCTTATGCGGCATGCTCCAATTTCAAAGGAGTGCAAAAATCATTGGGAGACAAGATGCTGGGAAGATAAAAGCGACCTGACACCTTACTTGCGTCTCTATAGCGGGGAGCTGAATATTTTATCCTCGTACCTTCCCTCTTTACCAAACGTTTCTCAGCTATACTGCGTGCGCACAGGCAAACAAACAGACTCTTTTCATCGCCAAGAAAACATTTATTTTTAGATTGTTTATCCCAAATTTCACATCCCCCACAATGTCTGAACTTAGGGAAGGCAATAAAAAATAAAAAAAAAAAACAAACAAAACTGTGAAACGGAGGAGCCCCTTCTGCCTGAGTCACGAGCATTCAGTCGCTCCCTCGCCACCGCCTTTTTGTTTGTTGTCCTCATCGTGGTTGATGTGCCATATGCGCACCTATTTTCGGCCGCCGTTAAAAGCGGAGCTAAAAGTGGACGTAGAATTGGAGGCTCTTTCGTGAAAAACGCACGAGTCGGCAGGAGTCATCAGATATTCCTAAGTAATCAGGAAACGCTCGTGATCGCTGCGCGTTTGGCCTCGGCTGCTCTGCAGTTCTATTTATGACACCGCGAAAAGGTGAATGGAGAATAATGCATAAGCTGCTTGGCATCTGACAGAGCTGGGCCTGGCTCAGAAAACGGTCTTACCTTGTAATTACACCACCAAATTCATAGTAAAAAACAACATTGTTTTTAATCGTGGGTCTATCCGGAATGTGTCTTATGAGCCATATTATAATCCAAAGCTGGCCTAATTGAAGAAAATCCTCATTAAATGCCCCGTTTTCACTTCCTGCTAAACAGTGTCAAAAGTCTGAAGACTCATCCTGCATTAGACAGCATGTCCTCACTCCCCACTCAAAAGAAAAGCACTTGCAGCTTTAATGGTGTCTGCAACAGGTGTTCACGGCTTTGCACATTAGCATTAAACTGTATCAGGGTTTATAAGAAACACTCGAGCTACTCAGCTGAAGACGATGTCAGTCAAATCTGGAACACGCTCCCTCTTCTTTGAGCAAAACAGAATTCAAATTCCTGCGGAGATTGTTCCAAAGAAGCACTAAAAATGCCAGACAATAAAAATGATCATAAAGCAGTGTTGGAGCCCTCCAAACCAGAAATCAGCTTTAGTGCCTTTGAATTAAACACAGAGTAGCATTCAGGAAAAAAAAAAAGAAAGAAAGAAAGAAGAAGATTGCGTTGTGTCGTGCAGAAATGTGCATACCAGTATATAAAGGGAGTCGCTGAGAAAGAGCATGCAGGCTGTATACGGATGTTTGAAGCTCTTCTCCTATTATGGCCACAGGCTTTTGTAAATTCCAACATGCGATGATAAAACACATCATCCCTCCAAGTGCTTTCAAAGTCCAGTCAGCCATGTCTGAGATATCACTTGTGACACACGGACAAACAGTGGAGAGCACCCTGGGGCCAGTTGGTGGATTTGTGAAAATATCAGGATAGAGTCATTAAATACACAAATATATATTCGTATTAGTCAGCGCTAACTGGACTGGGGAAAGATCAATGGGGCTGCGGTGTTCGTACTGAAGAGGATGAACAAACCAAGCTGATCCCAAATCCAACAATCGCAAGAAACGCAAAGAAGAAACGCAAGAGACACTACGCTGCTGATGAGCGAGCCCTGCAGGGGGAGGAGGGGGGGGATGCAACACAACGCAACGCGCTTATTTGTCATTCACGTCCAGTAGTCGTACTCGAGGCGTACTTCCTGGCTCGGGGGCTGTTTCAGGCACAGCCCGTTCAGCTGGAAGTACAATCGCACAACGTGCAGGGGCCCCCTCAGTGTAAACAAATGCATGATAATTAAATCAATTTATATCAATTAGTGAAATGCACTGTTGCTGTACGCCCTCCACTCACAGGCAGACATCTGCAATTTGTACCTCAAAGCAGCGTTTCTCCTCTCAGCTCCATTAAAAGAGCATAATATGCCTCTTAACATGGTAAGTATATAGTAAGTATCTCTATTAGGCTGCAGGGATTCACGGGCATGTGTGGCTAAAAGAGATCTTCAGATAACAAGTGAAAAGAAACACACTCGTGTGATGTTTGTTGCTTTGCGAAATGCAGTTCAAGTGGAAAATCCAAAGGATTCTCCAAAATTGGCAACACATTTTTTTTTTTTTTTTTTAATTCAGATCACAGCGGTTACAAGGCATTGATTAAGTTGGTACACAGTCATGTTCACAGTACAGGAGTTATATTTTTTTCTTTCATAATATATTGTTTTATAGCCCATGTTTGAGGCTGCGGTTCCCACCAGCAACATCTCAGAAGCAGAGCTGTTATTGACATCCAGCCTTTGAGCTCTGACTTGTTGCTTGTGCCACCAGTTATGAGGCAATCTTCACCAGACGGGGTGAAATATGGGCTCTTGTCAGCACAAGGGGTTTTCGTTTTGAAGAATTCACTATGCTTATCATGTGGGAACTTCCTGCCTGACTCGATGTCCTCCACACAGCGTGATGGGACCGCCGTTAAAAATTACACTTGCTGTGTTCTCTCTGCTGAAATGTGTCACGGCCGCACTTGGAATTAATAACGGCAATTTACCAAAACACTTTAATAAAACTGCCAAACAAGGAGCATTACTGAATCATCTGGATACAAACAGATCGGCACAAGAATAGAAATTACAGCAGATAGGCAGCTACTTCTAATTCAGCGTAAATAATCCACCAGCCCAATAAAAGTAAGAGTATCTAAGGCCCCATTTACACAAAGGTTTCAAGTGAAAACATCAAAATAGATCAGAGATGTGACACGAGTTAAAACTACTCTGACACATTGAAAGCATTTAGGTTGCAACAACCAGACACACACACATAAACACACACATTGCGGTTAATTTTACCGTGACTGCTTGTTCTCGGCTCAAACCAAACCTCCCTTCGTGAACATATTTAAAACAGCGCTGTGTTAGATCTTAATCAGCACAATTAGATGGAATCACTGCTATTATCAGGTTTTCACCGGTGTGCAGACATTGCTAAGCGATATGAAAAATATTCAGAGATGACCTGATTAGAGTCGAAGCACCTGTGAGACTGCTAATCCGAACAGATTCCCGCGGAGCTGTTGCCCCAACCAATTATACCAATTAGTTGCTGCATCACCCAAGATGCTGTTCCATTTACCTTGCTGCCCGGAGGGCAATTCTGCGTGGCGTAAATGGGTACTCATACGGCACATATCACTTCCAATACATATTACCTCAGCTGTGGATATATTTAGTGCACGCAAGGGCAAAGGTTGGTGGGTAAATATAGCTGCTGACAAGAAATCTGACACATCCAAACACGTTTCTTTCATTTGCCTGAAAAACTAAACATCTGTGACACCGATTCCGGAGGTGCAGAGTCATTTCTTGTTTAGGTTTTTTTTTTTGTTGTTGCTATTTTCTCGGCCATTTTCAGAGTCCTAAACCAAGTCAGATCAAAAATTTAAACTTTAATCAGCTGAGTCTCAAGGTCACGACAAAGACAGCGCTCTCCTGACCGGAGATGCTCGGCCGTATTTCTTTGATTCATTGACCAGCGTAAACGCAATCAATCTTCGGGGAATGACCAGCTCGCTCATGACAAAGGACATATAACTGTCACCCAGCCATCAATCAGGAGCTTTAGTCTTCGAGTTTATGACACAGCACTGAAAGGTTGGTGTTTGACGGCGGTGGCCTGGAGTTTGAGTAGAGTGGGGGGGGGGGACAGTCCCGGGTTGACTGACCGACCACGATGCCATAGATCTCTGCAACGCCGCGATCAAACATTGGCCTCATAAATCATTAAGGCCGTCGACGTGGTCTGTGCCCCCGCCGGCCGTCTGTAGACTGCAAACAAATGGGGGCTAAATTAATACGAGAAAAGTCACCGGGTTCAACTCGGACCTGAGGCGCTCAGATTTCTTCCATTGTGATCCTGACACAGTTCACACATGCGTGTCAGAGGTCAGCAAAGACTGAGCGAACACGCTGAAGGTCATGAATGCATCAACTAAAATCCATGTATTGATTTTTGTGTGAGAACACGTGAGTGTGTGTGTGTGTGTGTGTGTGTGTGTGTGTGTGTGTGTGTGTGTGTGTGTGTGTGTGTGTGTGTGCATCGATCATCACCTTCCAGAGTTTTATAAATGTTCCTGTGAGGGCGCCGTGCGGACTAATTAACAGCAACATTTGCCAACAACAGATGAATATGCAGCGTGGATACGCACACTGCAAGGATCTCATTTTCTCTGGGAATAAACAGCATATGTATACTTTCCATATTCCCCATATGTTTGCCGGTGATGAATAGTCGTGCTAACAGGGTCTTCCAGAGGAGCGCCCGCCTCCCTCTGCCTCAGCTCAGCTCTGCTGCTGGTACTGGGCACACTGGTGGGATGACCTGAGTTTAAAAAAAATAAATCCATTCCTCGCAAATAAGATACAGAAAATCGAGCTGAAAAAGCAATTTTAAATGAATCAGGACATGGTGTGGATTTGAGATTTTTCTTGATTTACTAACTTGCGAGGGTGAACGAATGTGAATGAATGAAGGCCGCCGATTAGGTAAAAGCAATTTCAGATGACTTAAGTGGTGAAAGCATGCAATGTAAATGAAGTCCATCCATCTTTTATGCTGGTTTATCCAATTTAAGATTGTGGATCTCAGGAGTCCACTGGTTTGAAGATCAAATTCAATTCCATTTGCATCCCGCAATAAAACAAGAGACATTTATAAACATGAGTGTTATTAAATGCTGCCAATCTGTTTCCTTGTTTATAGCTGCGTTTGAGAGAGAGGGCACGCATTTATTCCAGGACGATAGTTTAAATTCCTGCCTTTGGAAACCAAAGCACAAAATAAATTGAGGCATTTAATCTATTATACTCAATTTATAACCATCATCTCTAATTACTGTGTGTGCTGTTGTCTAACCAAGCTGCTCAAGCTAAATGACAATAATACAAAGCAAAGAGCCGCATTCGACCAATCTAAGAAAATCTAAGATTACATTGACATTTTAGAAAAAATATGTGAGCCTCTAATGTGCCAATTGTACGTGTGTTTATCTTCTATTTGGCTTCACCAAATTCAGGATCGCTGGATTTGACAGGTCAGTGTTAATTGAAGTCACACTTTAATAGCATGCACAATGACACAGAGCGTGACACCAGGAAAAAAGGCCATTATCATAATACAGATACAGTATATATTTAAAAAAATCATTTTCTGCAGTCGCTGCATTCTGGATTGTAAACCTCTCTGCAATGCAAATGAGACCAAGACCTGTCCTTGAACACCTCTGGCTCTCCACACATAGCGGCGCAGAAACAAACTGTTCGCCACAACGCCGCCATCATGGAACACAGAGGGTCTGTGTGCAGATCTGAGACTGTGAAATTATTATATTTGGTGAAAGACCTCAGATGGTCACATGTCAAAGAACACCACAGGAATTCGCATTTTAATTAAACGACCTGTTGCTGTTTCTGTGAGTTTGTGAGAGCGGTTCTGCCTGCTGGTGATTGGCGAATCAGAGATTTTCGATCAACGTTGGGTAACTTTTCTCAGAGGCATTCTGGGGGAGCTGGACAGATTAAAAATTGAGAATCAGTCGCACAGAATAGGCACTGGTTTTCCTTAAACTTCAACTTCCACATTCAATCCAAGCCAAAGGCGGCAATCTCCACTTAAATACACATCTGACAGTCAAGATAAAGCACAAACAGCCACAAGACTCAACTCGGGCGACGATGTGTTGTCTCAGAGGTTCTGGGCGCTCAATCCTTCCACCAAATTAAATCCCTCAAAATGTCTTTCATAAATATGTAGGTGTGGAAGACACGTTCCGTCTTCCACAAGATCTGTCAGACGAGAAGAAAGTCACGATGTTGAACTATTAAAGCAGAAGCACACGGCAGAGGGGGGGATAGCGCCGGATGATTAAGGTCCGCCGTAGGCACAGGTTAAGCTACAGCGCGATGCCCTTGTCATCCATATTAGGAGTCATCCTCCACTGTAGAAAGGTCTTCGTGACCCCTCACTCGGATCAAGCTGAGCGATGAAGACAGGGTCAAAGGGACGGCGGACGGCTTGAAGACAGAGGCATCCGAACCACACTGGGGACTGGAGGGAGGGGGGGGGCGGCCGCACAAACTTCCAAGTGACTGAAGGGTGCTGTGAGTCAGCACCAAATGTGACGAGGGCTCAGCAATTCCGGATTTAGTGGGTGGGAGGAACGCGTTTGGACTCACCAGACAGCGCCATCCTCTTCTACCTCCTTGTAGAAAGAGGAGGAATAAAAAGTCTGGTCAGAGGACTGGCTAAAATGAATAATTGCCAGTTTTCACATTAACTTGCCACATAACCTTCTTCACGAACGCTCTGAAACTCTGCCGCTGTGTTCTGAGCGCCAGCTCGCCCTTCCATCTCAGGGCTCGTTTTACATGACATAACGGTTATTACGTGTACAGTAACTACACTGTTTAATCTGACCTCTAAACCAGAGAGATTAGTTTTGACTTCTGGGTAAAAAGGAGCAGACAGGATTTCACTCGCTCGTTTCCTCTTTGTGCATCACACGGAGTTCAGAGAAAAGCCTGCCGTCAGCCTCAGAACCGACAGCGGGAGATTTATGACAAGCGAGAGTCACGGAGAACTGAACGGTTTCAAACAGACGTCGGGACCACCGACTCACTGAAACCACTGCTTGGGTTGGGTTGAGAGAAAGAGGTGCTCAAAGCCAGTTTTATCTTCAATTCCTAATGATTTTTGCTTTAAATAGCAATAAAACAGCAAATCTGCTTCAGCAGACGACTCCAAAACAGTGAATTTGGCGATGTCTTCCCACAATATAACACGACTGAGTAATTTATCCTGAAAATTTAATGTGCAACATTGAGACCGAATCATCACTTAAAAATGAAATATCACAAGATGAAATGCTTTGTGTAATCATGTGGTTCCAATGTGTTTTTTCATTTACTGTTGCAGAAATGAATTTCTTCGGTTACCACTTCAGTAACCACAGAAATGTAGGCGACTGCATCTGATAACAAGATATAGCCTTGATAAGTCTCATCTGCCAAAAAACACAAAACGCTTAACAAAAACTAAAGTAATGCAAAATATCTACAGCCTTCAATTATAGAAAAGAGTATTTATTCTGACCTTGCTTGTTCAAGTTGCGAACCTGGTTGCAGAAATGTGCTTTACCAGATCTCAAGATGTTTTTATGTGGTTGCAAGAGGCTTCAGGCTGCCTGAAGGGTTCTGGACTGAATCTGCACTCAAGAACAGATCAGCAGCAGGCAGCCGGAAAAATGTAACTGATCCAGGCATAATTTTTTAGCCTTGATTTCAACATAAATGTAGAAATGATCAATATAATCGTAGAACAAAATCCTCTGCTTCAATCGGTGATTGAAGTCTATGTAAGCAGACATAGATTTATGGACTGTTTGGGTTTTTCCTGCATTTGCCAACAGTCAGCCAGGAATTGCTAAAGTGACATGTGAGTAAATTAGATAAAATGTATAGAAGATGAACTCTAAAAAAAAAAAAAAAAAAAAAATGTTAATGGAACAGGAAACAAAATCAATGAACTGAAATGAAATTGTCCGATCCAATCAGATTTGAGCCTCTACGGTCTACTTCAACTTTAACAGGTCCCCAAATTGCCACTCCATATGATTCACAACATGCACATTTTCTGTTTATGGCACTACTTTTGAGTATAGTGAGCAGCATAATAGTCTTTCAAACTCCAGTAAACCATTTAATGATCATTACTGTAAGAAAACTACGAACTTTGCAGCTAATTTCATCTAAAAATGTGTTGAAATTAGTGGCTTTTCATATTAAAAAGCTAAACTAATTATAGCAAATATACAAGTAGCACTACCTCAACTGAATTATACAATTACTGATTCCAATATCTCATTTTGCAGATTAGAAAATTGCTGGAAATGTTTGATGCATCTTACAATTAACTGATAATTATGTGTAATGTATGAATGTAAAATATGCATAAAAATGTCATTTACCAATGGCAAGAGCTCTCTAATAGTGATGTTTTGTTGAAATCGGAGTGGGTTATTGTGATTTTGTGAATATTTTTCCCATGAAGCTCATTGGTTTAGACTTCCCTTTGCATTCTGCTGTAAGCACGAGCAGCTAGAAATGGACCACTTGACTACGGATGTGAGCCGCGGATGAGCTGCATATCAGCTTCAGACTGGTTTCAAAATTCTGGAGGGATTATCTGGCATCAGCCCAGTCAAGTCAGGACATCCGTACGCTCCGCTGTGGGCTCCGCTCAACGCTGTATATCCTCTGCAGATCCAGCTTCTGGATCAAGTCTGAGAGCTGGCACACTGGGAACACAAGTCCATCAGAATAAACTGTAAAAATAGGTCAAAGTGGTATTTGTCCTTTGTTTTTTATCTCGTGGAGTCTTAAAGCATTGAGGCCATCTCTGATTTACGATCCAGAACCACAATTTACAGCCTCTCGGCTGTGGTTCAGCAACAATGTTTAATATTCAATCACAGCAAATCCTATAAAAAGCTTCATACCCCCTTTTTTTTTTGTGTTAAACTTCAAATTTCAAATGGCCTTCATTGACTGAATGACTGGTGGACGCTTCAGAGATGAATTCAAATCAGCTTCTTTGATAAAACCTGCGGACTGAATAACCTGCTGTCCTCTATAATAGCCTGAATGAAACCAAATCATCATTAAAAACACGTTTCTCGTGCCCTGGCTGCAGGATATCGAAGAACAGAAGATGAAAATCGTGGAGTCTTCTGAAAAAATATCCAAAATAATCTGCGGAGTTGTGATGATTATCCTGCGATTCGTCTGCGCCGTGGCCACTTCCTCTTGTGACTGCTCGACAAAGGTCTGAAGAAGATAAAATTACACGGTGGGTGTTTAACTTGCGGTCTGGCTAACCAGCAGTGGCAGTTGGTCAAACAACGGCGTAATAAAACAGCGTCACACTGTGTCACCTTGACTTGATCCCTCCTGTTGTACTTGGAGTCAGAGCGCCTCGCTGCTCCGAGTGTACACAATCGCACCGTTTTGTTTCTGCAGGAAAAGTGGAACCACCCCAACAAAACTTGCTTTAAAGCGCCACATGTAATCCTGCAGAGCGTGTTTTGATCTGGAGTTAGTGTCGGAAAAAAAAAAAAAAAAATCATTAAAACCAACAAATAAAAGGGTGTTTTGTCAGAAGGAGCGAGGAGCATGAGATGAAATAAAAACACTGACGTCTGCGCCTGCGAGCCGTCGTTCCTCCACAAGTGGAATCAGAATCAAAAGCTTCTAACCTTGAGAGGATTTTTTTTTTTTTTTTTTTTTTTTTCCTCTTTCTGTCTTCTGCCATCTCCTAATAGATAGTTTGGCTACAAACACAGAGGGTTGCATGTTTCTAATAACTGTGCTTCCTCCACATGAAACTATCTGGGCGGTCGCTTGAAACAGCTGGCATCACACCGGGGGGTGGGGGGTTGGGGGGGCACATTAAAGTGCATATTTCAGCCAAATTTAACGCCAACAACTGCCGGCCTCCGTCTCCCTGCCGGCCTGTCACATGCAAATATAATCACTTTGATTGGTTACTCTGAAGAGCCACTTTATCTCCTCACAAAAATCCCACACGCAAAGACAGGAGCAGGCAACGCGCACATACATGGACACGTACAAGGATTTGTGTCCAAAGAAAGATAAAATCAGATATGCAATATGATATAATAATCAGGATTTCCTCTGCTGGGAAAAGGCATCCCCCCCTCCGACACCCACACTTTCCTGTCCCACTCCGCCCCGACACACACAAACACACACAAACGGAATGAAGCATTGATTCAGAAATCTTCCATTTAAGCAGCCACGGCAGCAGAAACATGACTTTCACTAGAGACTTGGCTACATCGCCAAGCGAAGAAGAGGGAAAAACACACTTGAACGGAGAGGGAAATTAAAATTTCTATAAACCAACTTTAGAACGCTGATGTCCTACAGCGACGCTCCACTCACACATATCTTAACGCTCCCATATTATCATTAGACTCTGCTGGTGGGTTTCAAATCAAACAAAAAAGCTGAGCTAACAGTGAAACTAAATAGCACGTTAATTCAAATGCACATTTTTTATTCGCCTGCATGGATACGGCAGTATGCCGCTACTCTTTTTTTTTTTTCCTTTTCTCCTGCAGGAAAAAGCTTTCAAAATCTCTGTGTGTCAAAATGACCCGGTGGCTGTTTAATATATGTAATCCAGGCAGCTCCGGAGTTAAATGTGGGAGCATAGCCTGCCAAATTAAAAAAAAAAAAAAAGGACACTTCCTACTCAGAGCGATCACATCCATCCATCAGCTTTTTGTAACTCATCCCCGTGGCACGACGCTGGCTTTACCCTTCACCTTCCATCCTGTGGGGAAGATTACATAATGCCCGCAGTGGTAGCTGTGAAGACAGAGACGCTCTGTGGCGTCGGGCATATGCATCAGCGGACCTGACGACATGACGGGGAAGGCTCCAGTTTCGCAAGGTCACGCTGGAGGACGACAAGACGGATCGGGGGGAGAGCGGAGCTGCGCAAGGGCAGCAGGGATACAGGACGGCTGCAAAAGACGGGAGAACTAGACTAGTTGTGGGGGGGGGGGGCGTTGGGATGAATCAACAAAACTGTGCTGTCAGCATCCCCGAGGCCAGCAGGGAGCATTAAGTGAGTTGACGTGGGCCGCCGAGTCTCCCCCTTTTCTCCTTGGTCCTCTGCTCCCTTCCATTTTTCCCTTTGTCTTTCTCTTTCATCCATATGGCAGATTCCACCTCTCCCCCCCCCCCCCCACCCCCGCCCTGCTGCGCACTCTATTGAAATGGCCTCTCTCCCACATACAGACCCACGCTTGCTTGCGCAAGCATCCCACATCCCCTAAGCCATGTCTTATTTACGGTTCGATTACGGGCGACCGCCCTCCTGGACAAACGTCCTCCTCCTCCTCCTCCTCCTCCTCCTCCTCCCCCTCTCCCTCCCCCTCCTCCGCCCTGCCCTGCGTCCAGATGTTGCTCAAATAATTAGAGAAGGAAAACCTGTTTTGTCCACTGGGGTCAAAACAACATCTGTGGAGGATGCGGCGAGGAGGCTGCAGCGCCGGCGTCAGAGGAGGAGATCAGCAGGATGGAGGCTGGAAGCTTTTTCAATTCAAACACACAGGGGTGTTTTTGAAGGGAGATCCACACACACACACAAACACACATACACACACACAAACACAGGACAGGAGCTAAAACGTCTCTGCAGCAAATGTGCACATATGAAGTACACACACACACACACACACACACCGCCACAGAACAAGGTAATAAAATGTGGACCAATGATTGAACAGAACCCCTGGGAGGCGCAGCGCAGCGCAGCACACTGCCTGCTACAGAAGTGAGTAATAGGACTGCTACATCTTCCTTCCAAAAAAGCCCAGTGCAGCCCGCCTCTGACACATTCCACCGGAGTCTGCAACGCTCCGCTCTGCAGCCCGGCGCACGGCAAAAAAACACCTCCTTCCCGGGCTCCCGGAGGTGGCGGCTCGGCCGTAATGGGACGCGTGCCTCTGATGAATATTAAGAGGTGGCCTTACCGAAGAGACTGTGGGTGTACTATCGGGTCGGGAACGCTTGTTGCAGAGGACGCTCGCAGCGCACGCTGACTAATGCGTCAACAGCTAATGCCGCAAATTAGCGAGGTGAGGGGTACGGTTCGGAATCGCCCGCATTAAAGGATTGAGTTAATAAAACTTAAGAAGGCAGCCTTTCATCGTCGATACCACTTAAGAATAAATAACACTCCGGGAGCGAGGAGAGCGCACGCTGCTGTGGAAATATCCGAGCCTGTTTACGAGGAGCGTAGGCTTTTCCCGCTGTACGTGAAGAGTACAACTAATAATTATTGCCACTGGCAGACATCATTAATTATCCCGGCTTCAATCAAATCCATAAGAGATCTGAGGAGGAAGTCAGCGCGGTGCCACTTTTAAGTTTAAAGAAATGGCTCCAACTGGTGGCTCACGATGAGCAATAATGTCCAACTGGACAGAAAACTTCAGATGAAAGAATTATACAGTAAGACAGCACAGGCAGTACTGTGTGTTCATGTTAAAGCACTGTAAAGACGACTGCAAATACTGGGAAATACTTTCAGATGTATTGAACACCCATTCTTTCCACCACCGAACACGATACAGTTTTGCAAATTATTGAGGACGTTTGTCCTAAATTTAACATGATTTCTCTAATCTTATCAATTCATCTTCAAGATTCTGAATTTGAATCTGAAAAAAAATAGACTTGACTTGGCCTGTTTGTTGTTTTCTTTGTGAACAACTGAAAGACATTTTCCTTAAATATTGTACATTTTACAAAGACAGTCTTTTTTTAAAAGTTAAGCTTTTAATTAACAGAAACAGTTGATGAATCATTTCCTTTCAAGTCTGCTTTCATACACCTCAAGAGAAACACTTTCATTAAAAAAAGTCATTCATCAAATTATTACCCCTAAAAAACTGTTTTTGTAAAAGAACACACTGATCCCACTAAAAAATGTGCTGTTTAACGTACAAAATAGTCCATCTATTATAAAATAGATATTGAAATACATTTTATGGAATAGAAAAAGCTTTTAATACCAAGTAATTTCAAATTTCAAAACAACTATCATTAAAATATTTTGATTTAAACATTTTTTTTTAATCTTAAATCAAGTAAATCTATTTTGTAACAACCCAAAACAAGATACGGCACAACAACATCACGTGACACTCTGAAGAAGACAGCTGACAGCTGCCGAAACCGTCAGGTAAATAATAAAATACCTCTCTGGTCTTTGAAAAAGAACCTTTGTTTTGGATTATAACTTGGAAGACCAATGAACCTTTTTGGACTATTTTGTAACAAACTTGTTCATTCATGAGGATAAACATAATTTCTTAATTCAGAAAAACAGCTGCTATCATTTAAAACATGGTTATTATTGAAAAACTGCTGATTTTTATCCCTCTGTTCATCCAATATTCTTTATTTATTGCGACTATTTTTTATTGAAAACTGCAAATTAACAAAAAAACTATGAAAACTACTGGTACTGCGTTATATTGTCTATATTTTAAGGAATTGCTGGCATTTTTTTTACACCCAATTTTAAAGTAAAACCTAAAATAAAAAATGAGCTTAATCAATCTTCTTACTAAAATGATCAGCTTGATGCTTTACAAGGATGTCAAAAACAGTTTTCTTCGCTTTCTCTGATGCGTTTCATACTCTGAGAACTACAGGCTTTTTTTTTTTTCTAGCAAGCAACTGCAGATAACCTGATGGCTTCCCACTTAGAAATAAATTATTCTCTCTCTTTTTTTTTTTTTAAGAGGTGAACAGAGACAGACACATTGGGTCATTGAATCCAAACAAAGATCTCAGTGTTTACCAGAGACAGTCGACAAGTCGTAACAAAAGCTGCTCAGTGCAACACAAAAAAAACACGTGGCGCACATTCCTCAAATCCAACACGACACACTCCTCCGTCCCATTGCAGTCACCGTTTTGCTATCTGGCTCTTTTAGCATCCAAATAACCATATTAAGAGCTACGGCAGATTTGAAACAGTGACGGCGCCTCTGACCGGCGGTCACTCTAAGTAATGGCTGTTTATTTTACTACTCTGCTCGTCTTAAGTGTCTTCAGACAAATGGATCCGCAAAGCGCCAAAAAATGTCTTAAATGGAAGAGAGCGGAGAAGCGGCCATCTGCCCCAACAGTCCCAAACAAGCCCGTGTTACTGAGAAGTGTCGCTCCCAGACTTTCACATGCCCCCTCACTGTTAACACTGCCATTTAAAGGCACCAAAACACTTGTTATGCATGCCTGCGCGTGGGTCACTGTCACTGCCTGACAGCGGTCCGGCTCCGGCGTGGTGTTTGCATGCGAATCATCGCTTCTGGTTGGAGCTCTGCTCAGTTGCGTCACCCAAAAAAACAACAGTCTGCATTTTCATAAAAAACACCGAAGTCCCCCTTCTGAAGGAGTCCAAAGTACATGAAGTCATACCAGAATTAGCACGAAAAGCATTAATCAGCAAACAGCCAGCAGATGAATCAAGAAACACTCGGCCAAGAAATCAAAATCAATCCGCTGTTGTTCTTTGTCTTTCCTTTTTGAAGTTTCACAGCAGATCATGCGATCTTCACAATTTTCAAACCAGACGGCCTTTTCGGTGCAACTCCAGCAGTTTTAGTAGATTTGTGACCTGCTGGCAGTGGACTCCTGGTTACAAGCTTGAGGTCTCATCTGTTCACACGGCAACGACGCTCAGAACAACTGGAAATGGAACGTTTTTAAAACGAGTTCACAGAGGAAATCTACGAAAGCGCTCCAGTTCGTTCTCCATGGAAAGAGTGGAAAATGCTACTTTCCTGAATCACTGTTAATGCACATGCGTACCACGGCTGAACAGCATTTCCGTGTAAACACACCTCGTTTTCAAAGTGTTGCCGTGGAAACGCGAAACTTTTCTGATGTGTTTTCACCTGAGACATTGTATAAACAGGCCCTGATTGTCTACACTCGAATCCGATACCACCACCTGTAGATAAATCAAATTTTTACTTCCCGCTCTACAACTGTTCTATTCGATCACTTCCACAGTTTAATGAACACATGATGTTTGGCGGCTGCGGTGCCAGAGTTGGGTTACAGTCACTTCGCCTCCATACCAGGCAGAAAAAAACAGGACGGGACAGGAATCAGCCAGCGAGTGAGGACTACAGTCGTAGTGCTAATACACAAAGTGCTACAATCACGAGGCTGACGACAGGTAAAGTGAGGGAAGCTTAGCGTCTGTGTTAACTGACAGCAGGAGATATTGGCAAGCATCTGTCTCAATCGAATCCGTCACCAACAAACCTTAAAATTCAATTTACAGCGGAAGCCTTTTATTTATCTCTTTATCGCGCAGGCTTTTTTTCCAAAACAAATGACATTTGTGAGCGCCATCTCTTCAAACACTGACTAGACTGGAGCCATCCGACTGAATTTCAGTCCGTTCACAGCCCCGATTGTCATCTAAAAACCGCTGATATTACACCTCTTAGTAAAAAAAGGACGACGTTTAATTTAATACTTGCTAATACACTCGAGGAAACGTAAGGAGAAAATGTTTCACTTAAGGGGAACAAAAGCAATGTGCAAACAAACTCCAAGGACGCAGCGGAAGGCTTAATCACATATTCCAGCCGGAGGTGTTGATGGAAACGCGAGCCTCTGTCTGTCAGGAATAAAAGCTGCTAATGAAAAGTTCAGCTCTGCGGCACTGGAAGCGTGTAAGATTCAGAAGAGGTGCTAAAAACTCACACCTGCCCTCGTACCGCAGAACATCCTAATTTAGGCACATGTTTCATCACCACTCGGTCTGAGTGCGAGAGATGTTTTTCCTGGAGAGGGGAGGAGGGGGAAAAGTCAATCCTGGGAGTTAAAAAAAAAAAAAAAAAAAGGAGTGCGTGTGCAGATTGTCTGTGGAGACGCAGTCGCATGCAAACTGACTGAGGAGACAAAAAAAAACTAAACAAACGTCTGGGTGATTCATACGATTTGCAAATAATACCCGTGTTGAAATCGTGATTATCGGCTCCAGTGAAGAAGCGCATAAAATCAAGAGGAATATGGGTGTGAAAGACGGCGGTTTGAGAGCAAGCGATGATCTTTAATGCGATCCAACTCCCGACACACTTGTCAGATGAGCAGCGCGAGGCCGAGAGCCAGAGCCGAGCTGACAACAGACCAGGCGCGCGCCCAAAACCGCTCAGCAGCAAGGCCACGCTGCGAGTCTCGCGCTGTGGGAGGAACTTTTGAAGATCCTCCTTTTGACACGACTGCATAACCTCAGAAATCACATCACTGTGAAGCCAAGCTGCAGCTCTGCACAGTTTTGTACAGCATTCTCATATTATTGCACTCCAAAATCTACTATTTTCCCCGTTGAAAATTTCTTTTTATCCAGCTCGGAGTCGACTGGATCGTTCCTCCGTTCGCAGCTGTGAAACCGGACAGATCGAGCCTTCTGACGCATGACGCAGGTTTCAGCAGCGCGACCCGTGAAGGAAAACAACACTCGACATGAACCGCGTGTGGTCTCCTGTCAGTGAACACAACACATGTGCCCACCAATAAACAGGCCCTGAGCAGACGTTCACAGCCGGCAGGCGGTAATGTGGCCGCCGTGAAGAACTGGAGACATTCAGCAGAACCAAAGCTTCTTATCATAAAGGCTCTGCAATACGATTATCTTCAACACATATATCATTTTATTAAGTGCTTGTATTTAACGAGGAATACAAGTTACACTTATTAAAGTGTAAAATATAATTTCTGATTGATTTAAGTGAAATCTGTTTCTCACAGTTCAGGAACTCGGTCATATCAGTATCATAGCATATCTTCAAACCTTTCACATATAGTGGTAAATTAGTAGGCAATGAATGACTTAGAAATATACAATCATCACTGTTATTATATTGATTTTTTTTTTAAGGCTGAACTTGTTCCATGGTCAACTTCTCCAATACAGTTTGAGAAACCGCCACTCAGGGACCGATGAATATGAATGACGGCTTTTGGCTCAGTCTTTAAGGTTGCAGGTTCGATCTGTCCCCCCCCCCCAAAAAACCCATGAGTGTCCTTCAAAAAGACTCTGAACCCCAAAAAGCACTTTGCATGGCAGCCAACACCGCTGGCGTGTGAATTTGTGTGTGAATGGGTGAATATGACTGCAGCTAAGTGCTACACGAGGCTGCATTCAACATATTATGTTTCATTCTAAATACTCAAAGAAAGAACGGCGCATTTCCTACAAGTGTGGCTGTAAATCAACAATCATATGACCCCTGTTGGATAGGAATGTGCACCCTACTGACCAGTCAACACTGAAAAAAAAAATATATATATAGAAAAAACAAAAAAAAAAACAACAACTTTAGTTTGGCAGTGATGCCTTAAAATGATAGTTTCCTCCCCGGCAGGTTCTGGCAGACACAGCGGAGAGCCTCTGAGGGATAATACACACACGATGAGTCTGACACATCCTCGCAGTGGCTGTCAAAGCTTCACTAGAGTCCTCTTCCTTTCAAAGCGCCTGACACTGTGTCCATACTAAATGAGGAGTTGGTCAGCAGGTTTCCCCGGGTCCTTTCATCCAGTGCTCAGTTACATCCACACCCGGGGAGACCTGTAGCGCTGCGTGACATGCCGGGTGTAGTAACCCTTACAGCTATTCTTAAAATCCAGAGGCGTAGTTAAACGGACGCCAAAGAAACCAAAGCTTTAGCGAGAAACTGACGCGAAGCCGCGCTCGGGCTGAATCCCATTGTGCGTGCCCACATGAAAAACAAGCGTGACACATTATTCGAGTAAAAACACAACAAGAAGCTACATGAAGTGTGGATCTAGTAGAGTGCTGAAAGGTGCTTCAGTTTGATGCCACACTGGATGATTGACAGTGAGGCGGAGCAGTGGTCTTAAAAACACACAAAAAAAACAACTAAAGCTGAGAAAACTGAGTGATAAGTCTTCCTTACATACAAGGCCTCTGTGTGAACATTTCATTATTAAATAACAACTGTAAAGATTTAATATTGTGGTAGTGCAGTTCTGCAGCAGAGCTGCACAATGTGTAGCAAACGTATCAACATTCACAATATACTGTACATATTCCAAATGACTTGACTGAAAGAAATAAGTTATGTCTCCGAGCACTGTGCATTCATTTGTTCCATGAATGCATAATGTGCCCTCGACTGTGTTGGATCGTAATTCATTTCCGTATTTCAGCATTAAATCATAGCTGGTAGCAACAGGCCACAAGTCAGAAACACAGAAATCGCTTCTGACATACTACTGAAAAAAGAGTGGCTGCAAACTGGATAAAATTAGGTCAATGAAGAGAAATGGAGGCACAAATCCAAAATTACCAAGACATCAGCATCATATATTTAAGTGTTTGTTGCGCATTCATTAAAAGGAATATTGCAATCATGTTTAACTAATATTGTGCAGCCACAATTTTATGTGAACTGAGTGCATGTGTTGTTTTTCTCAACTCACTCTGGATTCCCACCACCGTCCAAACAAATGTGAATGTGGTGAATTGGTGCCTCTGAACCAACTGTGGAAACGAAAATGTGACTTCTAAAGTATGAGTGACAAAGTTAGACCCTTTACGCTCAACGTTTAAGTGAAAACGCAAAACTATCATTGTATTTTGGGAGTCCATTTGCAGGACAGCGGTGGTCGGAAACACTGAAAACGCAAATTTTCAAAAATAATGGAACTTTTCAACAATGCTGGAATCTGTCTCCATGAAAACGAGGGGATGGCACAACTTTCTGAAAACGCTTGGTCTCCGTGTCACCAGGAGAAAACACTGCGACAATGCACACACACCACCGCCGTAGTACATCGCTTTGCTGCACATGCGCAAGAAAATAACTCCAATGGCGACATCCAGAGTGCCATGACTCCCAGTCCATATTCTCCCGGGAACAGCTCTTCTGCTATTCTGGTTTTAATGGGGAAAGTGTTTCTGCCATATAAATACAAAACTTTTTTGGAATGAAAAAGCAAAAACACGACCAATATTCACTTGAGGTGAGGTCTTTGTAAGTTGGACAAAACTCCATGAGGGAAGGTTTGATGGAAGTGTAATGGAAAAACAAGTGAAATTTTAACATCCCTCAAGAGGAAGAGATAAAACCAGTGCTCTGATTGGTGAGGCCCCTCCAGCCATGCGCCGCCATCAGTTTTATCACGCTGATTGTCTGAGAGCACCCACTACACTGATGCAGTAATTAGAGGCAAACCTCTTGCCATCACTGTCACTGACAGAAAATCTCAATAAAACCAGGGACAAATCTGAATTTTAAAAAGCATTTTTGAATGGAAGAAACAGGACTTCATCGTGCAGATCTCCATCCTGCAAACAATTGAAGTCTTAAGTTGTTTTTTCCCCTCTATTTCTCTCGGAGCTGTCACAATAGAAAATGCATACGTTTTGTTGTATTGAGGATGTTTTTATTTCAGGAGAACAAGTGGCCAGCAACTTCAGGCATGTGAAGTTGGAAAACAGTACATTCCTCTGTGACGTATGTGGATTTTCCACTCCTGAAAAAACAATGCCGCCGATATCTGTGGCAAAGGTAGGCTGCCCCCGAAAAACAAATACAGCAAATTATAACCCTAAATATTGAGTCTAAATTCACCTAAGAGTGAAGGAATGCACATTAAATTAATATGAAAGCCCCCAAAGCAAGACTTCTTTAGCGCAGTGTTATTTCATGTTAGGAGAAATCCCCCACAATCCACTGCTCCTGCTTCAAAGTATGCCGCACAGTGAGAAATGAAGCCTAAATGAAAACTTAAACACCTCCTAGGTGACTGAACCAATTATACCGAGCGTCTCATTAAGAAATTCCGACAACTCGGCCCCAGAGCTTTGATGGCGGTTTCTGACAACGCGGCGCTCACGCCGGCGTCTGCACAAACCCTGACACACAAACGGCCCAGGGGTAGAGCAAATCCTGACCTGTTTTATAGAAACAAAGGGATCAAATTAAAATGTTCCCACTGAGTGAGCAGAGTACACAAATATGCCCCCACGGACTGGCAGCACCTGCTACGCTCGGCTCTAGGCAACCCCCTCCAACACTTATTTCTGAGAGTCATGTTTAGTTTCACTGCAGCATCTCTGCATACTCTACAAACACCTGATGAGAAACCGGGGGGGGGGGGGAGACGCAAGAGGAAGTATCACCATTGTTGGATTGCATAACGAATGGCTGCTTAGTATTTTAGAAACGCACCCAGAATAAAAGACAATAAAATGCAATTAAAATGCCATCGTCCAATTATAAGTTGCGTCTCAGTTCGAGGGCTCGACACTTACAAAAAATACCTTAGTTTTTGGAGGATGGGTACTCTCAAGGCTAGGGAGTTTTCAGAATGAAGCCAGACAAATGAGACGGTCGACTGGGATTAACCGGGCTCACGGTTGCGACTCGAAGCGGCACATCGGTCGCCTAGCAACTGTGGCGTCTGTCGGCACCGCAGAAGAGAGTTCAGAATGGGTAAATTGGATGCTTCGCTCTTATTCAAGTACAAACTCCAGTTTCACTTCAAGTCGCAGATAACCAGTGGTGTGTTGCAGGGTATGAGCGGGTATACGGCGTTACGCCTGCTTTCGTTTGTCATCTTCTTCCAAATACACCTGAAGCACCCCTCGGCAGTGTCTGCCAGTCAGATTGCCTGTTTTATCCCCAGTGTGATGAAGCCACAACTCTACTCTGCCTCCGGTTGGTTAGTACACTGAATTCACTGATTTGATTGTATTTAATGTCTATGCGGAGCATGAGGGCCGACAAACCAATCAGATGCAAGGTAGGGAGGGACGTGGTGAAAAAATTGTTTATCAATTATACCGTATGGATTTTCACTAAATAAAATAGTTTGACATAATAATCTATACGTAATATGATTCTGATCTATAAATATAATAGATTGTGACATATTGGGTCAAAACTGTGGACCGAGGTCTGAATCACATCACTGAATTTCTGTCAATGAGTTAAATACCTTGGAGCACCTTACTGATTGTCAATTCATAATTACTGGTGTTTGGCATGACAGAAAAATCTAAATATAACCAACTGCAAAAATGCAGGCACTTCACTTGAGGGACTTGGGAATTCAAATCCCACAAGGGAGTTCTGTTCGGCAACAGAAAGAAAAAACAATACGCTTGGAGAGTCAAACTGATCCTACAGATGAACTCTTGATTATCTTAAGCTCTCTATGATAAAACAGTGTCAAAACACATAAAGCACAACAGATTGTTGTGTTTGAAATTGTGAACTCACAGACTGATCAGATCAACGTTCCCATTCTGAACCCATCTACCTATGAGAATGACGACAAGCAAGTGAGCCTCAGACCTGGACAGTGGAGCAGTGGACGTGGGTAAAGAGCAGAGCGAGAGCATAACAGGAAGAACCTGAACTGGTGGAGCCTGCGTGTATCTGGATGATGAAGTCTGGAAAACATCGGGCTCAGGCGTGGTTTACAGTGTGCAATAGTTCCGACAACTGGAAAAATGTTTGTTTGATCATAATTCAACAATCTAACAGGAAAATATTAAAACCGTAACATCACATAGTAGGATAAGTGAATATCATAAATTTAATTTCCAGACCAGCCTTGCTAAAGTCTCACACCAGAGGTTTATAACTTTTGCGTTGCTCTAAATTTAGCTGTTAAGTGTTGAATTCCTCACTTTTGTTGGAAACTTCAGCCAAAACCCAGAGCATATTTTTAGGCATCAAGTCTAGTTTTCTTCATTTTAATTACATAGAGTGCGTACTAAACATTGAAATTGTCTTCACAATGTATTTATTTGCAATTTAACAACAATATGTACAATTACATAATTTTAATAAAAGAGAAGGAAAAAAATTAAATCTTGATGCTCTGAATTATCTGTTTCTATATGCTGCTGAGCATCAGTTATTAAAACATAAAAGTTCTCCATCTATAATAGGAGGTTGAACAAGATTGTCTATGGCAGCATGCAACCCTGAGAACTGTCCCTGAACGCCTCGAAAGCAGACAGACTCTGCGCTCACTGCTAATCCTGATGGAAATGTTTTATACTGACGCCAAGTGCATACTCTGCATACTAGGTGGCACCATCAACATTTTTGCCCATTAAAATATAAATTTAGTGATATCCTCAGAAGCCTCCTGCATTTGCATGTCATGAGATGCAATTCAAAGTCAACCTGTTTGAGCACATATATTACGGTTGGCAAGAAAGCCAACCGTAAAAAGGGAGGATCAAGGCCGACTCAACTACATCGAGGTGCATGTTTAAGAAACTCCACATGTGACCCAGATGACGGTGCAGTAAATGTGCAGTTTACTAGTGAAGTGCTGTTAAATTCAAGAGTGAACAGCACAACGCAGCGCCCGGGGGCAGGGCCGAACATTCCGGTCGCAGCGTCACTGGTCAACTGAGAAACAAACACGACCAAGGAGTTTCAAGCAGTTTCGTGACCAATCCGAGCGTTATGGCAGCGAACTGCGTCATGCCGCCTACAACCTTGACGAGGAATTTCCAGGGATGAAGGGAATACACTGCAAACACACCATGCGCACTGTAGACGCACTCGTATCCTGCGGGCTTCAGAAAACTTTCAAGATTTGTTTGATTGCTTCAACAGTTCTCGTGTTTTAACCAACTTCAAACTAAAAATTCACAGCCTTGTGCCGCGGAAACAGTCCTTGAGAGGCCGTCCTTTTCACAGAGCCAGGTGTTGTGGTTAATTGAGGACGCCTGTCTGAGTGCGTCGAGCCTCAACCTCTTCGCCTCCGGTCGCTCCACCGTGGACGAGAGCGATCCTCTGGCTGAACGTGAGCGCCGTTAACCATTTCAAACAGGAGCGCCGAAGCAAGCTCCTGAGATCAGCGTACTAAAAGGCACTCTATTTTTCTTAATCTCGCTCCTCCTTTCCCTTCTATATATAGACGTATCACCAAGGGCTCTGCAGAGCTCCATAGAATATGGAGGACAAGAAGGAAAAGGAGACGGCTGATGAATATGAAAAGGACACGCAGGCAGAAAAAGAGGGCTTCGTCATTCATTCATTCATTAATCCAGCTATAGACTCTCTTAAGGCATCAAAGTTTAAAGAAGTCGTCATTGTTGAAGGATTTACAGTCTGACTGTACCCCCTTATAAAAGCAGACGGCCAAGGAGAAGATTAGCTCTTATAAAACAAGCAAAAAAAAAAATGTTTTTTCAGCTCCACTGTGCGGCCTGCATTATTGATGGGTTCGGCCTAATCCGCAGTGAATACATGTACAGCCACATCGTGACACAATCCATGTTTTCAGGGGGGGTGATACGCTCCCAGTGAACTGCTGTGACGTGAACCTTTGCATGGATGTCTGGTCTTGTCCATATGCTCCGAGAGTTCGAGCCAAGATAGGACTGAATACACACACACGCGCACACACACGCACACACAGCGACTACACAGACATGGCAGCCCGCTGCAGCTATACCCCAAGGCAACGTGACTTTTTCCTCCAGTACACCAGAGATCCAGTGGAAGCTCACAGAGAAGACAGTGACAGGTACATTTCTGTCCGGAGTCTGAGCATCAGGGGAAAGACATAGTGCAGCGGGGATCCTCTTTGAGAGCCAATTTATTTTAATTTCACACTGAAAAGTGTGGGATGAAAATGCAGAAAAATTACACTTTTAGCAAGAAAAAAAAAAACAGTGAGGAGGAAAAGGAAAATCTAAGAATATTTATCAACTTCTATTAAAAATATGAGGTAATTTCAAGCCAACCAGGCAGCATGCGCAGCATTATGTAATACAATTTAATTAATTGGCTTTAAAAGATTCAGGAAGGATTCGTGAAGAAATGAAGCGGAGGAGACTCACATAATTTTGCCATTAAGATCATCTTCATACGGGACAAAGGGCCCATTTCCGCAGCAATGTTTCCAAGTGAAACTTTTCAAAAACACTCCAACTTCATCTATTGGGGGAAAACTGAACTTCTCTGCACACCAGGGCCACAGCAGATCAGCTCTTTTGCTCGTGTGAGTAAGGGTGCTTTCACACCTACAGCATTTGGTCCGCTTGAAGCGGACTAGCCTCCCCAACTCCTGCAGGTTCGGTTCGTACGCGCTGGTGTGAAAGCAGACCAGTTAGTTTTGGTCCAGGACAAAGAACCGCACCGAGACCTCCTCGAGGAGGCGGTCTCGGCACGGTCCGCTGCTAGTGTGAACGCTGACCAGCCTCGGTCCTGTCCGCTCTGTTGTGGAGAAGGCTTTTTGGTCGGCGGAGGCTAGCAAGCCGCGCGGCGCATCACGTCACACATGCTGGCCAATCAGGGTTCACTTCCGCCACCCAAAACACACTATTATGTGAACAGCGCCACCAAGGGGCAGGAGGGTCATAGTGGATAGTTCATCTGCACAAACAAGTGGTGTGAATGCGAACCGAACTAGTTGACAGCTGCAACATTTATGAATAATTTATGTCCGAACCGAACCACTCAAGTGGACTAGTAGGTGTGAAAGCACCCTAAAGGGACAACGGCAGCGGCGTCCAGAATGGCACAACCTCCTGTCGATGTTCTCCTGGGAACTGGTAGCTTTATAGTCGAGAGTCATTCATAAAAGCAATCCAACTGGGTCATCTGTGAATATGAATGTCTGTATGCTTGCTTTTGTTCATGAATGTGGCATATTGTTCCTTGCATGCATGTGTGAGATTTAATTATAAAAAGAACCAGCAGCACACACTAGTGGCGTTACAGGAACACTACATCCTTTTCAGGGCTTGTGCCGTTTCCGTGGAAACTGACATTCTTCTTAAAACACTGTTTCGGAAACGAAAACCCGAAAAACTATGAGTTATCACTTAAATCGTCATGTAAATATGGCCTATATGCAGCCTATCAGTAAAGGCTAATGTTGCGTTAATGTTTGTCGCGTTAGTTTTGGTGTTACGTGTACAAACTGATATAAGTCTAGAACCTCAGTTTGAACTCCACTGAGTTTCTGATTTCAAAACCTGATGAAAAATCTGATCCCTCCTTTTTAACGTAAGCTCATAAAGACTACAAAATGCTAAATCAACTGTTTGTATAAACACAGGATTATCACAAATGTCACAACCCTTAAGTTGTTGTAGAAAATCAAGTGGAGACATGGAGATGTAACTGCTTACGCAAAGTCCTGCGGGAGCCCTCAACTCAACCATCAAAGTAACAATGGAAACATTAAACCACTGTACGCCCCCGTCCTTTACTCTAGTGGAATATGGCCACAAAGTTGTGACTGAGGTGCGACGCCTGCAGCTGTGAAAGAGTAGGAATGTGGAGTCAGCATGGACTCTGCATGAATATTCAACCCGATGCAAAGGTTACAGGACATAAATAAACATTCTGACCTACCCACAGTCCATCTACTTTTTGTTTTACATGATATGACTGCATAAGATATTTCACTCAGAAGATAGCACAGTGCTGCAGTGGTTAACTGGGATCAAATGGCAAAAAGACCTTGGTTTGTAAAGGCTGTTCTGCCTGGATGGATGGGTAGAATCACAGCAGAGGCTGTATTCACTCTTAGACTCAGTGGTGAAAACAAATGACTAATGCATCCAAACATTTGGTGTCCTCTGCAAAACACACCTCATTTTCACCTCTGCAGGGCTGTTTTTCTCAAATCAGAAGATAATAATTCTGTCATGACTGGTTGCCATATGGCGCCTGCCTCCAACGGCTTCACCAAAGCTTCAGCTGCATTTTGAATTGGTGTAAATGACTTTCTTTCAGCACCTAAACCTTAGCACCACTCATCACACGTGTTCAAAAAGCAAAACCAGATCTAGATTTCTACTGATGCTCAGTGAACTAGGACGGGCGGCGGTAGCGGCGTTTTCATGGCGGCCCTCTGTGTGTGGCATTGACTGCAGTGTCACATTCACGCTCTGATGATAACCGTGTCTGGCGTGTGCGTTGGCCATTTCTTCTATTAGCAGCAACAATTCATATGACGTGGGACCAAAACACAAAAACAACTAAATAACAGAGGCTTAAGAATTATATTGCAGACTGTCCTGAGGTCCACCCTACACACACTCTCACCTCGCTACGCTCTCCAACACCTCACCTTTAAAGGTTAGCGTCCCCCCCCCCCAACAGTAAACAGTATTGCTGCATTAAGCATTTATGAGTGAGTTGCACACTTACAGATGCTGCGACCTCAGGCCTCCACCTTGCTTCAATTTGGCGGCGGGGCATTGCTGATGATTTGATGTGAAACTGCAGTGCGTCTTAGTCGTGCAAGCGAGGGTCACGCTGCTTTATTTATTTTAATGAACGCCCGCCACCAGTACGCCCTCCTGCACAATTACAGCTTATTCTCACACTCTGACATCTGCCCATCCCTGGGCTGGAGAATCCGATATGGAAAATCCTCTCTTAAGAGGGAAAAGGTGAAGTCTGAGATTACTTTGGTACGAGGCCTGCTTGGCCTAGTTTGGCGGTTCGATGTCGGAGCACAGTGGATTATGCCCCGATGGTGAGGAGGTCCCCTCACGGCCCAACATCTTTCTGATAGGAGCCTCTATAAGTACTTCCACGCAGAGACCTCTCAACGCCCCCTGAGGGACGCCCATCAACTCTTAATCTGAACTCCACAGAGCTGTGCACGTGACTTCCTGGTGTGTGAACGCTCATAAAAATCAAGATTTCAGTTGAGGTGTTACATGACTGAAGCACTTTTTCACCCCAGAAAGAGCATCGACTCACGTGGAGGATAAATACAACTTGGAAAATTAAATAAACCACTGAAAAATGTAATGAACATCAGTGAGAAACCTACACAACCGCTGTTCCCCTGACTTGTGGTAGGCGTTTTGGTGGTTCTCGGCTCTAAATTTAGCCGTCAGTGTTGAACTCCTGCACGCTTTAAGACGACTTAAAGCACAAGCATGTTTTTCCTCATTATGTGTACTTTCATTATATCTATGCAGATAACGGTTATCTACCACGGGTGTTCAGAGTGGCATGAAGAGCCTCCCCCCTCATAGTTTACGGCTGTTGGGATCAAAAGACAATAAAATTTCAACTAAAATCTTATTTTCTCATTTTCATTGTTCTGTGTGATGCTTAAAATAAATTGTTTGGGTCCCACAAATTTCTGTTTGCTATTGTTCAGATGGAATAAAACACCCTTGCAGCAGCTTAACCAGGTAGTTTTTAATGAAAAGCACTCCTCCAGTTCCAGAACTTTTACCTGGGAAAATGCAGAACCAAACAACAGCTGGCCATGTTGTAATTGCTGGTGCTCACAGCTGACTTTACGAAGTGAATCCTTAAAAAAAAAGAATTACAAAATTTTTAAATATTTGATAAAGAAAATAGATTTTATTGGACCTCAAACTCTGTTCTAAAAATGTCTGCTTAATTTAACCATATTCTGCGGTTCCCAGTTACCGTTCTACATCTGATCCACATCTGAGCTTTTTGCAGCATAATCACAATCCTGAGTAATCTCTGCCCTTATGCACATTTTAAATGAGTCCAGGCAACCCCCTCCGCCCCACCTCTCCTCCTCCTTACAGCAGCACAAGCTATTTGCGGCTTTTTTGATTTAGCCGGGCGGTCTGCCTCCAGAACCGGGGTCGACCCGATTCATTCCCATGCGATCCACGAATGCTGAGCGTGCAGGAGGCTTGAAAGTGGAATGGATGAACGCATCTATACAGCGAGTGTTTTTGTTGTGGGCTCTCTTTTTTTTTCCCCCTGCCCCTCAAACATAAAGTGCACTTAACACAGCGTGCCTTGCAGGTCAACAGGAACGAGAACGAGCGGCTGGAGCACATTTTGTGCTGACAAATGACATTAATTGAAAAAAAAAAAGAAAGGAGTGAATTGCAGGGCATTCATACAAGGTTTTGGTGGGTTTTTTTTATATATATATATTTTCCAAACAAGACTAATCTTTTGCATTGGTGCAGGGGTCGCAGGGTGAAAGCCAACAATTCTTCTAGGAGAGCACAGCGCCTTCTAGACAGCGTTGTTCAACCCATCATATCGGTGCAATACAGCATAGATAAATCCACGTCCTTGACCCCTTTGCTTTCCAGAGGTTTGGCAAAACACTTTTTAATTCAAATCAAGTAACGGCCGTAATGTGAAACGTTCCAGCAAACGTGTGTGCACACGTAAGTGACTTTTATGGCAACAGACACAAACAAACGTGCTCCAACGCCCACCTTATAATTCTCCCAGAGTATCCCTTCACATCGCAACTGTAAGCACGTAGTTAGCGACGGTCGCCCTGAGCGACTGTGTTTTACACAGGCTGACTAATTGATTGAAACTGTGAGCACTCATGTAACATTAAGCTAAAAAAAAAAAAAAAATCAATTTCTATTCTAATTTGAAGCGAGCGGAGGGGAACAACAGTGTTTTTGACAGTTGCAGTGGAACGTGAAGCTGCAGGGTCGTCTGCGGCCTCATTATTTTGCGGCAAAGATGTGAAACTGACACAGACGGCATGGTGCGCAAACTGTGTTCGCATTTTACTTTTTGCTTTATCTTTTTTTTTTTTTTTTTTTTTGCAGGGTGAGCAGGACAAATTGATTCAAGAAGCCTTTTCAGTCACCCACGCATCCTCGTCACCTCATGATTCACGTACGAGAACAATGACAGGATTAAAGCGTGGCCACTGATACACGGCGGTTTGTTTTTCGCCTCGGCTTCACACAGCGGGAACGTCGAGGGGGAGCATGACTGCCGAGTGTGCAGCTTCACAGCTGTAATGGCATGACTGCAGTCCGTAAAAGCTCCGTCACGCTGGCATGAAAGATTGAGTACTTCTCTGAAACATCAAATAGTCATGAGTAAATAGGCCATGGTTTTATGTAGATCCCGCAACCTGAGGTTTTGCTTGTTTGGAGGCTCAAAACTTGATAAACATACACATTTTAAAGGTCCCACCACTGCGACAGGGGAGTTTTAGTTATTTTATGATTACAACAAGCTGTAAATTCTTTATAAATGTTGTGAAAGTATTACAAGCCTTCATCTCGAGCCACTAGTTAGCCACGACACAAAATTATGTCTACCTGTCATGCAGCTCCCAGCCACTAGTCGGAGCCACTGAGCCGGATCAAGAAAATGAAAATAAAGATTACATGTAGGCTGAATCAGACTTAAATTACTCTAATCAGGCAATGCACAACCATCCAACCAGATTTTGTTGAAGTTAAAGACAAATCAGTGATTGAGAGCATTCAAAGCATGAATTATGCAGAAAAAGACTCAAGCAACCAGAGGACAAGGTGGACATTTTAGAGAGCATCAAACACAAAGGCGAAACTGGACAGTTAAACCTGCTCAGGTTTATTTAAAAAAAAGCTGTTAGCCTAAAGAGAGGCCACAACACTGCCACCTAGCAGCAGGAGGTGTAACTTTTTTTTTCCCCAAGTAAAGTTTCAGGCAGTTTTGAGCCACACAAAAAGTAGAAGGTTTGAGGAAGACTGAACAAAAAAGACAGATCTCACAGTTCTGACTTCATGAAATATGTATGTGGTTGCGTGTCGACTTATTTAACGAGATCCCTTTAAATAACTGCAAATATATACTTTTGCTGACTTTCCTCATATACTGAATCATACATTTTGTGTGGTTCATCTCATTATCATGATTCTTGGCAAAAGTGTTATTCCCAAGGAGAAAATACACTTACAAATAGTAACTCAAACTAAAACTAAAGGCAGATTCTAACTGGAGAAAGTATGTGGTCATTTTTCCCCCTATTAATCATAAATTGATTAAATTCACTCCTTGTTGTATTGCAATTTATCTTGATGGAAGAAACCATAGTTTCTTTGTCGTATTGCCAGATTCTTGCCAAAACACAGCCTTTTATAACTGGAATAATAAGTCTGTGGGTTGGTTGGGTACGTAGCAATTAATTAATCTTTTTTTTTTTTTTTTTTTTTTTAATTCCTAAGACTCCAGCTCATATTCAAACAAGAAAAGAACCCGTACATCAAGACACATTTGTTGGAAAAGCTCAGTAGTTTTCAACAGGATGCACACCGAGCTGCGTCTGAATGGAAATGCTCTTGGAAAACAGCGGCGCAGCCATCAGATAAGAGAACAGGCGGCCAGGTGTGCAGCCTCTCACGGTGGAGTCAGGTTACCCCTCGGCCACCAACAGAACGGTGAATGTTGGCGGATAATAAACATTTTTCTGCTTGATGTCTCGCTTCAGCAAACCAAAAACAATCTTCACTACACTCAGACGTCTGAAAAGGTGGTTTGAAATCAAGAATTTGCTTGAAGACTTTGGACCGGGATGCTTTCACCACGTCTGTTATTCCTCTGTGGCTCCTCCACACCTAATAGATCTCTCACCACAACTCATACCTCCACTAATGCACCGCTCGCTCGTGCTGTCATTACAGTCAACGGCGTCTGTAATCTCAACCTGTGGATGGACGAGAAGAGCTTCACTCACTTTTAGTCTGGGACACCTCAGACACGACGGAACGGAAAAGTGGCGAAGCTGTTAAGTGTCGCGCAGGACGGACCGGTAAGCGCACGCCAGTGTAGTAGCTGCTGTTTATCTGAATCGATAGCAAAGTAGGGCAGAAGAAAACAGGATGTCTGGTGTTTTTCAGGAAAAGCTCACAGGACAACGAATGAATAGAAGTGGGAGCCTGATAAGGAGTGCCTAGGAAGTGAAGAAAGGGCCCCCTCTATTAAGGAACGTATTCATCAAACAGCTCTGAAAGCTTTTGGAGCTAAAATAAGTGAAGCAATGTTCAATCGCACGACGAGGAATCCTCTCAATCCCCAGGTAATTAAACCCCTGTTATCTGGAGGAGCCTCTATCTCCCTGCAGACAGGCAGCGTCTTTTTGTTTACACTGCTATTTATGAAATCGCCCGTGACACGTTGTGTAACCGCTGTCGGACCAGGGAAAGTCACACTGGAACTCACAAGAAGACCGGACTGTAGTGTGCTCTCGCTCTGTCCTGCTCGGGGAGCGCAAAAAATTTATTTGTGAGGGCACCCGGGACGTGGGCGGCTCCACGTCATCCAACCTATGAATTCAAATATTTAGCGAGAAAACAATCCCTGGCAGGTCGAGCAGGAGTCCTCACTCCGTCCCCCAAACGCCGGCGCTTCATTTAGTCTACAAACACCATCATTTCTCACAGTGAGGCGCGGAGGGGTTGAGAGGGAAATAAGACGTCCTCTGAAGGTTCGTTATCGGTTTCAGAGCTCATGTTTAAGTCATTCGCCGTGTACTGTATGTAGGCTAAAATCCGAGACCTTTTTTTCTCAGTAACAACTGACGAGCAAGCCCCCCCCCCCCCCCCCCCCCCACCTCACCCCTCCTCTCTCATCAAATGTGTATCCTCCTCAGCACCCATGAGCCTGCGAATCCTGAGGAAGTGCGCCGTCTTTTTATAGCGCCTCACGCCCCGTGGTGAGCGGCGGCGCATCCGTCAGTGTTTCGTACGACGACGACGACGACGTCCGCCGGGCACGGAGCGGCGCGTGTGGCTCGGCGGGGGGAGCCGCCACGTCCTGCGTGCGGAGGTGATGGGCGTCCCGTCTGCTGCCTGTAGATCCGCATTACAGGGGAGTTAAAAAGGAGAGGACGCTGACAGCAGGTGACAATTTATTAGCAGCAGCAGCTTCTTCCCTGCTGCTGCTGCTGCTGCTGCTGCTGCTGCATGGGTCCCGTTCACACAGTGCCGATGCAGCATCTCAGCCCCCCTGTGACAGCACAATGCAGCAGAACCGTGCTCCCACTCTGAGCCACTTGGCCAGTTTGGCTCAACTCCCCGAGTATCCAGTCTACACGCTTTTGTCCTCCTTGAACTTAGAATTTCAGCAGGTGAAGTCGGACTGCAGCACTTCCGCGAAACGCAGAGCGAGGTGTAGTGTTGCCCATTCCACTCAGGATTGCCCCAAAACCGACAGGAGGTGCTACAGTTGACAACAGCAGGAAGATAAAAATCTAAATCACTCCTTTAATAGCAACAAATCAGCAAAAATGCTTTTCCCCGCACAGCTGCAAGCAGATTCCACATAATTTCTTTAAATGAAAGCAAGTGTTTGTCAGCAAAGTGCCTCGTTCTCCTGCACTACTGCTC
Organism: Salarias fasciatus; assembly: GCF_902148845.1. Taxonomy (NCBI): domain Eukaryota; kingdom Metazoa; phylum Chordata; class Actinopteri; order Blenniiformes; family Blenniidae; genus Salarias; species Salarias fasciatus. The sequence goes on from NC_043760.1 coordinate 14,915,272, forward strand.
TGTGAAATAATCTATGCTGCATTGTTTAAGGGGAAAACGTGAGTCATGTAAGCCGAATCATGCAAACAGCCACTAATATACCTTTGGGAATGAGGCGGCGTCAAAGGGCAAAACAGCACCGGGCTCCACATGGATGTTTATACAGTGGCACAGATTTCTACCACGTATGTGAGTTAGTGTGACCCTGAAGCGCACACGCTCAGTTTGGAAACACACTCAAAGCACCATACGGTGATACTCAGCGTCTCCCTACAGGTCAGAGTAAACACATATTTAAACTTTGCATCATAATTGCGTCTTCGGGGCAAATTCACACAAAAGCAGGACCAAATATTTTGTTGTTTCAACAAATAAAGGCTTTTTTAGCAGAAGCAGTGTGCAGTCTTCACAGGGCTATTCAGCCTGTGATGTTTTGTTATAGTGTTGGGATTATTTGGCATGATACATCCAGCAGTAAACAGGTGCCTCCATCTGTCTGACAGGTGAGCAGCAGACAGAAAGATGTGCACACAGATTTACACCAAATACTGCTCTTCCAACAAGAGATACGAACTGTCTTTACAGAACAAGGTTACTAGGGAAACGCGCTGGGCACAGGGTCAAGGGCTTCAAAGGTCAGGATGCCTCAAGGCATCCCAAAATAATCAAATAGCAGCTAAACCATATAAAAAGAATGTGATGAAATTTGAGAAATATGACAATAAAAGCATAAAAATTTCATAGAAATGTGCCAAATGTCAAAAAAGATGGCAAACCGAATAGAATTGTTATTTAATTGACCACAAGCACACTTAGAATTACCAGAAAGCATTATCCAAGTTGTCCCATGAATCCAAAAACCCTGCTCATAAAGTAAAGGAAATAAGAAAAACACACTAAATGGCAAAAACAAAACAGTAATACTAAAACAAGCCATAAAACAAGTAAATGACCACAAGAAGGGATGTAAAATAATCAAAAAAACATGCTAAATGATGACAACAATACAGAAATCACAAAACATATGCTGAAAAAGCACACAGAGTAATTCAAAAGTACTACTGATAAACAAAATGATCAAAAAAAGACACAAAACCCCCATCACCACATCAGCATGCAAAAAGCAAAATGAGGGCATATTTTATTCCTGCTGAAGTTGGTGAAGGGCCGCTTTGCATATGTGTGCACAGGGGCCCCGTTGTCTCAGCATGCACCCTTGTACACTGAGGAAAAGCCGTGTCATCATTCCTGCCCCCATCCTGACGGTTCACATGAGATACAAGTGACCACCGAACACAGAACGGACCACATAAAAAAAGGCCAAATAAGGGGGGGAAACTGCTACAAGGACACGTAAAAAGGGCAACCACAGAGATGACATTGAGGAGGGTGGGGGGGCTGTTTAGATGTCTGAGCACTGGGGTCACTGTCTCACAATGTGGCTGTGTAAAAAGGGGGTAAAGTTCACTATCCTGGCACGTCAGAGCACAAACGGGGGGCACGTTTGCAGCAGCGCAGACTAACTTCCATTCAAATTAAGTTGAAGTGGAAGAACATCCAAATGGAAGAACTGGTGAGTAATCCCTTCACACTTTTACGCATCAATCCACCAGACAGCAGCGGCTGAAGGAGGAGGAGGAGGAGGGGAGGGGGGGTGCACTTGTACCTCGCGCTGTCCCAATATGCACGCATGCATCCTGTCTTTTTCCCGTCGCGGATGAGGACCGAGTGCAGAGATGGGAGAACCTGCAGCCGCAGCAGCCTCCATGTCTCCGCTCCGCCGCGAACACGATGCGGTCTCCCGAGCGGACCTTCACCACTGACAAGGCAGAGCCGAGCCGCGCGATAACCAGAGAGCCCCCCAAACTGCACCGCTGCGCACGAGCGGGGTGATTTTCAACAGCCACAAACACACGCGCACGTATTCTCCTCATTGTCATTATTGTTATTATTAGTATTATTTCTTATAGCCGGTGCGTCGCGTCGTCTCCGCCGTTCCGGAGGATTACCAGCCTAATATTATATAAACACAACCGGAACCCAAACCACATTAGCATGTTTTCATCTGCTGCAGCCAAACCAAAATAAGCAGAAAAAAGAAAGCCCGGTTCTACTCACGGGAGAGGAGCGCGGCGGCTCCCGGACCGCAGTGGAACCGAGCCCGGCGCTCGGGAACGGGGACGCGGCGATGTGTTTTCCTCCGTGTCGTCGCTGGTGTCGGAGCGGGCGGAAAGACGGCAGGAGCCTGGGTAGAGAGAGGCGCACGCAGCGGCTGCACGGTCGCATGTACCGCAGTGTTCACGGCCGCCTTCTTCTGCTGCCAGCCGCCGTGTGGAGGAGCCGGCACGGCCCGGAGAGGCTTTAGCGCCGCCCGGCGGTGCGGAGCCGGTGGAGGTCACGTCAGGCCTAACGCACCCCTCCCTCCTCCTCCTGCGCTCCCCTAGCCTCCATCCTCATCCTCACTGAGAGGAGGAAGGACATCAAACACGGATTGAGCGGTACAGAGGGTGCACCTGTAAATTTCTCCAGTGTGAGATTAATAAAGTCTGTTCTATTCTATTCTATTCTATTCTATTCTATTCTATTCTATTCTATTATATATTAAGAAAAATCCAAAACAGAATTCAAACATCTTGCAAAACTCTGATTTATTAAGCTAGAACAGCTGTAAGCTAAATATAAGGACTTTCCAAGAGTTTATGGCTATCAGTTTGTTTCAGCTTCATCAATTTTTGTGAAATAAGTGCAAACAATGTAATTTTCCTCGTTTTTAAAACTGTGATTTTTGCGTTACAAAGTAATTTTTAAGTCTACTTTTGACATTTTAAAGGAGCTATTGCCAGTGTAGGTTCTGGTGGAGTCCTAACTAAAGTAATTGTAAAGTAAATGTCTTAGTCACGTCATTCAAAGTTACACTCTTAACACTCTCTTAACACACAACAAGGCAGATGTGGGTGCAGTTAAGGGCAAGACCTTTCTGCAGGTACTCTGGTTTCCTTCCAAAGGCTTTGTGGATTTCATACGACTTGGACTGGCTGCATCAGTATTCATGTCGTTAAAACTGACAATTCCACAGTGAATGTGGATAAATGTGGATGAAGCGTTGGGTTAAGGCTCGACATGACTGTGAGGGACCCTGGTTCAAATCCTGGTTGTAGCAGGAAAGACAGTCAGCTTAAAAATCAATCTTACGGTACATTGACTTGCTGTGGTGTCTTCCTTTTAAAAGAGTTGGTAATTACACTTTAACAAAATCGCTATATAAAAAAGACAGAAGTGAACGTCTATGGAGTGAGTGTTTCTTTGTGAAACTAGGTGAAGGGCTCATACATCAAAATGTGATGAAATATGATTTTTATTTTTTTTACACTGACAGGTCAACAATTTATATGTTTTAGAATAATTCCCAAGTTGTTGCATTGTTATTTTCCATTTATAATTTATGCCTGATCAAATAATTTGTGCATTGTGGCCCTGTAGAAAACTGATTTCGTTCTACATTTGACAAGTTTGCTTGTCCCGAGAGCATTCATACCCCCATAAATAAATCTAACTGCGTTTCTTTTTTATTGATGCAAGAATGTGTGACATTTTAAAACATGTATCTAATACTGCTGAGAAAATACTGCTTGCAGAAGAAAAACTGTCACATCTTTGTGATCTTGAATCTTTTTCTGCAAGTTACACAACATCGAGCTAAATGATTCAAAACTCGCCCTACAAGTGGGAAATACTAACAAGGAAAAATGACATGGTGATTTCTGCTGCTGTCTTGAAAATTGTAGCAAATTAAAGTCGATAGCATCGCTATCTGTGAACATTGGATGAATGTTTTCTGTTTCATGACGACTGAGTATGATTTAGTGACATATCTTTGAAAGAAATAATCATTCAGTGCCGATATTAAACACAGTCACTGGTTTTCTGTGATAACCTCACAGTGGTAAAGGACAAAAAGTCTCTCAACAGTCCACTAGAGTCTGCTAGAGCCTCACGATCCGCCTCCATCTCTGCTGAAGGCTCCCTGTGACAGTCAAGATCAAACAGCAGGCCTTTTAAATCATTCAGCTCAGGAACAGCCTTTGAACTTCACATGATATCATATTGTGTGTGTGTGTGCGCGTGTGTGTTTCCTCTAAGCAGCTTCTAGCATGTATCTAATTTGGCACGCTAAATATGATTTTCCTGTTTTAGGTACGTCTCCACCAAAGGTTAAGGCTGTGAGACTCCACACTTGTCAACATTTTATCTTTGCTTGATTCTAAAAATAACTATATATTTATGGAAAAGTGCCTTTCCAGACATTCAAGGTCGCCGTGAAACTGAAAAAAAAAAAAAAAAAAAAACGCCAAACGTATGTTATTTGACAGGAAGCCAGCGTAACTGAAAAACAGGAGATAAATGCTCACTGGGATAAGATTGAGTTAAGAGTCTTTCCTGCTGTGTTGTTAATAAGCTGGAGTCAATAGATGAGTTTATTTGAGACATATAGGAGGGGTGCCACAGTCGTCAGGTCAAGAAAAAAAAAACTACCTGAGTGCTCAGATGATATGTTTAAAGCGGGAGGCTTTGCAATGGGGTAAAAATCACAAAAAGCATTGTAAACATGTGAGCAGCCCCTCTCATACACTCTGTGGTGGTTTGTGTAATCTGCTCTAGTGTGAGATGAAAAACATTCCATTTAACCAGTTGCATTTTTTTTTTGCAAATGTTGGCTAGTTTGAAGCCATCAGTATTTTCATGATGGGAGAGAAGACAAAATACAGAAAAACAACTGGAAAGTTCCAAATTCTTTGAGGCATCTTGTTGGGACCAAATGAATATTCATAAAATCAGTCAGGACAGCGACATTAAAAGTGAAAGACAGAGAACTGCTCATTCTACAGTGTGTCTACAGTGTGTCCTTTCATTGTGGCCTAAGACACACCTGTGCATTTATTCTGCTGTCGAATCAGATTCTTGATCTGCCACACACCTGTGAGTTGGATGGATGATTTGCATATTTACAAAAAGTTTTGGATTATTGAGTTCAGCCCATGAAAAATAGGAGCAAAAATGAAAGTCTTGTGTTTATATTTTTCTTTATGACGGGAGCAATATTTCAGAAAACCATCATTTGTCTGGAATACGATACAGCAGCAGATCAAACTGAGGGAAAGAATGTGGCGATGACAGAAACATTATCCGTCCTGGCTGGTTGAGCTACCTGGATCAACCCGTTCATTTATTTTTTTTTAATAGGATCTGCATCATTTGTATTCCAACTAATATCAAAGCATATTGCTGCATTATTAAATTCAATAATCCTAGTTGAGCATCCATACAGGCCTGATGGCATCACATTTCTTTCATATTTTATTTTATATATAGTGGTTGTCAAACTTTTTACAGCGTGTAATACCCAAGAATATGATGAGCGGTCCAATTACCAACGTGACCACCAGACAGAACACTACTGAAATCTTACTCGATCAGCTGTGGACAGTTCACAAATGTTCATTCTAATGTGAAAATGGCTCATATTTTTCAACCACACTACAAATCAGCAGCATTATAAGAGATATTTGAACTAATATCAGACCTTATTCTTATTAGCAATAACCCAAAGCCATCAAACAGAGGAAAGATACTGACCATGAAGAGGAGAATGTGTTGCAACCCTGTCTACTGTCTCTCCAAATGACTTTTGTCTTGGTAAACCTTCAGTCTGACACCGTGAGGCACCAAAAATAGACACTGGCTCTTCACTGCAGCACACACCCAAGATCAATATGTAAATATGCTGGTTGTCAATGAATTATTTAGGACTTGCCTGTCTTTGATTGAGAGTATAGCTCAAAACAAGCTCATACTGTTGTGTTTACATGTCAAGAGAAAAAGCAAAAAGTTGGTTTGAAAAATAAATAGTCAGGTTAGTCCAAGTATTGATACTTTGATGTATTGTTTGATACTCACTCTTTCAGTGGACTCTTTAGAAAACGCCAGAAAATAAAAGAACATTGAAAAAGGGTCATCCAAGTATTTATCAAAAAATAATTTCTCATTTGAATCATTATTTAGAATTTCATTGAAAGGTTAAAGGTGAAGGATAAAAAAACAAGTGTCGACATTTCACTTTTAACATATAAGTTGAATTTTATGCTTGTGGAACTGTTAAATCAATAGGAAGGATCATTGATAATCTGTCCATCCAATGAACTAAATGAAACACTTGCACACCATCAAACAGTTCAGTGTTTATTAGATCTCCTGGAATTTTTGCTACATTCATTTCAGGTTATACACATTTGTAAAACACAGTTCAGATTTGAAATATGTGAGTTCAACTTGTGAAAAATGTAAAGTTGCGACAACAAATGTTATCAGAATGTGTAGACAAGGCGTTTTAGGTTTTAAAGGGTGACTGCATAGAAAATGTCTTCAGTTGAATTACCTGAAAATATTGGCAAAATATACAAAAAAAAAAAAACATATCATGTTTGGAGGTGCAATGTTACAAAACAGTAATCTCTCAGTTTAAACTGAAATAATTTTTACAAACATTCCCAGACGATGAACACACACAGAAAAAAAACAACATTGAAACCAACAATTGTTCTGATTAGTGAGACAGTTTGAAGAGTCTACAAAAAAATCCAATTACACTGCTCCATAATTAAACATTTTGTTAAAACAGAGATGGTTTAGCTGTGTTCAAATGAGAACACAACAGCACATCACATTCATATCTCAAAAGATAAGTGTACTTTGAACATTGGTGTGCAAAAATCAAAAGCTCAAAAAATAAGGAAAAAAAGCCCTGAATGTTAAAATATTTAATAATAAATGTGAAAAATAGAATAGTTAACAGAACATTTAACATGGTTACTGGAAAAAAAAACTGGATGCACCAATTACATTATTTGAAGATATATTCTCAATTTTGACATTTGGAAATTCCCAGTGTAAAAGAAATCACTTTTCTGTCATTGTTTTTTTTTTTTTTTTGTCACAAAGAAAGCCACTGAACAACATCATAACCTCAGCAAAGTTCTTTTTATGGTCTTTATAGCATGCTTCTCAGCTTTTGAGGCTATGACATTGTTTTCAGAGACTAAAATCACATGTTTGATTACAATCCAAGACATGTTTAATGGCTTCAAAAGATATTCTCATTTTTTCGCATCTTTATACTCGCAGCAGTTCACTTCACTTTTTCTTCATTTTAAACATAAATGAATGAACCTTCTCAGTTTGAAAGCTCATCTTTCGTGTACCCAGCCAGAGGTTTTATCTTTGCCTCTCTGCTCTTCATCTCGACAAAGCTGAAAATCTTGACACGCAGCTTGGTGAGTTTAAATCCGTACACAAGTGGATTTAAGAGCGGAGGAATGAGAAGATTTTCGATTGCCATGAAATTGCTGAGGTGCTGAGACAAATCGGCGGAGCCGAAGCGAATGTAGAGCAGGTCTAACAGCACCGTGGTGCTGTAGATGCCCAGACAGATCAGATGTGGCAAACACGTCTGCATGAATTTACCCATGTTCTCTCTGGACAGCTTGCAAGTCCTGATCATGTACAGGTAAGTGTAGGCAATGAACACGGCGTGCCCGAAGTAAAACAGCATGTTGAAGTATGAAACCGCCACGTTGGCCATCGGGGGCGAACACGTCAGGCGAAACACCGTCCAGTTCACACAGTACAGCCTGTTTATGCGGGAACCGCACAGCCTGACGCCGATCAGCGTGGCCGTGTTCATGAACATACAGAACAGGGGGATGAACCAGGAGAGAAACAGGAAGACGGAGACCTTCAGCTTCGTCATGACGGCGTGGTATGACAGGGGCTGGCATATGGCGACGTATCTGTCGTACGTAGGGTTGCCAACTCCCAGAGATTGAAATAAGGAACGCCTCTCGCGGGCAGCTGAAAAAAACAAGGTTTTTTGGGGGTGAAAAACGCACATATAACAGCATTTTGCCACAGTTATACCTATTGCAGACTATAAAAACACATTAGGCTACTGCATTACACCTACAGTGGCAAGACTGCAATAACTCATGATCAGCTTGATCAGTTTGTATTTGAGGCCTACAGTGAGACAGTTATCATTCAAGTATCATCATGATGGACAGCAGATCTCAGCCACTGCACCGGACGGTAGAGCAGCTCAGCAGCTCCTTCAGAGGAGACGGAGACCCTCAGAGCAGGAAGGAGCTACCACAGGCCTCTCATCCCCACCGCTGTCAGACTGTACAGTTCTACTGTGTAGAATATAACCTAATCCTGGACATTATAATATCCTGCACCCGCCCTTTCAGAAATTCAGCGACACTTTATCATCCATTCACTCTGCTAAAACATATTGTACGTATTATATCATACTGCATCATATATTGCATATTGCATTGTATATATTGTATATATATATATCTTGTTACATTTTTAAGATTCAGGTTGTACATACAGTTAAATCTTCATTGTCTTTAGCTTCTATTGTCCATCCTCGTATGATTTGCACTATAACTTGTTAATTATTGCACCGTGCATTACTTTTGCACCCCGCTGTGGGTTCTATGAGCCTATACACCTGTAAATTTCTCCACTGTGAGATTAATAAAGTCTTCTATTCCTATTCTATTCTATATTTGTTGCTAAATGTGCAAAATAACAATCAGCTGCTGTCTCTTCTATATTTTAACATGTTCTTTTTTTATTTTCAACTAAAAAAGTGCAAAATCAAAACTGAAAAACCTTCTAAACAAAAAAAAAACAACAAGGTTCCGTTTCTAAACTGAAAACACACCACAGTCTGCAGCAGCAGACACACATCAATGAACTAAACATGATTATATCCGATATGGAAACGGCACAAACTTACATGTCTCTGGAAGCCATGATGCGCGCTGCTGTAATGTTTTGATTTCCTTCCTCCCATGCCTCTGTGACGAGACTGACTACTGGCCAATGAACTGCCGTAGCCCTCGAGGAACGGTCTTTTTTTGACCAATGAGATAAGAGTGATTCTGCGTTGTCAAGCCATCTCTGTCAGCTCATTGGTCACAGAACGTCAGAGAGCCGGTGAACAATTTACCGTAAGTTTTTAAAAAAAGCGCATGTTCCATTGCTCACGTTTTGACTCTCACAAAAATACGGAACAAAGTGCGTTCCTTTTCAGCTCAATACGGAACGCACACTTTTACATCCAAATACGGAACGATTCCGTTTTTCAAGGAACGGTTGGCAACTCTAGTCGTACGCCATCAGGGTCAAGATGGAGAAATCAGCACAAGTTGATGAATGGATGACATAACCCTGCAGCATGCATGCAGCATAAGAAATCACATGAGATGAGAAAAGGTCCTTTAAGAACTTGGGGAAAAAACCAACAGTTCCATAAACGGAGTTGAGGCAGAGGTTACACACAAAGACATACATTGGCTCGTGGAGGTGTCTATCTGTAATAATGACAAAGATGAGAGTCAGGTTCCCCCACAGGATCAACAGATACCACAGTATGGTCCCCACAAAGAGGGCAATCCTCTGCTCCAGACTGAAATCCAGCCCGGACAGGGTAAACATTGAGAGAGCTGAAGTGTTTTCCATCATCTGACCTCAAAACGTGAAGCTCCCGTCAAACACAACATACAAACCATCCTCCGCGGAGCATCGCCCACTCTGTGTGGCCAGCTGTACTGATGGTTTCCTGATGTACATCTGCCGACTGCTCCCAGCGGCCAGCGGCTCCCTGTAGCAACCGCAGACACGTCTCTGGAATAGAGCCGGCCAATCACAGGGAGGATGAAGAAAGTTGGCCGGAAAACCTCAAAGGTGTCAAACAAGAACTGCAGTGAGTCTCTAGATTCCCAGTGGACTGGAGGCGGACACTGATGTAGCTTTATCGGATGGCCTACACCTGAAAAAAAAAGCTAATTGTGATGGCTGGTTAACAAAAAACAGAGTGTCTGACAAGTTAGGGAG